>NW_024349799.1:15716895-15930890 GCF_902729225.1 Pteropus medius | reverse complement strand
CTTGGGCGTGGCTCCTTCCACAAGGCGGCTTGCGAGTGAACACCCCCACTTTCATTCCAGGATTAAGATCCTTTCAGTGAGCGCACTGAAGTGCCACGACCCGAGTTTGGGGGTTAAACTTAGGGGTTGGGGAAATGCGGCCATCTGACTGGGTGACGAACAGCCCCGGGGTCATCGAACCTTTAAAAATTGTGTTCTCCTTCCGGCTGGGTTTTTTTAAAGCCCTTTTCAAGGGGCCCTCCTGGCCGTGTGCCCCCTTCCTTTGGGCATTGATTCCTCTCTACAGTACAGGGTTGGGGGGGGCGCCCGCCAGATAAGACTGTTGCCATGACTCCCGAGTTTCGGTTTCCCTGGAAACCGGCCGAAGGTTCCGCGTGCCCGGGAGGAGGCTGTGGGGGTGGGGCGGGCGGCCACGCTCGGCTGCCGCGGAGACTTAGTCGGAACGGAGCCGTTGGTGAATGGGTGGGGCTTAGGGCTCCCAGCCCGCGCGGGTCGGGGACGGAGGAACCTTTGGGGTCTCCCTATCAGCGCACTCGGGAAGCGTGAGGGCCGGGCTGGGAGCCAGCGGCGGGCCGCCACCCCTCCCCTGGCCTCAACTGCGGGGTCACAGCCCTGGGGTAACCGCCGTCTGACTTGTTAAGGGGCGGAGGCACTGCTTTCCTACTGCTCCCAGCCCCGGCCTCCCGCGAACGGGCGTCCTTCCGCCCGCCCTCCAGCGTAGGGGGCGGGGCTGGGCTCGAAGATTGGTGGGACCTGGCGGGGGTGGGGCTTCTGGCGGGCGGGGAGTGACGCAGCAAAGCCGAGTCCGCGTGGGTACGCGCGTGCGCCGCGAGGGGCGGGGCTTTGCCTGTGTCCGGAACGGCCCGGAGGCTTATTTCTGTGTGGTTTTTGCAGAACTTGGGCTTGAGTATGTTATTGGTTTTTCAGTTATACACAGCCATGTGGCCTGGGAGTAAATCCCTGTCCAAACGCTGTGGCATTTATGTGAATATCCTTTTTTTGTCTTGTACTGTAGTGGTGCTAAATAAGAAAAAAAATAGTATCTTCATAATGAGGATGGCTCTCTATAAATATTAACTTAATAGTAATTATTGAGAAGTGAGAAGGTTCTCTATAGAAACATGCTGAGAGAGGGAAACCTTGTTTGCATGACGTGTGGATATGAAAATAAATCAGAAATAGAGAGTAGACCCACCAGACTCCAGAGGTGGGCCTGGAATGAGTAAGTAGGGAGACCCAGGTGTCCATAGAGATACTTGTTCTGGGGCTGACAATGGAAGCAGAAACAGAAAATTTACAAGGCTATACAGCCACAACTTCACTGATTTATATATTCCTTCAGGTACTTTGGACAGCCCTGTGTCTGATTCTGAGGATAAAGTGGAGAGCAAAGAAAAAAAGTGTGGGTCTCTGACCTCATAGCAAATAAACTAAACAGGACTGTGCTGTGAGGGCATAATAGGGACAGGGATTGCAAGGTCTTTTCTGGAGAGTTAGAGAAGTTGTTGCGAGGGACCGGGCATTTGAGCTGAGACCTGAAGGCCTCCCTCAGGGTGACCTAGGCAAAATGGAAGGCAGAGAGCACAGTGCAGGCCAAAGTTTCTCCAGCAGGAGGGAGCAGGGTGCATTTTTGGAAGTTAAAGATGGCAAGGAAGGTTGTCTTACAGACTTGGGGGGCAGCAGGGCACTAGATGGGAGTCGAAAGAGTACTGGAGAGACCATGTAGGATGTGTAGACTGAGGGCATTGGTCGTGTGCTGAGGCAGGAAGCTGTGGGAAGACTGTAGCCCCCAGCCAGATCCAGAGTGACTTGGAGGTGGTAAAGGATTTGAAGAAAGCCACAGTGAAGTGGTTAGAAACAGGAAGAGGAGTATGTAGGTACCAAAACACATATCCAAGTGGTTTTAGGGAGGGAATGACTTTACAGTGAAGCAGGGTGGACTAAAGTTAGACCCTAGGAAATTTTTCCAGGGGGCTGTAGGCTCGTGGAGAACTGGGCTAGGTGAGAAGAGGAGGTTTGAGCCCTGAAGTTCTCTCTCCCCAAGCCAGAAGTCCACCCTCACTGCTAGCATGTAGAGTTTAGGAGGGCCACTACCAGCCCCCAACAGTCAAGTTGGAGTGAGGGTTCACCACAGACCCCATCATTGATGTGGCTTCATCTGATGTCATGTCTAGCACTGGCCTCTTTGAGTGAGAAGCCAGACAGTTGTGTGTGGGTAAGGGGAGAGATATTTCTGGTAGAAATATAAAGGGAGGAGTAGGTAAAACTCAAAGCCAGGATGATAGAGGAGGCCGTGTGTGGCCTGTGACTGGCGACAGAGGTGTAAAACTACCAGGTTTCAGGCAAGCACAGGGCATGGCTGTATCTGGGTTTTGTATCACAGACACTAATGATTTGAGGAATCTCTTACTGGTGAGGTCAGAAATGCAAGGAGTTAAGAGCTGCAGAAGGGAGCCTGGGCAAGTTGGGCCTGGTTGCTGTGTGGAGTTGAAAATGTTGCCATGCTCAGGAAGGGCAGGTGATAGTCAGGAGAGGCTGCTGCAAAACTGTCCATAGGAAATGGAATCAAGGGAAACTCAAGTCTAATGGATGACTGGTTCTCCTATGATGAAGAGGAGAGTCAGGATGGAGGTGGGAACTAACACGCTCACACCCTTACAGATTCTTCCCCTGGGGCTGAGTGAAACACTGTCCATAGCTCTGCCCTGGCAACTGTAGAGTGAGGGGATATAAGCTAACTATAGAAGAGTCCTTGCCTTATCTCACAGGGTTGGGCAGGGACAATGTGTGTTGAGGTAGAAAGACAATAAGTGAAGCATTTAGAGGGTGGTTTGAGCCAGTGTCTGATTAAGTTCTACCTGACAGTCTCATTAAATGTTCAGGTGTGTGGTAGACATCAGGAGGATGTACTGATGAGGGTGTGGGGTAGGGAAGAACAGTGGGGGAGGTAGGGGCCCAGGTGTGGTGTCAGAGCATGAACAGATAAGACCTAGAGGGGTGAGAAGGGAAGATCCATGTGTGAGCTTCTGGGCACACAGGGTTGGGAGAGGCAAACCAAGACAAGCTGGTGAGTTTGGTATGCACCTGGCCATGACTGGCAAGGCCTTAGAAGCTAGAAGCTCAGGAACAGGTCAAGTAAGAGATCTGGGAGGCAGCAGGGCAGGATTGTCTGTGTCATCTGGTAGAGCCAGTAGTCATGACACAGGCCAAGGAAAAGCCAGCAGCAAGGAAACCTTTGCGACTTAGATTGATGTAATAGTGTGTCAGAGTGAGGTGGTCTTGGAGAACAGGTGACACTTTTGGTATAAAAGGAAGCTGAAAAAGAGGACATGAGCTGGTCCTTTGGAGTTGTTAATAAGCCTCATGCGAAGGGAAACTAGAGACCCTTCTGATAGGGAAGCAGTGCCATAGTCTGGGAGGTGGGGCATCCAGCACCTAAGTGAATGGTCAACCTAAGGGGCATAGGGTCACCTGTGGCCCTGGAGGAGTTAGAGGGAGATGGGTAAGGGAGCTCTCCTCTGGTGTTCTTAGTGAAGTGGGTAGTAACAGCGTAGTGGGAGTAGGAGCAACCTGGAACCTGTGGTGAAGGACAGAAGCCTCTCCAGGGGTACTCAGTCCAGTCAGTAGTGTTATCCAGCATCCCAAGAGCCATTTCTCATTGATCATTTCAAGTCATATACAGGTGTGAAAGGAGGAGCACATTCCAGGGCTTGGGGGTTATTTACCCTCCTGGGGTGTCAAGGCTATAGGCAGTAAAAATAGAGGCTGTAGAGAGGTGTCACAAGTAGGTAACTGCAGAGAGTAGTCCAGGAGGTCAGAGAGGAGATGCAGAGCCAGCAGCTGCTGAGGGCACAATAGAGGCAGCTCAAAGAAATGAAATGAGGGGAGGGATCACAAAGTCTAGAGGGTCATCTAAGGATGTTGAAGTGATCGATGAGGTGGAGAGAAGGGCTGGACCATTTGAGGTTCTTTGGGGAATGGGATCCCAGGAGGGTAGCTTGTGGTGTCAGTGAGTGACAGAATGGTGTGAATGGTGTGAATGGTGGTGGAGGCCTTGGGCAATACCCGAGAAGTCTGTAACCCCTTCTTTCCTCTGCAGAATGGAGGGAGATGCTGCCAGGTTGGTGGAAGGGGCAAGAGGCAGCAAAGCCCCTTGGGACAGAGTTGTAGAGATGAGAGAGCAGCTGATCTGGATCTTGCTTTTTTTCAGTGGCATCTGCCTGAGAGCCCATAGTCCCCAGGACACTGGGCCTAACTGGGCAGAGCTATGGCCCAAGAGGCAGGTGTGGGCTCCGTTAGACCCTGTCAACCTGGGCCCCCTGGTCACTGCAGACCTGCCCCTGTGGTTCAGGAAGCAAGGGTGGCTGTGGGAAGATGTTTGAGATACTGTGGGCCCCAAGGCTCCCGCTCAGGGTATTCCACTGTCCTTTGCCCTGTTCTCCAGTCCCTGAAAAGGAAGGAGAAGGAATATGAGCATGAGATGGAGCGGCTGGCACGGGAGAAGATTGCCACGCAGCAGCGGTTGGCAGAGCTCAAGCACGAGCTGAGCCAGTGGATGGACGTGCTAGAGATCGACCGCGTGCTCCGGCAGACGGGCCAACCTGAAGATGACCAGGCCTCCACCTCTACTGCCTCTGGTGAGCTCCACCCCTCAAAAGCCAGCCTCGCTGGCCAGGCCTTTGCCTGCTAGAAAAGATGCCCCATAATATTCCTAGACCCCCTAGGGCATTTACTTTTGCAGCCTCTTGTTCCTAAGCCTTTCTGACCTGTCCTTGTCCCTGTGTCCCCCCACAGAGGGTGAGGACAACATAGACGAGGATATGGAAGAGGACCAGGCTGGCCTGGGCCCACCTAAGCTGAGCCATCGCCCTCACCCGGAGCTGTCGAAGCCACCACCCAGCACTGCCCCTGCGCCTCTGCCTCCCCACCCACATCCCCACTCCCAGCCTGTGGCCCTGTCTCCTGCCCATCTCCCGGGGCAGCAGCCTCCGTCACAGCAGAAGACACCTCTGCCGGCCCCTCCTCCCCCACCAGCTGCCCCTGCCCAGACGCTGGTGCCCGCTCCAGCCCATCTGGTGGCTGCGGCTGGAGGAGGCTCCACAGTCATTGCCCACACAGCCACCACCCATGCCTCAGTCATCCAGACTGTGAACCATGTTCTTCAGGGGCCAGGCGGCAAGCACATCGCCCACATCGCCCCCTCGGCCCCCAGCCCTGCTGTGCAGCTGGCACCTGCCACACCCCCCATTGGCCACATCACAGTGCATCCCGCTACCCTTAACCACGTGGCCCACCTTGGCTCCCAGCTGCCCCTGTATCCGCAGCCTGTGGCGGTGAGCCAGCCTGTGGCGGTGAGCCACATCGCCCACACTCTCTCACACCAGCAAGTGAATGGCACAGCCGGGCTGGGGCCCCCTGCCACTGTCATGGCAAAGCCAGCCGTGGGGGCTCAGGTGGTACACCACCCCCAATTGGTGGGCCAGACAGTGCTCAACCCTGTGACCATGGTCACCATGCCCTCCTTCCCAGTCAGCACACTCAAGCTGGCTTGAGGATGAGGCCACTCAGAAGCCCCCAGTGGGGGCAAGGAGGGGAACCTGTCCCCCACTCTCCCACCAGCTCCACACATTCCAGCCAGGCCTACCCCACCCACACCCACCCCCAGGCCTCCTAGGGGAAGGGGGTGCAGAGACTCTGAGCCAGGGGAGGGCGGGGCCACCCCAGGGAGCTGGGCACAAGGCAGGGGGTTACCCCGCTGCACTAAGACTTGACAAAGTAATGAGAGACTCTGGTGGACTTGCCGCCTGTCTGGCCTGGTGCCGTTCCTGTCTCCCTATCCTGTCCCCTGAAACCAGTGTGATGTGGATGTCTTGTTCTCCAGCTTCTCCCTCTCCTGCTGCCTTCCTGTGCTGCTGCTGCTGCTATTGCTCTGTCTGGTGAGGTGGCTGAGCACCTGGGCCCTCCCCTCCCAAGCCTCAGCCCTCTCTTCCCAAGCCTTTGGAGGGGAGAGTGGGGAAGCTGAACTGAAGTAACTTGGCCCAGAAAGTTGGGGACCTCTTTGAGTCCCGCTCTGAGTATAGGTGACAAATCCTAGGAAGTGGCTGGTCTGATGGTTGGGTGCCCTACCTTGGGGCTCTCCAACCCAGTTGCAGTCACTGTGATTTCTTACAGCAGAAACTGTTAAGATGATTATCAACAGTAAACCAAACCCAAACTGTTGCCAAGCTTCCAAGGTCCCCCAACCCTAGCCACTGGGCTCCTGACCTCAGGAGGGCAGGCTGAGAGTGGGGCAGGGAGGGAGGGGCTTGGCTGCCCCCATCTTTCCTGTCCCTCCCCATCTCTGGGCATAGCTCTTGGCTTCCACAAGGCAGAGAGGAGTGGTGCTGTCATTCACTCCCCTGATTTCTTGGTCTCTGCTCAGTGCTCTGCACTCCTCCAAGGTATAGGTGTACCTGGATGCCTCATGCCGCCTGGGAGAGGGGCCAGCATCAGGTCTGGGTTCCAGAAGCCTGAAGCCACACTGTTGGGGCGATCAGGAAGTTAAAATCCAGGGGTTCCATTAGAGCTCCCAACCCTTTCCCAAATAGGCCCTGGGGACCTGTAGAGAGGGAGC
Organism: Pteropus medius; assembly: GCF_902729225.1. Classification (NCBI taxonomy): domain Eukaryota; kingdom Metazoa; phylum Chordata; class Mammalia; order Chiroptera; family Pteropodidae; genus Pteropus; species Pteropus medius. Next base: position 15,924,277 of record NW_024349799.1, on the reverse strand, counting down.
AAGGCCAGACTGTTATAGGGCTGCTGCTTCTGCCCCAACTTCTCCGTCTCGCGCCATCTCTTTCCCCTGAATGTCCCCCCTTTTCCAGTGCGCTGTTTTGAGTGTACCCTCCCTGGTGGGGGGCTTCTGTGTGCCACTGCCTTTCTCTGAGGAAAGGTCCTTAGTTGGGCCAAGGGTAAGACAGAGCTCGAGAGGGGAGTGAGAGGGGCTTGTGTGCAGGGGATGCTACTTCCCTGTCTCTGCCTTGGCAGACTGCTTTGGCTTCTCTTTTTATGTGGGTATTTATTACAAGTGGCCTTGTGTCAGACACATTCAGTTATACACACGTGCACACTTGGCTTCCCTCCTGGACACTCATCAATGGCCTTTCAGTGTGGGGGTTGGAAGCTAGTGTCCCTAGGTGTGAAGTTTGCACTGACAGGCTGGTGGGTGGGGTGAGCATGGGGGCCCAGGATCCTCTGGAGTAGCCCTAGCAAAGGTCCTAAATGGATTTAGATGCCTAAGAACTCCCTTTCAGTTCCTTCCTGGTCCTGGAGACCTCCCAGGGGACTGTTTTCTTCTCATTTGTCTCTCCTGGAGGTGGGGAAAAGGAAGGCCTATTGATGCCTTAGAGACCTCCAGGAGGGAGCCCCACACTGCCCCACACAGTGCTCCCACCTCACAAGCTTGCTGCCTTGCTGTGCCTGCAGCCACCACCACCACCACCCTCCTGGTTCTCCAGGGAGCCAGTTTCACTCTTCCTAGTGTGATTACAATGGAAAGAACAGGTAGATGGGCAGGCCAGGCGCCCAGGGAACAGAGAAGCATTGGTGAGACCTGCCTGTCCTCAGCTCTGTTCACCTCCCTGTATCCTGAGGCCAGTCCAGAGTTGAAACTTGTGAAGGCCTGCAGATACCTCATCCGCCCGCCGCCCCTGCCCCTCCCTGCCCCCAGCAGTGAGGGCCTCTGAATCTAGTGCCGAATGACTATGTCCAGATTGGTGATGATGGGTGTTGTAGCTGTTGTTTTTGTTGTCGTTAGTGAATGCTGTGACGCTGTGTGCCCTAGAGGGCAGCCGCCACCCAGCCCTTCCTTGGGTCTCCCTTCTGAGAGTTGTCAGGACCACATCTGTCCTCGCCCTGTGGGACTGCCTGCCCCTCCCCTCCCTAGCCCTTCCAGCCTGGGGGACACGCGTGTGTGCACATGCACACAAACACACACACACACACACATCTTACCTCTCATGCGTGTTTTACTTTTTGATGTTAAGAGTGGCTCACTGGCTGGGAGTCTTTACCTCGGGGAGAGGGGGAGGTTGGTTCCTTGGGGGGGCAAAGAAGGGCAGGGAATGCCTGGAGAAGAATTAAGGGTCACCATAACCCCTGCTCTCTCCAGGAACAGCTTCTTCTCCCCCATCCCAGGGTCCCACCCCCATCCCCCCAAGAGGTGGCCCTTGTTTACAGTGAGGACTCGGTCACTGTGTCTCCGTTTCTTGAAATATAAACTGTAGTGACCCCAGACTGGCAGAGATTTTTATGTTTGGATACACATCTGCTGTGGAAAAAAAAAAAAAAAAAAACCCTAATTTTGTACATATTGTATTTTTACTATTGAACTGTATTCTAGTGGCTGTTCATGCTCCAAGACTTTAGGTATTGAGACATGAATACTATCCATGTAATAAGCACTTGCCTGTAATAAAATATAAAATTGAAATAAACCTGCACTGAAACCTGAGGTGGAGCTGCCAGCCTGCAGCATCTGGGTCCTTTTGTTACAAAAAAGATAACTTCAAGTAAAGATTTCTAGCAGGAAGCAACAGAGTCCTTTTCCTGTTGATGTTTTTGGGGTATAGTCCTCAAGCAGCTTCCAAGCTGGTCAATTTTAGAAAAAGATTAGGGACCTCCTGGTTGCGATCCCAGTGCTGAATCCTTAACAAGCTCTGAGAACTGCAGTTCTGATCTTGGGCATTTGCAATACTTTATACTTCCTCAAATCATTTTTACATACACTATCTTATTTCATCTTGTAACAGAACGAAGTAAATAAGCCAAAAATTAGCCCTATTCTGGCAGAAAAGGAAACAAGTTTTGAGGTGGGTGAATGATTTGTTACAGTCACAGCTAGCCTGGGACCTTCTGGCACTGCAGTTGCATCTCAAATCAGAATTCCTTAGCAAGTGCCATCCTGCCCTGGGGCCTATTACAGAGCTGGGGATCTTGAATTCGAAGTTCCAATGGAAAAGGTGGAGGATCTGTGCTCAGAAGGCAAGAGGCCTCAGAGAAGAGATGTGTTTATGGGTTAAAGGTCAGGACAGGTCATATGGGGAGTCCATAAGGCTGTCCTTTCAGGAAAAGGAACAAGAGGAAGCGGTCAAAGAGCCATGTTCTAAGTCAGCCCTGAAAGACCTTTGTCCCTATGACTACATCTCTTCCCAGTTTAGGGAAAACTAGCCCTTTGGCAGGCTGTCTCAGGAGTAAGTGGGGAGGTGAAGGAGCAATTAGCTGGGCCTAGCTCTAGACCAGGCAGGCCGCCTCATCCTGCCCTTTCTAACTCCCTGACACTTGCCGCACTCAGCCCCAGCCAGGGGAACTGATTCAGCTTCTCTTCCTGGGGTGGGTCTGGGGATGTGGGGGGGTCATCGTTAAGGAAGGGAGTAGTGGCCATGAATGTCTTTGGGGTTCCATTCTCTGAAGAAAAGCCAGCCTCAAAAGGCTAGATCCATTGCCATCACAATTGTCAGATCTTCACTTGTGAGACGCTTGCTCCCTCTGCTGGTAGTTCCAGGAAGAGATGGATAGGAAACGCCCATTAGGCTTAGTATTTCCTGAGCTCCCACTCAATGTCAGACACTGTTCCCAGCACTGGGAACAAAGATGAAGACTCTGCCTCTGACATTGATGACCCATTAGCACCTGAGAGATACCACTGTATCTCAAAGGTAGGCAGAAACTCCCCTTCTTGCACTCAAAGAATAGTCCCTCCAGCTCAGCTGGAGCCTGCAAAAGAGGGGCCTGTGGTAATAGAAAACAAAAATCTCAAGTAGAAACCCAGGAGCTTCCATTTATCACCTTTGCTCTGTGAGAAAGGAAGACTTACTTCGAGAGCTGGAGGGTGCCCTGAGATAACGTTTATAGCAGCGTCCTCGCAGTTCCAGCTCCTCCTATCCATACACGCATTACCCTCAGCAGACCCATCATTTTGGCTTGGGGTTCCCTCTGGTCCTAGAAGTCCAGTTAGGGGCCTGGGGAGTGCCAACACTTATGGGTGGGAGTATGTGAAGGAACCAGGCCACTTCCAGGCTACTTTATCAGGGGCCTTTTGTGAACTTTCAGGTAGAGTCAGCAGAGGGAATTCTGATTACTCCAGGCAACAGGATCAGCTTGGGCGCTTATCAGGTTCCCTTGAGGAGCTTATAACGTTCCTTGGCCCTGGAGCTCCCAGTGTCAGCTGGTTTCCTTGCCTGGGCAGCTCAGAGTGAATTGACAATAGGTCCTAATGCTCAGAAAGCCAGTGTCCTCTAGATTAGTGGTCTCCAACCTTTTTGGCACCACAGACTGGTGCTCTCGTGAGAATCCAATGCCTGATGAGCTGAGGTGGAGCTGAGGCAGTGATATAGTGCTGGAGATCAGCTGGAAATATAGATGCTTTGCTCACTCGCCCACTGCTCACTTCCTGGTGTGCAGCCCAGCTCCTAAGAGGTCTGGTACCGGTCTGTGACCCCGGGGGTTGGGGAACCCTGCTCTAGACCAGACCATATGCTGGTGATGGGAGCTCTCTACCTGGGACTGTGGATGATGGGGCAGAAGCCCTATGGGGGAAGGCAGGTGGGAACCTGCTATTATAGTCCAGTAGGTTTGACCCTCTCGATACTCCCCCTCCCACCCACCGTGCTCCATTCTGAGGCAGGCATGTCAGAGGTAGTGCTCAGTGGGCAAGAGCCAAAGTTAGAGGGGCAAGGTCCTTTCCCACTGGCTGGAGGGGATAGGAGGCTTCTGCAGATTCCTAGTAAGGCTCCAACTCATCACTATAGCTGTTCAGGAATGGAGGCAGGCTGGGGAAGGGGTGAAGACAGGGACCTACACTAATCCAGAGGCTGCAGAGGCCATTGGTCAGTATGAGAAGGAAATGCTGGCTTTGAGTACCTAGATCTGGCTATTACTCCCACCCCAACTAGCCTATAGCCAAGATCCCTCTTCTCCTGGAAACTTTGGTTCTCTCTTTTTGCCGTCCTTGCCTTGTGGGGTTGGCCCCTCTTTACAGTTAAATTGTAGAGCTTATAAAATTCCCCAACACACAGTCACTTGTTGTCCAGTGCCAGCCTTACAAGCAGCCCCCAGAGCCTCAAACACTGCCAAATTCTGTGTTTATTGATCTGTTACACTGAAGAGTATAGTTTCTGAGGCAAAAAAACATACACACTCTGCTCCTCACAATACCACTGAGTCACTAAGGCAGACACACAGTGGCCACCGTGCTTGGTGGAAGCCAAGGACTCATGGACAGCAAGGGTGGGCAATGGGGCAGGCTGGACCCCCAAACAGGCCGTGCAGTGCCCAGGGCAGGAGTGGGCTTCGGAGGTTTGTGCTGGATGCAAAAGGGCTGCTGTACCCTTTTTCATGTTTCTCAAATGCAGGAAGTCTTCAGACTTAGCGACTGCTGGGCAGGCCCCAGCCCCTGTGGCAGTGGCATCCTAGCCCCCGGAGCAAGGCCTAGCCTGCATGTGTTGGGGCATGGGGGTAGGGATGACAGAACAAGCAGCATGCCCAGGCCTGGGGTCAGGAACTAGGCCCTTCCTAGTACCCCCCATGAGTGAGGCTCTTCCAAGGGGGTTTCTGAGTCCCTAGGCCTCTTGACATCCCGAGAAGCATGTGGAAGCCAGAGCTAGCCTTGCTTCTCACCAGGGACAAACAGGAGAGACTCAGGCACCACCCCTGCTCCTACCCTCAGGGACTCAGCAGGCGTCTGGGATAGAAGATGGGCTGCCCCCAAGCTCCAGGGCCACCTTTGAGAGGAGGCTGTGACAGGATCACCTCTTGAAAGAATCACCCTGGGATTCCTCTTGAGAGGAAGTGCTCCCACTACATTCCAGATCCTCCAGCTGGCAAAGCGGCATTTATACATAATTTTCAGGAATACATCTAATGCATAAAGCAAGAGCAGCGGGGCAGAGTGAGATTCTACAGATGTACATAGGTGCACAGTACGGGCTAGAAGAATGCATGTGGTCACCTCAGGTGGCCAAAGGCAGTGGCAGTGCTGCTGAGGTGGACTACCCCCACCCAGGGCCCAATTTCTGACTGCCCCACAGCCTCAGAGGAAGGCCCAGAAGGTAGCCCAGGTCTCCTGTGCACAGGAAACCCACCCAAACTGGCAGCTGTTCTGGCTGCCCCAACTGAGGTTGGTGAGTGCTTATTTGTTGGGCCTGCAAAGGAACTCTCAGAAGAAATATAGCGCAGAGTCCTCTTGTCCCATATGACCCTCATCAGATGTGGCCCAGGCAACTACAGGCCTGATAAACTCTACAGGGTCCCAGGCTGAGCTGAGAGAGGGCATGGGGAGCAGTCCAAGCTGAGGCCACAGATGGCTAGGGGCTATTCTCAGGTGTTTGAGAGGGAAGCAGAGTAGGTGGTTCTCCAAGGCAGCTGCTCCCTGAGGCCAGCCCTTCACATCCCAGCCCTGACCTGAGGGCACCCTGGCCCCTGACTTGCCCTGCAGGGCCAGCACTGCCCAGAGTCGGATCCCAGGCTCACAAGCACTTTGTTAGGAACAGAGTTGGGCAGGCAGGGTCAGCTAGGGGTTGGGGCAGTCTCTGCTGCACCGCCCCTGCACCACTCCCTGCGGGGGCCCAGGGATCCGGAACCCAGGCTCTGGCTGGCTGCTGCCTCCTGGACACAGCCCTCACTTGTTCTCTATGAGCATCTGCACCTTGTGAACGAGGTCCCGGGCAATCCGCAGGATCTCCTGGGCATCGTGACGCTCAGCCCGTTCTGAGGGAAACATGAGCAACTGTGGGGATGCTGCAGAGAGAGCAGTAGTCTGGGAGGAGCCCTGTAGTTGCCCACCCTGCTCCATTTACACCTGCTGGACTCCTGACACCTGCTTACGAGGAAGGGGACCTGGTATTTCCGAGCCCATCCAACCCTAACCAGGCCAGAAGTGGAGGCCCCTGTGCTCCCGCTGGGGGGGGCAGGGTGGCTGGACCAGCTCCTACCATTGAAGAACTTGATGATGTCAGTGAAGTCCATGTTGTTGTCACGGATAATCTCACGGTAGGCCTCCACCAGGGCCAGGGCAATGAACAGGACAAAGTGCTCTGATGAGATGTGCCGAGCCGCCCAGATCACCTCCCACACAGCAAACACATCCTCATACAGCAGCTCTGGGGACAGCAAGGAGCTAAGGCTAAGCCTGGCTGCCCATGGGCCTCCAATGGAGCCACATGTGGAGACAGAGCTCCAGGAGTTCTCTTCATAACACACAGCTCAGTCCAAGAGAGGAGTTCCATGCCCCAGGCCAAGACCCTGTCCTTGGTAATTCCTGCACACTGGGCTCCTGCAGACTCCATATTACACTCTCATCAGCTAGAATAGCCTTACTTTTACAGACCACAGTACTGGAGGTGGGAGAGTTTTGATTTGAAAACAGTTCCAAAAACCATTACCTGAGGGTTATTTTCCGCCCTGGATGTGCTTCGGATTCGCCTAAGGAGCTTTTAAAATCTCAGTGCTCAGGCAGCCACACAAGTAAGTTTGGGTCATAAGTTTGAGGCCGAGTGGGGCCCAGGGCACTGGTGTTTCTAAAAAGCCCCCAGGTGTTCTGAAGTGCAGTTAGGATTGAGAACCAATGACTTTGGGGAAGAGGGATCTCCCAGTGCCCCTGACCCCAGACCCACCATCCAATCCGCCTCTTACCTCTCTTAAAATCCAGCAGGAACCAGCGGTAACAGAAGTAGAAGTGGGTGTAGTCTCCATTCTGATGCATTAATTCAAACAGCTCTGAGTCCAGGATCTTGTATGAGCGGAGAAAGGGAGAAGGACTGAACAAACCTATGCTACCTCTCCTGGCCACGCCCACCCTCCACCAGGCCCCTCTGCCGCCCTGAGCCTGGCACCTGGCAGCTGTGCTCCAGCCCTCTCCCATCTCCCAGAAGCTGCACTCTGCTGCCCCACCTGTCACTCTGGGTCGTACTCTTTTTGGAGTTATACCATTTTCTGGGTGTTTGATTGCATCATCAACTGTATTACTCACCAGAACTTTCATGAGCACAGGCATTCACACATTGACATTCCTTCTCAATTTATAACATTGAAAACAATGTGTTTTTCAGAAACAAACTCATAAATTCAGAGAGCAAACTGATGGTTGCTAGATGGGAGGGGGTTGAGGGGCTGGGTGAAAAAGGTGAAGGGATTCAGAAGCACAAATTGGCAGTTACAAAATAGTCATGGGGATGTAAAGTACAGCATAAGAAATATAGTCAATAATATAATAACTGTGTGTGAGCCAAGTGGGTACTAGACTTATGGGGGAATCACCTTGTAAGTTATATAAATGTCTAACCACTGTGCTGTACCCCTGAAACTAATATAATATTGAATGTCAACTGTAATTAAAAAATAAAAAGAAAACAATGCATTTTTAAAATGAAATTAAGCTTATACATAAAGGACATTTTTAGAATGCTCCATGACCTCCCAGTGAACGATGGAGAAGCCTGGCGGTGCCTGTCAAGTGCCCAAGGGCAGTTACGGACCTCACCTGGATGAGGGAGCGCATGTTAGCAAAGTGGGTATCCATGGCGCCCCCATTGGGGAAGTTCTGGCTCATCCTCTTCATGAGGTGGCTGAAACAGCTATAGGCCAGCTGATCTGAGGGGAGACAGGAATGAGGCCACAGGGGCAGGAGACCCCAACTTCATTCACCAGGGGTGTCCTGTGGCCCAGAGAACAGGGTTGGCTAGCCTTTCCACCCTTCTAGGCCTAACGGCCTTCTTTTCCTTTCTCCAGCTTATGTCAGTCTAACACCAATACCATTTTGGGAACATGCCCCCTTCCCCGGCTCGGCCCTCACCATTGTCAAGGATGACCAGGAGAGGTGCCAGCAGGTCGCACATGCCCTGCACATAGCCCACATCCAGGTGTTCCCACACGTAGCTGAAATGCCAGAGACAGAGTCACTGTGGGTGTGTGTCATCCTCCCCTCTCCTTGGGAATCCCTAGGGAGATGTCCCTAGAGTAGCCTGCTACCCAAAAGTCAGCCTTTCCGTAACACTAAAGCACTGAGAGTACAATGGTGAACGACCTGTAGCCCCTGTCCTCAAGACACTCAGGGGATCAGGGAAAGAGACGATGCTGGGGCAGAGGAAGCCCTGGGGTAAGGGAAATCAGATAAGGCTTCCTGGAAAATGGCCAAAGCTGAGATCTGAAAGACCTTTAAGAATGAAGAGAGGTGGGGCAGGGGCCACTGCAGGGAAAAAGTGTTCCAGACACAAGGAGTATGATTTAGGCTCAGGAGAGAGGAGCAGGGTGCTTGCGGACCAAACCTGTCCCTGCCTCCCGCCCTGAGCCCTGCCCTACAATGGCACCTGCACATGATGTCTCTGAGCCTCTCGAGGTTGGGGGGTGTGAAGTACCAGTAGTTGCGGTCACATCGCTGCACATCCTTGTCTATGCGGTGCAGATTTAAGGCCACAGTGTCCAGTAGCTCTATCTGAAAGAGTGGAGGGCCCTCAGGGGTGAGCTGGGGGCCCGAGGTGACACCGACATGAAGGAATGCAGCAAAGGCAGGGAGCCAAGGAACTCAGAGAACTGAATCCTCTGGGAATGCTAAGACAGGCTCAGAGCCCCCTCCAGGACAGTCGGGGCACCCCACCTTCCACCCGCCAGCCTTGTCCCCAGCTCTGGGGCCAGCTGACAACAATGCCTGGGGAACGTCCACATACAGTGTAGGCAGCAGCGCACACAGCCACAAGCTCTTCCCTTGCCTCCAGCTCGTTGGCCTGCGAGGCCTTCTCCTGGCTGGGATCTTGGGGCTCAGAAAAAGTGTGGACTGCAGGGACTGGCCCATCAGAGCCTTCCTCCCCACCGCCATCCTCTTCCTCGAAGCCTACGCTGGGTCCCTCATCTATGCTCGACTGGATGCCCGAGGTCACAGAGTAATTGCGAGAGGACGGCAGTCCTGAGTCTGGAGAGTCAAACTCTACTGACTGCTGCTGTTCCACCATGGCGGTGCCTGGAAGCCCTGCTCCTGGTTCCTGCTTGGGCTCCGGTCTGGAATCTTCAGGGCCCGGGGGCCTTGGGGGCTCCAGGTCATCCACAGAAATAAACACCTGGTGGGGGTGAACAGATGGTGGGGCTCACACCTGCATTCCAGCACCTTCCCTCAGCTCCCTGCTATCTCCTTCCTGGGGTCAGTTCCCACTGCATGGCCTCCAAACTGCCTCCCTTGGGTGCCAAGCCTCTACTTCTGACCCAGCTGACCAGGTGGAGAAAGATTAGGCTCTGGGGAAACATGAAGACACCAGCCTTCAGCCCTATCCAATCCCCTCCTCTAGCTTCTTCCTGGGGCATGAGGAAAAGCGTGAAGCACTCCAGTCTTCCTGTGGCTGCCGCAGGGAGAAAGGGGAACCAGAAGCCTGGAGAGTCAATGGCACTCAATGGCCAGTGTAAGCTGTGCCATTCTACAAACACCTGAAGTCATGAGGCTGCCTCAGGTCAGGAGAACTTCCTTGGTGTCTTGGTGTAGCTGCTGGGGCAGCCTGGGGGGATGGCAGGCTGGAGGCATTAGGAAAAAAAGTTCTTCTTTATTATCAGTACTGAATGTTCAGCAGAACAAGGCAAGAAACTTCTCTAGGAAGTACCTAATCAGTTATATTAACTTCAGACAAGCCGAGGAGAGGTAAGAAGTAAAAGGAAACTGCTGATTGCAAACTCTCCACCACCATGGACAAATCACAAGGAAAATAAGAGAGATGTATGGAGACTGGTTTTTAATTTTTTTCTTTTTTTCTTTTTGGACTACGTAGGGAAAGGGATGCTAAAAGGAATTTTCTTTTGGGCAAGAAGCATGAAGTGTTGTTGGGTTAGTATCAGGTAAGGCCATGATGCTGAAGCAATCCAGAACCTCAGACAGTGCCAGCGAGGAAGGCTACTGCTGTCCGTGAGCTAAGCAGCTGGAACCCTGGTACACTTAGGATTTTACTAAACCCAAAGCCAAAGAGAATATGTTCACGAATAGCGTATTAAGAACAAAGCATATGAAAAGGAGAGTGTACTTTGGTAGTTATATTTCTTTAAGTCTTGCTTCAGCTTGAGTTTTGTGTTAATATTAGTAAGGATTTAGTAAAGTAGCAAAAATATACAATATCTAAATAGGTGATTTTAAAGAAAAAACATTAGGTTAGTAAGAGTGCCTTTAAAACTGAGCCTTATCACTTCTTGTTGGGCTCAGCAGCCATAATTTGGGACTTGTTCACCTAAAGGCAGGAGTAATGTCACAAGAACTAGGTAGGATCTGAACTGGCTTTGCATAGTCAAGTCTATAAGATGATGAAAAATACCATGGTGGTGAGGAGATCTTTCCAGTAGACACCAATGGGACCGCTCTAAGTTCTCCCTTAATCTCTGGCTAACAGCTCTCAGTGAAGCCTCTACAATCAAAGGATAGTAGAGCTGAGAGGGGATACTGAGGCCCAAAAATGGGAAGACAAGTCACTCATCTTGTCAGGAGTAAGCCTGGGACTAGAACTCAGGGCTGCCTATTCCTAGCCTGAGGTCTCTCTATAGGAGGAAGGACTTCCCTAAATCCCTCAAAATTCATCTTTCCCTGCTAGTCCATTAAAACAGAACACAATGTATTATCTCACTTTATTCCTGCAATACCCAGAAAAGTGGGCAGCAGGGGGACAGTCATCCTGTTTTTCAGTGGAAGAAAATGAGACACAGACATATGAAGCCATTCTCCCAGGGCTCCATCGCCAGTGAGTACTAGAGGTCAGGCTGGTGCTCAAGACTCCTGCGTGTAAAACCCTGGTGGCCCCCGCCCCCAGGCCCCCCCAGGTCCTGTGCAGCTCACGTCATTGCTTATGGTGGAATCTCGGTGGATGAGGCGCTGCACGTGGCTGTCGATGCTGCTGCCCGAGGAGAACTTGGTGAGTGTGGCTGGGTGAGCCTCCTGTTCCCGCTGCCTCACCACCAACTCGCAGGCCTTCCACTCTGTCAACACTCGCTGGTACCTCGCTGCCACCACTGCATCCACCTGTACTTGGACCACACCATGACCTTGGGGGAGGGGTGCACCAAGCCCTCCTCTGCAGGGGCTGGGACAGCTAGAGACTAGGCTTGGGCCTAGGGGTGAGGACAGTGGGGTTGCTCTGCTAACATCTTCCTCTGCCATGTTTCTCTCTGGCTGAAAAGGGGCTGAGCCTTCCGAGACCCCCTCCCTGGGGTTCCTTGGCCCAGCTCTCCAGCTCCCTGTCACCATGGGAATGGGCTCCCTTACCTGCTCCATCTCCTTCTTGCTCATGCCAAACTTGTAGTGGCCAAGCAGAAAAGGCCAGACATCCTTGCGGATCTCGTGCTCCACGCCTCCATAGTAAACTTGCCGCAGCAGCTCCAGCTCCTTATAGTTCTGAGGGACCCAGGCAATAAAGATTATGCAGCCCCCACAGTCATGTTGGCCCTAATGAGTGACCCCATCCCACGGAGAGCTGGGACTGGGGACAATGTTTCAGTCACTGCTGAAACCCAAGCACACCCTGCTTTGGGGTGGTCACATTCTCCCTGGCCCAGGTTAGAGCTGGATGAGATCTACTCCTTCCAGAGCAGAGAGAGAACCCAAAGAGATGCAGAGATTTGCCCAAGGTTGCGGAGTAACACAGAAGTAGAACAGATTCCCCCTCTGGTCCCCTTCCCATGGAAACCCACAGACCCACCGTGAGATTCTACCATGACCCAGGTAACTCCAAGGCCATCAGTCCTGGCCTGTCAATCCCAACCTCTACTATGTTTTATGTAAATGCCCATTTGGTTTGTGAAAGCTGCTCCCAGAGCAGACTGCTCTGCAGTCACTGCTGCCCCACCCCCTAGCCCCTTGACCTAGCCTCTGGGCCCAGCACCCCAGAACGTGCACCTTTTCGTCCTTCTGATACTTGCTCCACATATCCTTGGTGAGACCCCCTGAGGCCCCTGGGGGCCGCCCGGGCGGGATGATGTTGTGATGCACCAGCGCTGACAGGTGGGTCCGCACGGTGGCCAGGTGGCGGCAGTATGCCAGCCCTGGGGGAGGGGGGAGCCAGGAGGCCCTGACTATGGTGCCTCCCCCACCCCCGCCCCCCGTGGCCCCACCTCACCCCACACTCACAGCCGTAAAAGGCCCGGGACACGATCTGCCTCTTCATGCTCTCACACAGTAGCCTGAGGGGCAACCTGTGGAATCAACCTGGCTCAGAGGGCTGTGGCTCCTCTGGTGGGAGGAGAATAAGCAGGAGGGACATTCTGGGTGGGGTAGGGGCAGGTAAGGCACTCGGGGTGGTGCAGGGAGCAGTGTCCATAGCCTGGCAGCATGTCATTGGGCTCCCCGTTGCTGCCAGCCACCTGGGGTAGAGCTGCTAAGGGCCCAGCCTGACCTCCAACCACCCAGGGGACCTTGGGCAACTAACTTCACTTCATGTTAGTGAATTGTGGTTTCCTCAAGTGAAAAATAGAGGATCATCTCAGGGTTATCAGGAGTGACAGGTAAAAAATGAAGTAACAGGTAAAAGTGAGCAGCGGCAAAACCATTCCCAAGCCATTGCTGGCACATGGCAGATGCCCAGACATTTGTTGCACGTCCTCAGACATACAGCCTGATGGGAGGATCTATGTCCACACTGGGAAGGGGAGCTTATAAGTAATGAGCCCCTACGACGTGAGCACCCTAGCTCTGGGTTCTCGGGTTATGTACCTCACTTAGTCCTCACAAGAACCTTAGGAAGCAGGTGGTATGATTCCCATTTTACAGATGAGGAAACTAAGGCTCAGAAACATAGAGGCTCATAGAGACTCAGTAACTTGCCAAAATCTCATGGGTAGCAAAAGTGAAATTCAAACCCAGGTCTAACTCAAGGTCGCCCTGTCAGGAAAGTGACACAGGAGAGACTGACACACACACATGGATGGACACACTCACCGGGAGCTGGTGTTCTGGGCCCTGCCCACTCACCGGTCAGGGACACAGTTGCAATGGCTGGGAGTTGCATATGGGGAGCTGCTGGTGGAGCAGGAGAGGCAGGAGGAGCCCTGGCTACACAGGGGCTCCAGGTGCCAGGCTGGCAGGCCAGGCCCAAAGCCCTGCATCTCAATCAGGTCGCCAGCATCTGAGGGCAGGAAGATGGCCATGGTCAAGGCCTTGCAGGCCTCCTCCCCCAGGCACCCTGCAGCATGCCCACCTCTGTGCCCAGAGCTGCAGCATGAAGTCACCCATGGGTGGAGAACCACAAGGGTGGTGCCTGCCTGATCCAGAACCCAGAGATGACAGAGGTGGAGAGGGAGGGTGACTGACACTTCCCAGCCTCCATTTAGTTTTTCTGCATGTGATAAAATACTTTGACTGAGTTGTGGATGATTGTGTGTTTTCTCCATCTTGCTATTAGCAATGGAATAAACACTTATTCTAAAGGAAGGAGAAAGAAAGAGAAGGAACAATAAATAAAAGCCTGATCTCCCTAAAATGCCACCAGCTAGCTTGGCCTTCAAGGATTCAGCCTGGTCCTCTCGGGCAAACGCTGAGCTGCACAGGAAGGTACTTGGACCTAGAATGCTGCAAACTTTGAATCTTCCTGATCAAAGCCCCTGAGGACCATTGAGGGTTCTAGACCTGATGACCAGTGCCCACATCAGGTGCCCCTGCTGCCAGCTCCCATGGGTCCTTTCTGAGTTTTCCATCCTTGCCTGGCCTGACTGCTCTCAGCATGGTGGCCTCCTACAACACACAGGTGAGCTAGCAGAAAGGGCAAAATTTCCAGGGCTGCCAGGCTACTGCAGGAATGAGGGTGGTGTCTGGGCACACAGTTCCGTCATCCAGAAGAATATCCCCAGGTGCAGCCTAAGAAAACGGCTCTTTGGACATATCTACACCACCAGCAGACAGCACCTCCTCAGCCAGCCTAGCTGGTCTGAATCCAAAGAATCAGAACTCAAGACCCTTGAGAGCTTCTTGGGCCCAAGTGGGGCAGGGCACTGCTCATAGGGGACTCTGGTAGGTCCACTGAACCACAAAGATGAAGCAAATTGAGGGCAGGAAGTGAAAGGACTAGGAGATGACTTCAGGAGGAAGGAAAGCACAGAGAAGAGTGAAGAACAGGAAAAGAGAGCTCTATTTGTGATGAAGACTTCTTTCAAGTAGTATTTCTTCCTGCGAATTGTGACCTGAGCCCTGGCCTGCTGAGTCTGGGACAAACCTAGGCCTGGATTCTGTAAGTAGCAGACTCCAGCTCTGGGTGTGCCCTAGTGGGAAGGGCTGAGCTGAGCCCCCTCCAGTCCCCTTAGGGGCTGCCCTGTCTTGGCCCAGGGCTCTCTTCCCAGCCCCATGGCTGAGAATTTTGTAGAGATCTGGCCCTTCAGCTCCACCAGGAGGCAAATTAAGGGAACAAACATCCTTGGTGTGGAGGGGCTGTGGCTCTGGGAGTGAGGGGTTGCAAGCCATGCCCAGGACTCTGGGAAGAAAAGGTGGAGGGCGGGGAACAAATGCAGGTGAGGTGAGGCAGGTGAGCCTTGCTCATGCCCCTATAGCAGGCAGGAGGGAGGCCAGTCGTGGGAGGAGCTGGGGCGGGAGCAGGCCCAGCCAGGCAGGCAGCAGGCAGCAGGCGGGCAGGCAGGGTGGGTAACAAGTGCAGAGGGTAAAAGGTGGGCACACAGGGAAACGAGCTCATGCCCAGAAAGCAGGGCTCAGCCAAGGCAAGTCTCCTGGGTCAATGCTCTTCACCTTAATTCTCCAGGAAGGAGCTGAACCAGCCAGCATTGAAAACTGCATCTCTGAATTAACACAGTGCAGAGAGCTGGAGCTCTGGAGTGACTGGGCAAGGGGCAGCAGGCTGGATGGGGGCTCTGCTGGGCCAGCTTTGACTCTGACTCTCTCCTCTAAGCTTGAGGAAAGTTTGAAGCAAAACAATCAGGGTGGTTGAACCCCACAGCCCCTAAGACTCCGAGTGAAAGGTGCCTGGCCTGGAGCAGAATTAGAGTGAATAGCATCTCTGCTCTGTGAGGAGGAAGCAAGAAGAGAGGGAGGGGAGGGAGAGGAGAGTCTGGACACCCACCACTTGATTCACATGCACAAGTCAAGCATGTTGCAGGCCTGAAAAGCAAGAGCTAGCAGGATGGACTCAACAGTGTTGTCATTATGGCCTGGAGTGGAGGCGGGAGCTGCCATACCATCTCTCCCCAACCACCTGCTGATTCTGCTCTCATGTCTCCTCCCCTTTCCTAAGTACTGGAATCCCAGGTGCTACATACTGGTATACTGGGTTGGTCTGGTCCCCAAGTTCCCCAAGAGGATATCCAGACAAACCCTGAGGTTTCTGGAACCTGTAGATCCTGGAGGTTTCTCTGACTCTGGCGGGCTCAGCATTAAGACTACTCAGGAATAGGCTTCTGATCACCAAGTCTGCCAAGACAGGGGCTCTTCTGGGACTCCCCTCACCCTGCCTCCAGCCTGACTACTGGTTCATTGGGGTAAAAAGAGTCAGCCCTAGCCCTCCTGACTCAGCTTTCTCACACTGCTCAAAGTCAGTTAACCTGTAAACAAGCATTCCAAGCCCAGGCTTGCAAGGAACCAGATGGCGGGCTGTGTGTAGGCAATAAACATCAGAAGTGAGGCTCTCCCACATTCCCACCCAGGCTGGACTGAAGGTCCTACTGGAATGGCTGGGAGGGAGGGTAGATAGGAAGGCAGGCAAGTGTGGGTAAGGGGGCAGCTGGCAGGGTTGTGCTGAGGGTGTGCTAGGTGTGTTCTAGGCCAAAGACTTGGTTGCCCAGGGATGGGAAGACGCATTACTGGTTTGGTGGCTGGGCTAAGAAACTGGGCAGAACTCTGTGGAAATATAAGGAGAGTGTCACATATTCTTAGACACCCTCTGTAGGGGCAAAGAAAGAGATAAAAAATTAATTCTGTGGCATGGGAATGGGTGGGGATGGGGAAGTTCCTCTAAACTCTGAGAAAGCTGACCCCTTCATAACCAATTTTTCCTTAAGCAGCCCAGCTTAGTTAGTCCTCACAGGATCCCTGGCTGATCACTTTCCAAAAAGAGAATGGTGTTCCTTCTCCACCAGTCTAGCTCTGTGCTGAGAAATGGACAAAGTGGCTGCGGGCACTGTGCTGTTTTGTTTGCAATGAAGGGACCTCTGCAACCATGTACCCTAAGGTCCACTTGACTCATATCCCTGGCAGGTATTTCTAGATTTCACATTAAAGTGCCCTGCAGTGCCTGCTGAACAAGGCCTGCTGGGTAAAGTGAGCCCTAGGTCTCCTTCCATGGTGGCCCCAACCCCTCACCTGACCCACAGGTGACTCCTGTCTGCATGAGCTCTCCAGCCCCTACCCCTGCCCAAGAGGGGCCTAGTACTTCTGTCCTGTTTCCACTGAGTCAGGAGTCAGAGGCACAGGGCCCAGAGGCCGGTCTGCCCAGCCAGCAGGACAGAAATAAAGAGACACTGTCTTGGGTTTGCTCGCATGACCCCTAGGAGTGGGAACAGTGCTCAGCCATTCAGGGTTCCCAAAGGGCGACCAGATCATCAGGCCTTTCCACCAGTGGATTTCTTCCCTTTCCTTACAGAAATAGGCCCAGAGCCAACTACCTTTTGTATTGTGCCCTGTTCTTGCCAGTACTTTCTTCTGCCCTCCCTGATCTGCTCCTGATATAAGGGAATCACCCTGGGTGCAAGTTCCATAATGCCAACACTGCCGTTTGAGCTCCTGCGGTGGGTGGCAGGTGGGCCCAGGGGGTGGGGCGGGGTGATAAGGGAGGTCAGGGAGAAGGGGAGGGATAAAAACCTTTCATCGGATTGGGAGCTGTGAGGTTCCGCGAGCAGATCATTGAGAGCATCGCGTGCAGTTTATCTTCCTCTTCCTCATCATCGTCCACCGAGGCCGCGCGGCTGGCCGCTAAGTGGTGGTAGTTAATAGTGACTGCTCAAAGAGAACAGCAAGAGAGGCAGAGCATGAGGACCTTAGTTCCAGGGCGGGAGGGCCCGGATTGTCCTCATGGGGAGTAGAATGAAGTCTGGGTTATCTTGAGCCTGTAGGACATGGAAGAGGGGAAGTGGGGACCTGAGTCTTTTGATGATTTACTGGGAAGAATATGGAAGACAGTGGGGGAGAGAGGCAGCTAAAGAGCTCCACTCTTTGGAGGAGGCCCTCTCTAGAAAGAACAGAAAAGAGAGAACTGATGGGGGGAGCCAGGGCAGTGAAAGACGGGGGACAGTTGGGACATGCTGGCAGCTGAGGAGCTCCCAGCCCTGGCCAAGCCTGGGCACAACTATTGGCAGATGGATTCTCATCATTCTTCAGCTCGCATCATGGTCAGGCTGGGTCAAATCTGAAGATTACCCCAAATTTCCCTCTTCAGACTATAAATCCAACCTTCTCCTCCAAGGGTTTCCCAGAGCTGCTCTCGAGGAGCTTGAGTCACCCCACTGGGTTTCAGCTCCTTGGTGCCCCGGCTTGCCCTCCAGGGAAGTGGTCCTTGAAGTGAAGTGACCAGAAATGGAAAATGCCAAGGCTTAAAGAGAGGAAGTGCAGACTAAATAATCTAAGCTGAGCAACAGCTCAAGATTAAATACCAGGTTTGCAAACACGTTCTGGAAGATATGTTTCCTAGTCAGGCACATCAAAGAGGGAAGGGGATACCCACATCTTATGCCCTCCAAGCCTGTCGGGACTACATGTGCTGTGGCTATGTGTTTGCAGTTTGGGTAATCTGTCTAATACAGAGACCACTTGTTCACAATTTATTGGCACAAGTTAACAAATTTAGGGAGCAGGTGGTCTGGCTGGCAGTAAATGCTCTGGGCTGGCAAATTCCTTGCCCTTCTCCCCAAGATCAGTGAGTCTGGCCCAGGGAAACCTGTGGGGAGCAGAGCACTCTGACCAGAAAGGGAACTCTGGCGTGGGCAGATACCTATAGACAAGCTCCCATGGGCTCAGAGGTGTACGTCCAGGCAGGGCAGGACTTCGAGGGCCAAGCCACCTTTTAGCCCCCCACCCCAGCTTTAAGTCTCACCCTCCTCAGATATACCCTCTATTCCAGATACGGCTCCTCTCAGCAGTAGCTGGTTTGAGGAGGGTTCTGGCTCTAGCCAAATCAGTGAACAATTTGCACCTTTCCAAAAGAAACACTGATCTCGCACCCAGGCCACCTTGTGGAGGTCAGGTGGTGGGCTGAGGAGAAATGGAAAGTTCTCCACCTTCTATTTCTAATCTTGCCATATTTTTTTCTTCCTCCTAAGGCAGGGTATAAAAGGACGACTAAGAGAATTCTGTACAGAGATGCTTGGAACAGCTAAGCCAAGAGTCTTGGGGTGATGAGGTAGGGAGTCTTAGGGGGATGATTTGCAGGGAAAAGGTCCAGTGAGAAGTTAAGTACTGAACCACTGGTCTTCGCCTGGCCTGCTGCCCTTCCTGGGTGATGCTGTGCTCCCCTACCTCCCTCAGCATCTTTCTCTCCTCCACAGAAGTGTGGAACACTCACTGTGCTCATGCCTGTGCCCAGGGTAAATGATCCGGAACACGTAGTCTGTGGCCCACCCTGTGCCCATCTCTTCCATGTCCACAGATCGCATGCTGCTGCGTTTCCGTAGCTTGGGGAACACCTTCCCCTAGGGAGGGAGAGGTAGGTGGTCAGCCTGTCCAGGGCAGAGTCCCACCCAAGGCTGCTCCTAAGAGCTCTATGTGGGGGAAGGAAGGGAGGTGGGCAGAGAACCCATCTCACACATCCCTTCACTCAAAGCCTCCCAAGCCCTGAGGTACCTTCCCCTGTTGAGTCCACAGCGGGGGCTCTAGCTGTCCTTGAGGCAAAAGCCCATTCTCCAGGCAGGACAGAAAGGACAGCAGGTGTCCTCCCTGCGGGAAGTGCAGCGGGGGCCTCTGGATGCCATCTTGGTTCACCAGCACAAGTGTGCCACCACTCTCTGGGGGGGTGAATGTGGGTGAGTGAGGCTGGGCCTCCCTAAGACCTCCCAGTCATCACTGCAGCCCAGTCAGCCAGGCCCCCAGCCTGGGTAGGAGGACAGTGGGGCTAGAGTGTGGGGATGACAAAAGGAAGACAAGATATCTGATGGGCCATGCATAGTGCGTGGCTAGGAGAAGAGTCTCTCCCCTCACCCCGGTGCCAAGGACAAGGGAGGCTCACTTTGCTGGTGGCAGTGGATGCAGACGATCTGACTGAAGGGCACAACCAGGGCATAGTCCCAGTAAACACTGAAAAGAAACCAGATTGGTGTCACTGTGTCCCAAGAGCAGCCATCCTGTGTTCTTCATCTTCTGGCCCCAATGTCTCTGAAACTACTCTGAAAACTGTGTGACCATAGCCAAGACAGGATGACCTCAGCCAGCCAAGTCTCTCTGGGCCCCATGCTGACCTCATGGCACAGAGCCTGGCAGTCTCAGCTGCCGAGAGCTTGGCTCAGGCAAACCACTTTATGCCCAGGTCTGGCTGGATCTTAGAGAGCTTGGGAATCTTTCCAGGCAGCTTCTCTCTGCAATTCTTGGCATGGGATAAGGTGTGAGGCCTGCCTCCTAGAGCAGGCTGGGTCTCCCCATCCCCTTGCCTGGAGGCAAGCCCTCATTCCCTTCCCTGGCTCTTGGGAGTAAGTCCCAAAGACCCCACCTCTTTTCCAGCTCAGAGTCCCCCAGAGTCCCGTTCATGAGCTGGTTGGGTGTCCACTTCAGAGTTAGGCTCTCTGCAGACTGGTGCAGGGAAAGGTAGCCAGGGACAGCCTCCATGTCCTCCTTCTACAGGGAGAAGACACACCAGAAGATAAAGACAATGAGGGGCTGAGAGGATCCCAGGAAAGGCCTATGAAAAACGAGCTCCAGGTGAGAGTGGGGAGGCCAAGCTAATCCAGTCACAAGGCTGTTAGGCCCCGCCCAGATGTGCACATTGCCTCTTCCTGGATGGCCAGGTGTCACTGGCTTTGCCATCAGCCTTCTAGATGCCAGCTGTACCCTGGGCTGGCCATACCCAAGCTGGGCATTCACTCTGCCTGCTGGCTGCCATTTCTATCTGCGATGGCCTGATTCTCAGCTAGCCAGAGCAGATGCCATTCCTGGCTCCTGCCAGCTCAAAGCTGAGCATGAGGAGTATGAAACAGTGAAGTGGGGGTGGGGCCCTTCTCTCCTTTCTCTCCAGTCGAGCCCCTTAGGAAAGGGACAAACGTGACTGACAGGTTCCAGTCCAGGGGCCCTTGGAGGAGGGAGATGAGGAGTGGGCACTAGCTTTCCTACCGGCTGCACCAGCACGTTGTTCTTCCCATAGAGCAGCCGCGTCCTTGAGTTCTGGTGCAGGGACTCCACGTACTCACGGGCGCAGGCAGCTAGTCTGTCTTCTGATGTGCTGCCACTGGAGTGCCGCTTCCGGATCTGCACAGAAAGTCCCAGCTCATCCCCAGCCCTGGGAAATCAAACCTGGAAGTTGAGAACCCCAGGCTTCCATGCAGACCCTCTCTAGTTGGCCCTGGGGGTCCTTCCTGCCCCCAGTTTACTCTCAGCCACCCTGTTCTCCAGCCATGGACCAGTGGTGTGCTCCTTGCATTTATTAAGTGCTAGTGTGGGGAAAAGGCTCTTCTGAGGTGGCTACTACCTTGAGGCATCTCCGAGGCCCAGCCTGTGTCTGCAAGAAGCAGAGAGGCCAGCTGCCCCTCCCTACAGGCCCATAAGTACAATCTGGAAGGGGTGGGGAGAGGGTTGCCTACTCCTAGGGCTGGGCGCTTTGCAGGGGAGTCCTGGCGATTAGGGGGACCCCGGATGCGGTGCCTCTGGACCAACTCATCAGCAGAGGGGTCGGTCCAGTAGTGATCAGCTGTCTTGAGCTTGGTATACTCCAAGGCACAGGGTCCCACTGTGGAGACAGGGACAGCCGGCTCAGATGGTGCCCCCTCTGCACCTGCCCTTCAGCTCCCACTTGCCCAGTATAGGCCTCTCTGTTCTCAGGCTCACCTAGAAGAGAGGCCAAGATGGGGCCAAACACAGGGTCTGCCAGTAATGCCTCCTTCTCGTAGTACTTGCTGCCAGGGGGAGAGAGAGATGAGGACTGCTGGCACACTTAGACTCATTCCAGGGCAGTCAAGTTCACCAAGTAGGGACGTCTCCACAAAGACCAAATTCATGTCAGTCACCAAGAAGAAATAAACTCACAAGGACTGAACTTTATGGGGTACCTGATGTGGTCTATGCTTTTGATGTGCTATGGGGAGATGGGTATGCATATAGACTTTGTGGACAGCCAAACATGTTGAGGGGTGGGGCTGAAGGACTATTCAGGAGGTGGGCCCCAGGGAGGGGCAGTCACCTGCAGTTCTCCACCAAGTACTGCACGACCCTGTCCAGCACCTTCTCCATGAGAGCTGTGCGTACCCATATGTGTTTCAAGGCCTGCGGGCTGAGGGCTGGGGCCTTCCCACTGGCAGAGCCCTGTCTTCGCAGGGCCTCCTGGTTGCCCACCAAGGGTTTCCTGCAAAGAGGGGATAGGCTTTAGGAGTGAAAGGCCTGAGGGTAAGCCCCGGATTGGTGGCATTGGGAGTCAAGTTTTGTGCCATAAGATGAGAACCCAGAGGATTAACCAGGAAATGGGAGGGTGTCGGGGGGTTGAAGGTGGAGGAATAGGGCCTTGTGCCTGAAAGGGGCCAACCCCCACCCTTAGGCTGGCTCAGAAAGGCCCTGCAGAAATGGGCCCAGGAAGCCAACCTGGGAAATAGCAAATGCCAAGAGGAAAGAGCAGAAGGGAGCAGTGGGAGGGGCTGGTCTAAGGCTCACCTGCCCTCTACTTGTTGCTGCAGCTCCTGTACTTTGTGGCAAATCTCCCCAGCCACTACGCACGTCTTCCCCACCTTGGTGAACAGGGCTGCCATCTTGTCACTGCGCAGGAAGCCAGCAGCACGGCGTCTCAGCTGATGCAGGAGGCAAGCCTCCACTGCGCCTGGTCACAAAGGGAATCAGCACCTAAGCCTGGGCAAAGCAGAAATGGGAGAACACTCCTCTTCCCCATACGTGGGGAAGGCAGAGGAGCAAGGGAAGGCCTGATCCAGGCTAGGACTAGGGAGTAAGGTATCAGTCTCAGGGAGGCCTGACAATCTCCTTCCAAAATTCCCCTCCCTGTCCATCTGCTCCTGCCCAGGGTGGACCTGCAGGGGCTTTGCCATGCCACGCCATTCCTCTCCCTCGCCTGGTGCATACATGCCTTGTGTGCAGCATTGTCCCTGGGGCTGTGAGGACCAAAGTTGCTGGTTCCTGTTGGCATGGGTGGCTCCACGGTGCCCTGTCCCAAGGACAATCATGGACACACCTCCACGGTGCCCTGTCCCAAGGACAATCAGGGACACCTCCAGGACTTGGGATGCAGGGAGCTCAAAGTCCAGCAGCCCTCCTTGAGAGCATGGATGATGTGGTTGCTAAGGAATGGGGCTCTGGAGAAGGAGCTGAAATATTGATGAAGCCATTGCAGAGATCAAACCCGACATCAGCCCCTGAATTATTGATGAGTCCAGTAGTCAAGAGTGAGAGATTTCTATTTCCTATGCAGGGAGGACTTCCCTTCATTCATTTGTGTTTCTAGGGGTTAGGCTTACTTTGTCTGGTTCCTGCTTACTGCAGACAGACCCCCACAGGAAAGAAAGAAGGGCTTGGTAGGAGAGAATGGGGAGTTACCTTGGCCATGTATAGACTCGAAACATTAGTGTGTACGTGTGTGGGGAGGAGGGGCTTGGCCATTATTGAGGCCAAGCTGACTGTTTTACAAGTGAGGAGAATAAAACCCAAGAAAGGTAAGAGATTTAATCACAGAAATGTGGTGGCAGACTTGGGACTAGGACCCAGGGCTCCAAACCCTGGCCTGAGCTCCTCTCACCTCCTCCAGGTGTATCTGTAGGTTAAGAGGGCACAGGTGGGTGGAGGTGTTCCCTCACCTCACAGGTGCTCTTTTCACACAGATTGAAAACAGTGCTATGCTATAGATGAGGAGTCAGACAACAGGGTCTGAAGCTTGATGCTGCTACTCAAATTATCTCTGAGAAACTTTATAAGTGACTTAACACTCTGAGCCTAAGTTTTATCATCTTTGAAATAGGGAATACTTCTTAGAATTGATATGAAATGTTACATGAGATGAAGTACATAAAATCCTTCACACAGGGTCTGGCACTTGTCAATTCCTGACTCTTCACCCCTGTCAATTCCTGACTCTTCACCCCTTTTCGCCCAGATCCTATTCTACAGCTAACCTATAAGGGCTGGGATTTTGCAAGACTTCTCCCTGGCATGGAGAGAAGAGGATGCATTGTAGACAGGATCATAGGCTGTCCCAGAGGTGAGGAGAGATGCTGTTCTCTTAGAAATAGGAGAATCGAGGCTCATCGTTTATTGTCACTAGTGTTAGAAGATGAAATCTGGACTTAGGAAATAATCGCTGAAAACAGAGGTTCTCACCTGTTTTTTGCCTTCATTTTTAGTAATTGACAGGCGATCAACGCTGTTCTAGAAAGAGTTTTGTTTGGCCCTCTCTTGTACTGAAGTCAAGAAGTTAGGTAGTCCCTGGGGCCAACCTGGAGGCCAGCCAGCTAAGTGAGAGCATTCCAGGGAGGGGAAACAAGGCAGGACCCTTCCCTCTCCAGAGTGCTTCCTGCAAGAGCTCTTCCGGGCTCAGGCCTCAGAGGACTTATTTTCCCAGGCGCAGCCTTTCTTTCACACGTGTTCATACATCTATGTGCACATGCAGACAGATGTATCTACATGTTTGATGTGTGTATAGGGCATGTGGGGGAATCTTTGCTTCAGTGTCCACATATTCCTTTCCATGGCTAGTTCCCTTGGTCCCTGGAGGTCTTGTGTGGCCCTGGGGTGGACAGGTGAGTGACCCTTTCATCCCCCTCTCTAGGTCCTTGGGGCTGCTACAGTTATAAGTCCACACCTATAGGAAAGTAGTGACCATTTCCTGGAGTTTCACTCCCCATCCAGAGCAGGAGAGAAGCCGCATTGAACAGGCCAGAGTAGCAGCAGGTGGCATCCATCCTACAGGGAATCACATGCCTCAGTGATGTGACTAATGGCTGGGATAATGAGTCATTAGCCTTCCCACCTTCCCCAGGCAATTGAATGCAGCAAGGCTGGGGAGCCTGGGAATGGCAGGCAGCAGCACTCTCATTTCACTTGGCCTCACCCTTCCTAGGCAGCCTCTGAGCACAGGCATCAGGGTTCTCTGGGGTGAGCAGAGGCATTCTTCAGCAATTACTGCAAGTAGGGAATGAGAGAAGCTCACTCCCCACTGCTCACCCTAGGGCCCCTAAGTTCCTTCTGTGAAACTGAGGGAAGGTGCCCAGGCAATGTCTGGAGAAGGAAAAATCACTCTCACCCCTCTACTTTTCAAGCAAAGTAAATGACCCTCTCTGCCAGGTATTACTAACCAATTCCATAGACTCCTTGGTCAGTGATTGCACAAAATACCTTTGTCCCTCCCCATTTCTACAGAGTTGTCCCAACAGAGAATCAGCTCATGCAATGAAAAATGTTACTGTGTGCAGCATGTATGCAAAATAGTAGTAATGGTAATAATAATAATAACAACAACAACAACAATAATAATAGGTGAGAACTACTATCCTGAGCAGGTTTGAGGATGGCCTTCTGGGACTCTAAGAACCCTCTGAAATTACATGCAAAATTGTTGATGTGCTTCAGCATGCTTAAAGTGAGTGCTTTTTTTTTCTGGATACAGGACCCACGGCTTTTAGCTTCTAAAAGGGGTACCTGGCTCCAAAAGGTTTAAGAACCCCTGCTCTCAGATTTTTGGATTAAGCAGACACACAGACATTCCCATCAATCAGACCTCAGAAATGCAAATATAAAGATTCTCTCACTCTCTCCTTCTAATATGCAGCGAACACCACACTCAGAGCTGTAGTTCCAGAGCCATCAGCAACAATGTCCAACTCTCCTGCTGTCCTCGCTCCCCAGGGAGAAGTCTACATAGTGGCCCATGCTGCTTCTCCCCTCCTGACTAAAGGCCTGGAACACCAAGTGGAACTCTCTTTACTCTTCTTTCTGCCCTAGACTGCCACTGTGAGAGCCATGGCAAGAGACACCCATCACAGCTAAAGTACCAAGTCAGCTGAATCCATTCCCCTTCTAACTGAGCTGTCAAGGCCCTGTAAATGTTTCAGGAATCCCTGGTCCCAGTGCATCCAGGCACCACCTAGAGCCACTCTGGATATACCAGCACTGGGGTGAGACAGATATGACATTATTCAGCTCATTTCATATGGGAAAAACGCATACTATTTTTTAAAAATTTTAAAAATATTTTTAAATTTTTAAATATTTTGTTAATCTACACTGTTTTGGGTCATTGTGTGGGATGGAAAGGTTTGGATGAATGAATCAAAATAGAGAAACAGAGGAATGACTCATACATGATCTTCCCACTCTGGTCTTCTGGTGGCCTTCAGAGTAATGGTGCCAGATGAGCTTATTTATCATCCCATCCGACTTACAGGAAGGCTCAAGGAACTGCAACTCTGGGCAGAAGTGAAACTAATTTTAACTCTCGCACCTTGTTGTGGACATCTCCCCTACCATTCCCGTAAAGGTCTGGTACCATTTTCCCAGGGAAAGGCTGGGAACTACAGGCCCAGACTAGCCCTGTGATTCTTCCTCACTAGCCCCTGACATGCTACTAAAGTCTGGTAAGTTATAGATAGGGCTTAACAAATGTTAAATGAGTGGAGAGCACAAGTGCTAATGGAATCCAATAGTGCCCCCTCCCACAAACCCCTTACACACCAATTTAACCATTCTAGGGAGTCCAATTTAGAATAGAGGAGACATTAGTAGAGATGGAAGGGACTTGGGAAGTTACTGAACCTTCTCATACCTTGCTGAAGGGAAGGCTGATTCATACCACTCCCATGAAGCCAATGTGGCTCTATCCATCAACATTGCAAGTAATCTCTGACTCAGTCACCCCTCTTCTGAGAATCTAGTCTATAGATATAACTGCAAGGTTACTTAGTTATAACAGCAAGACTGGAAACCATCCATGTGTCCATCAATGGGGGACAGGTTAAGTAAATATGGTACATTCACACAGTAGAATATTATGCAACTCTGAAAAAGAATGAGGATGCCCCGTAGGAACTAATAATGGAAGGTCTCCAAAAGCAAGATGCAGAGTGGTATGTATGGCTGCATGATACTTAGATTACAAAAATGGTGGGGTAGACAAGGAATAGTTTTTAAAATTAGTGTAAAAAATTCTGGAAGGATGCACAAGAAGACAAAAATGGTAGTGGTTACCTGTGTGGGAACTGGTGAGTGTGGGAGAGGAGAAGTGGGTGAATGGGGGCAGGGAAAGGAATGAGACTTTTCACTGTATACCTTTTGTACAGTTTTGATTTTTGAACTAGGTAAAAATATTACCAATTCAAAATAATAATAATTAAGTAGGTAAGTGGCCATCTAATAATTAAATGGCAGCCCAGATACCAGTATTCCATCATAAGATGATGCCAGAGATTCTCTCCAATCTGTAGGTGAATCAAAACTCATAAAACTCAAATAGGCTGGGTCTGTACATAAGCACCCATTCCTTCAGCAGCTCTCTCAGCAAATACGGTCTCCCAGTTGGCTTGGTTTCCCATCCCCACAGGAGCATATGGGCTCTGCTTAGGGCAGCTACAGGTAATCTGGGCAGGGACCAGAGAAACAATTCAGTGGGTTGGGACAAGCTTAGGTGTCTCAGGAGCCCACAAGAATGGATAATAGCTATGGTTGCCCAGGAAATGCAGCAATAGTTGAGAAGGGTCCTCAAGAAGCCCAGTGGGGTTCAGAAACAACCCTCGCTTTCATGGGCATATCTATGTTTAAAGCTGTGATCAGTGGCAGAGGGGCCTGGACAAGCCCAGAGTGGTAACATGGGGATCCTCTGAATAGCCTTCAGAGAACTAGGCCAGTTGACTGAGGTATAGGGACACAGTACCCAAGACATGAAGGCTGGGCCCAAGGCTCAGACAGGGGTTGGTAATGAGAAGAGCAGGTGTGGCAAGTGCTCCCTGTTGCCTCATCTCTACCAGCTGCTTCCTGTGCAGTTGAGTTCGGTTGTAGTTGTCATAGAGAACCCAAGTGAGGAAAGCAGTGGGTGGAGCAGCTAGCCACAGTGGCTGGTTTTGGTCCTGGAGTTTTAGGAGACTACTCATAGCAGAATTTTCAAAAGCTGAATACCTTGGGTGGCAGAACAATGAAAAATGAAAGGGTAGGATGGGTGGCCTCTTTTTAAGCCAGGAACTTCCTCCAACTGCTAATGGAGGAAGGAAATCAATGTTTGTCTGCAGCAATGAGGTGGGAGCAAAGAGGCTAGGCCAGGCATCATCTGCCTTTCTCTTCCCCACTTTTCTAGCAGGTATTTCCACCCAGGGATTTGTAACTGCTGCCTCCACTTGGAACAACACTTTCTATGGTAACTAGGGTACATTTTCTCTCATCCTACACTGGTGATGCTGGCTGTTTGTTTGTTTTTGTTTTTTTTTTTGAGGGGGGCAGCATTCAGCCTTGTTCAATGCCCTAAAATGAGAAAAAGCACTACCCTGATATTCTAGAACCAAGTAGGTGAGGGAAATGAAATTCATACCACACATACCCATCTTCCTCATCCCACTGGGGATGCAGGGCAAGGTCTGCATGCACAGTGCTCAGAGTAGCCTTTCTGGGGAACCAAGCCAGTGCTGGCTTCACTCAGCTTGGCAAGGGACCCACTGTCTCCCAGAGTATCTCTGGACACCATGAGTCCACTGTCTGGTTACCCAAGCTATGTCTCCACAAAGGCCAATTCATCAACGCCCCCCACATCCAGGCTCCACTCCTAGGCAGACCTCGCGGGCAGACCCATTCCTGGGCAGCACAGGATTTGGAGCAAGACAGATGTGGGTTCGAACCCTTTCCTTACTAGCCTTTTGACTTTGCACAAATCACTAAATCTCTGAGCTTCAGGGGCAATTAGAGACAAGAACAAGTCCAAACTCAACGGATGTAGAGTGACCAAAAGCAGCAGCATATGCAAAGGTGAAAAAGGCTCCTTGATCACTGCCCAGCACATCGAAGGTGATCACGAATGCTGGTGCTTTTCCTCCCTGTACCTCGTGCCCATCCACTGCCTTCCTTCCTGTGCCTGCGGATGGCTGGCTGTGCTCTTCCCGAAGGCTACCCCTTCTACCTGTGTACTGAATTCCAGCCCCTTCACCTGTCAAAGGCATTATTCCAGCAAATGTCCCTTCTCTTTGCTGTACCCTTAGTGTTTCTTTATGAGATATTTTCCATTTGTATGCAAACATTCTGAAATTCTTCCAACTTAAAAAAAACACCACCACCACCACCACCTACCTAGGCCCTACATCCACATTCAGGTATTGAACCATTTAGCTGCTCCCATTTATGTAAAATTTCTAAGGAAAGTTGTCTATATGAACTCTCCTCCTCCCATCCTCTCCTCCTCATTATCTCCCTTAAAAAACAAAACAAAACACATTTCATTAAGGAAATTTCAAACATATAAAAAAGCAAAGAGGACAATATGATGAACCCTATGTACCCACCACCCAACTTAAGCAATAATCAAGTCATAACTAATCTTATTTCAGCTATACCAACTCCAACCACTTTTCACTTTTCCCCAGGTTATTTTGAAGCAGATTTTAGACATTATATACTTTTATCTATAAATATTTCAGTATGTATCTCTAAAAGATTACTCTTTAAAAACATGTGCATAATACCTTTATTACACCCACAAAATCAACTTAAATTTCTTAATATTATTAAATGTCCTCATTGTGTCCTGGGAATTCAAATTTCTCTGACTGTCCAGATGCTCCAAACTCCCAGAAACATATATTCCCAGAAGAAATCTTGGAGAATGTCCTAGGAGACTTTATGGGGAAGGTTTTAAGATGCTTTCAAGAACAAAGTAGAATGTCATTGGTGGTCATGAAAGCAACATTACTGAGCACCTACTGCATACCATGCTGTGTGCTCTACCTGCATCGCTCCTTTAATCCTCACATCAACCTTCTAGGGTAGGTTTAGAGTTGCTGAAAAACTGGCACACACACTTAGTGACCTGGTCAGGATGTAAACCCAGGTCTGTGGGACTCCAAAGTGTCAGCTACAGACCACCGCCATATGCCCTCTGCCCTGCTCTAAAATAGGGTTATGGGAGCCAGTTCCCCAGAGGGCCTTCCTACTTGTTTATTTCCAGATGAAAGGAAAAGCAGATATCCTGAGAATGAGCTGTTCATTCAGTGAGGGTGGGAAGAAGAGAGAAGGAATCCCTTTCATTGAAAAGAGATAACCTAAAAACTGCCTGGAGTCTGAATCTCAGCATGTGCTGAAATAGCTCTGGCTGCAATATCCCAAGTGGGATGCAATCTTTCCGTAGCACCTACTTTCCCCCAGCTCGTTAGCATTTCCTTGCCGTTCTGGGAGCTCACAGCTGCCGACCTTCTTAGCTAATGACAGCTGCTTAGCAACAGGGAGCTGGTTAATAAGGCCCTGATGTTGTTTCCAGCTCCACAGACTCCACCCCTGTCTCCCATTACAGCTCAAACTCAGCTTGAAGCAACCCTCAGGTTGATTGACCTTCCCAGAGAGGGCTGGGAACCTGGTAACGAGGAGGCAGGGCTGATGGGGTTGGCCTGGGTCCCGCCCGCAATGCCTCCTAGGGAGAGGAGACAACTATGAGTCTGAGAACCTGCTGTGCCAGGCCAGGAACATCTTTGTGGACTTCCTAAACCTGCTCTACCACCGAAGGTTAAAATCCTACCTCAGAGCCCAATCAGAATAGAGCAAACAGAAATACAGGCACACTTCAGCTTTGCTTTATTGTGCTTCACAGATGTTGCATTTTTTTTTTTTTTTACAAGCAGAAGGTAAGCCCCTCCACCAGCAAAGATTATGACTTGCTTTATATCAAATAGTCTGGAACTGAACCCACAATACCGCTGAAGTATGCTAGTATTGTGGGGGCAGATACTCCCAGAACTGCCAGAGGGGAAGGCAGGTCCAGAGAAAACCGGTGCTCATGTTGGGCTGATGCCTAAACTGAGTACGCCCTCTTTAAGCACATACATCATTATAATGAATGCAGAGTTCAAAGGTGAAACTTGGGACAATTTGCTGTTTAACCCTGATAATGAAGAACTGGAACTTTAAGCAAACATAATCAGTTGGGAGGGTATATGGGAGCAGCTAGGGCTTATGGAAGTTCTCAGGCTCTGTGTAATAGTAAGAGCTCTACAAGAAGAATTCTATGTTTATAATAAAGCTCTATGGTTCTAACTTGCCCTTCCATTAACTTTTTCCCCTTATATGAATACCCCTCTATCTGGACACACAGGCTATAGTGCGTACGTGGCTTGCTATGTCTGTATGCTCTGGGCTGCAACCCTTTCTTTTTCCTGAATAAATCCTTTTGGCGACGAAACACTTAGTCGATATTATTTTTCAGTTGACAACCCTGACCATGAGTTGCCCACAACAAAAGTTAAAAGTACCTTGTTCTCTGGGGGAGGGCATGGCAGGAGATATCAGCCTACACCTGAGGGTTCAAGAAGCAACAGGGAAAACAACCTTATTTTGAGCCTCAATTTGATTCAACAGTAAGTCTTAACTTTAGTGTAAAAGTTTCAAACGCCATATTTGAAACCAAATGCAAACCTGCCAGGACATGACAAATCATACAGTGGTAGGTTTGGGCCTACTATCCAAGCCTCAGACTCCACCAGTGGAAGAGGGTAGTTACATGGGTCCTGATCTCTAGCCTGGCGGTTCAGAGGTGGCTGCCTCAGAGCAGCACTGCAACCATGCTCTGTGGCTGGAAAATACACAGGCAATCCCTCCCTACCAGCCAGGGTTTGCCAGCAAAGCTTCCTCATAAGGTTTCTACCTGCAGAGGCCTGACCAGTTTCTTGGGGGCCCAGAGCCCAAGTGCTCCCCAAAGCTCTAGGGAATGTGGTCACTCCAGTCTCCACAGCCTTCACTCGGCTCCCAATCTCTCAGCACCTTCTCTGCACACCCATTTCTCCCAGAATGAAGCTCAATTCTGGATGTGGCTAGGAAAACAGCAAGATCCAGCATAAGATTGAATCTGCTTCAGGCTAAAAATGCATTTCTGAGCATTATTCCAGGGGTTGAAGGGACTGGTATATCAGAATCTCCAAAAAGCCAGAGGAGTAGAGTTTTTCCTCAATACATATCTATTCTTCCCTCTGCCTCCCCACAAGAATCCCTGATTATGATTCCACTATGTGATGCATGTAAATGGTTTGCAGGCAGGAAAAAAGACTGATAATCACTGCTTCGAACCAACCTTATTTTGAGCTCCAATTTAAATTTACCTACCTCTGAATACCAGTTTTGACAAAGTGTAAAGATTCTTTTTCCAGGCATTTAGATGCCCCAGCTTGACCTAGCTTTATACTGCTGGTAGCCTCTCCTGCTAACGTTCTCCTCGGTGACTGTGCACTGAGCCAAAGGCAGAGGCAGCAAACTGGCAGAGGCTTGCAGATGCCTTTTGTTTGGCCCACACATTCTTTTAAAAATGGGAATTAGTTATCAGCATTTAAAAATTGAGAAATTTCACATAAACACCCAGAATTCTGGCTTCTCTTAAAATAAAACAAAGGTCACGACAAGCCTAGGCCGGTATTCTTGCAGGAGCTAAGTGGTGGCTGTCCTCTTCAAAAGAGCAAATGCAGCTAGCTCAGCCCACCCCCTACCACTGCCTGTTCTCATACCCAGCCTCTGTGTGGACCTTTCTCACCTGACCCTGTAGACATTTAAGTCTGCACTCCTGAACCCAAGGCATCTCCTGAAATCCAGCAGAACAGGGTTCCTGGGCTGACTTTAGATTTGGGTCAATTTCATAAACCTTTTTTCTATTTCAGCAACTGAAACTGGCTAAAAGTAGAAGAATCATTCCTTCTGAGGCTGAGACCCTGCCTGCTGGAAATAGCCCTGGGGTTCCAGGCAGGAGAAAAAAGCAAAAGCTCCACTGCTTCCTGGGGCCCCTGGACTTATGAGAGAGGAGAGCTTACAGTTTCTTCCCACCCTAACTGGCCAAATGTGGGATGCCCACAGCTTTTCTCCCTGCCTCTCTTTCCCCATTCCCCCATGGCCACCCACGTGTGGCGCCCATACACAAGCTGTTTGTGCTAAATTATTCTGTGTTGTGTTTGCTGTGGGTGCTCTGGATGAAGCCTAGCACCAAGCCATGCAAAAATGGGCCATGAGCAGAGCCCTTCTGTAACAATAACAGACAGTGGCTGACATCAAGGGAACCCAGCACAAGTAGAAAGGAGCAGAGTCCTAATACTCATCAAAGCTACTTATTGCAAAACTAGAATACTTTTTCCCTAGCATAGGATCTGCCCAAGAAAAGGTGAGATTAAATTGCTCTTTGCAAACCTGGGAATCATTACATCATCCCAAAGAACCAGGAAAACTCACCCAAAAGGGAGATGGTAGGAACTCAAATCCTACAAATCTAGCCTCAGCATCAACATACAAAGGAGAAGGAAAGATGCATTTTCTGAACTCTTACAATGCTAGAACATTCACATGCATCAACCTCAATCCACACAAAAATTCCTTAAGGTGGGACTCATCCCTTTGTTTTTAGAGGAGCAAACTGGGGGTGACAGATGTTAAGAAACTTGTCCAAGATGACTTAAGAAGCAGAGCACCAGGATTTGTCTGAATCCTCAGTCTTTCACTCAGGCTCTGCTCACAGGCAACCTCTCCCCAGTCATCTTTCTGCATTTCTCTGCTTTTTCTTCATAGCTATTGTCATACCTTTTATTGCATGATATATTCATGTGTGCATTTGTTTTCTGTCTGTCTCTCCTACTCAGAGAACAGCATCTGATACTGGGTGAACCTTCAGTGTCTGTTGCTGGACTAATGGGAAGGACAGCTCTATCTGCCTTATCACACTATTGTCATCTGCTTTTTTTCACTCCTTCTCCTCAGAAATGCACAAATTCTCTTCCACAAACCCTAAACACCAATCTCAGAGGCCAAGTAAAACAACCTAAAGATGGCAATTGGCTCTGTGTCTCTTCAGAAAGGGAGTTGAAAAGATCAAATTCCTGAAAAATCCAAGAAAACTTGCTGTACGTAGAGACAGGCTTGCTCCTACAAAGGCAAAAGTGTTCCCATTGAGGAGGAAGTGATGGTTTATTACAGATCTTCTCTCTTCTAAGGCAGGAAGGCTTTGGCTATCCCTCCTATCCTACATTCATGTTGTTTTGCATCCAATCAAGTGCTTGGAGAGTTGGGATGCTAAAGCAACACAGGTGGGGTTAATTAGACAGTAGATTTGGCACAAAAAACATCCAAAAAGTACAAACCCTTCCTCAGAGTTAAAGATAAACCAGAGTAGTGGTTCCCACACCTGAATTATCTAAGACAATGGTTCTTAAAGTGTGGTCCCTGGACCAGCAGCATCAGTGTCACCTGTGAATTTGTTAGAAATGCACATTCTCAGGCCCATCCCAGACCTACTAGAATCAGAAATTCCAATGTTGAGACCCAGGAATCTGTTTTAATAAGCTTTTCAGGTGACTCTGATGTACGATAAAATTTGAACAGTACTGTCTTAGGGAACTGAACATGTATAGATTCGTGGATCCTGGGTATTTTGATTCAATAGGTCTAGGAGGGGGCCCAAGGAGATTTTAATAGCTTCTAAGTTGATTCAGACTTGCAGCCAGATTTAAGTACTACTAAACCTGAGGACTCATTTTTCCCTGGTCCCAGGACAGTGTATTCAGTTTTAAACCCATCTCCCACTATCCCCCAGTCACTCACCACACAGAGCAATGATGTGGCTGCTATCTTCATGCACAAACTTCCTGGTGACAGCCTCCTCCATGATTTGCTTCACCTGTGGACAAATGGGCAGTATCGTCATTTATTTTTCTGATCAAAGTCCTGTGGGCAAGTAAATAGCTTGGCTCTGCTCTCCTCTCTGGGTTGACACTTGCAGAGCAGATGATAGGGATGGGAGGGGTGGGGATGGCGGGGGTGGGGAAGCAGTTTCTTCAGCATAGACAGATCCAAGCATCTTGTAAAGGCAACCAGGGAAAGAGATACTAAAACCCACCAACCAATCAGCTGACCAACCAAGCAGAGGCTTCAGCCCAGAAGAGTCCTGCTGTGGAGAACAGGGCCAGGATGCTGTTTGCTCATCTATACTTAGCTGGAGAAGGGCTTCTGGGCAGATACACTGTCCTTTAGGACAAACTGTCTCAGTACGGGCTGCAGATAAACAACCTCCTTTTCTTCCCCTTCTCTGAGGTTAGGGGTAGGTCCATCCAGGCCTCAGGACACTCTGCACATGCTCGCAAGCCCAGCTTTATTTCTGTCCAGGTAAAACCCTGATGTTTGGGTTCTTACCTGGATGTAAAGCTCCCAAATATCTTGTAAGGTAAGCAGTTACATCTTTTAGAAAACACTTAAAAAAAAACACACACACTTTTTTATTGATATATAGTAAACACATAGAAAAGGGTATATATCATAATTATACAGCTTGATCAATTTTCACAAACTGAACACACCTGTGAAACCAGCATCCAGATCAAGAAACAGAACATATGACCTGTACCCCAAAGCAACCCCCCACTCTGCAGTTTCCTTCTATTCATTACTCCCCTCAAGGGTACCCACCATCCTGACTTCTAACGTCATAGTTTGTGGTATTTTTTACTTTTACTAGATAGAATTACTCAATGCTCAGTGTTTTGTGACTGCGTTTCTCTTGCTCCCTGGTGTGATTGTGAGATTTGTTGTGTGTAGTTGTGGACTGTTCATTGTACATTGTGTGAACACACCACAATTGACTGGCATTTGAGTAGTTTCCAATTTGAGGTTGTCATGAATAGTGCTGCTATGAACATTCTGTACATGTCTTTGGGTGAACATAGGTGCTCATTTCTCTGGATTTATATTTTTAGGCAAGGAATTTATGATGCATATTTTCTGCTTTACTAGATTTTGCCAAATTGTTTCCAAAGTTGTTGTACCAATTTACACTCCCGTAAGCAGTATAAGAGGTTTTAGTTACTTCTAACACTTAAGCCAAGCACTTTTGATGTCCTGGGGGAACCTGCCAGGGGACAGATACTAATCCTGGAGATTAGAGGAATGGATTACCTCAAGACAAGTATAAAACCTTCCAGATAAAATATGCTCTAGCCAAAGCTGGACTTTGCCATTCCTTAGACAAGGCACGCAGTGTCCTGATGCTGTCCTTGCTCCCAAGTCCCTCACCGATGACTGTACAGTTTGGACGATGATAGTGCTTCTAAAGCCTGAGAAGTAGGAAGGAAGGGAATGGAGGCTCCTTCCTGCTGGAAACTGCTCATGGTTAGTGCTTAGGTAAAGGGGATTCAGATCAATCCTGCATTCTAACCTCTTAAAATCTTCTTAGATTACTTCCCAAGGAGTGTTTGCATTAAACAGAGCATAGTCACAGTTCAAAGACATGCAGGCATCTGAAGCGGGTGGGAGGACAGATTTTTGGGTTAGGAGGACCGACAGATGCCCCTAGAATCATACCAGAGGTCTTTTGTGAAAGGTCAGCCTTGCCTACAATTATCCCCATTGTCTCTACTTGTAGGAGAAGAAAGGATATTTTCTCTTGAAATCAAGCACTCAAAGGGGTAAGGGAATCAAGAGCTAGAACAGGCCAACCTTTGTCAGGTAATATATATCGCTGTAGCATATTCTGGACATTTCTCATATTTGTTTAAGAATCATTCTTGTATTATAGACAGCTTTCTAAGTACTGAAAAGAATCATTGTCTTCTCAAAAATCTTTCCCATCATCCCTGATCAACTCCAAATTTGGATCACACCAACAATTCTAGGACTTCTGTCCACAGTCTGGATATGACTATTTTTTGTTCTTGTTTATACTGTTCACATAAGTCTCTCACTAGACTGCTTGTTTTCTGAGGATAGTCACTGAGATTTGAGTTTTCTCTTTTCCTTGGGGAGACTACAATTGGGCTTAAATACTGATTTGATATACACCTGGCCTAAAAAACTCTTTCTTGGCTACTTCACAGCAAAGTCACAAAGGAGCTTCACACATACACAGCTAGAAGGGTGATGGCTTCAATCACTTCTTTACCAGTGGCAGGGAAAAGAACAAGTGTTAGGGCACAATAACCAAGCTATAGTTAATGCAGGAGAACCATCTAGAGCCTTCTAGAATTTTATGAGAACCCAGAATCTCCTCCAATCCTGAAACTCTAGGAGGGGGTAAAGGAACCAATATGGTAAATTTATATATGAGGTAGATATAATTATCCCTATTTTAGAGATGAAAAAATTGAGACTCAGAGAGGTTGAGTAACTTATTCAAGATCATATAGAACTAGGTCCAGACTATTCCCAAATTTAAGCATTCCCATCAGACTTTGCAGTCTCCAAAATCAGTAGATTTAGTTACCAAATAAATATTCATTGAGTGCCTACTGCGTGCTAGGCACTGGATACAGAGTAGCAGACAAAACTAACGGTTCTTTTGCCTCCATGAAGTGTATACATCTGGCAGGCACAGAGGTAGGTAAGAGTTGTTCATGGCTCCAGAGGCCTAATCTATTCTAATCCATCTGCGGAGTTGAGCTCTCCAGCTCTCATGTGGGGGTGAGTCATTCATATGGGCACCCTTCTTCCCTATGAAATCAAAATGGGCTTTAGGGCAGGTCAAGTTAAAGGACGTTAGTACAGAGGGCTCTTTCCTCTTTCTGACATTGAGGGTGGGGTGCCTCCTCAAAAGGGGAAAAAAAAAACCTGAGTGTTAAAAACCATTATCAACTCCCCCTACCCTTGTCTTTGGGTAAGGAGGTGGGCGTGGAGTGAGAAGCCGTGAGGTGTGCTGCGAACTCTCCCGCAGCCGCCACTCAGTTCTCAGAGGTCTATCAGAGTGGGGTGTAGGGCAAAACCGATCTAAGCCCCCAAATCGCCTGTTCAGCGGCTCTTGGAGATCAGAGCGGGGCCCCGCCCCCTCCCCAGGCGGCGCGCGGGCAATGAATGGGCAGCTCTCACTCTCCAGAAATCACCCCCCTCCCCGCCCCCCACCTCCGTCTCCCAGCACTGCTGCCGTCACAGGGCGGGGATCGCAGAGCAAACAAGCCCCATAGCACCAGCCTAGCCCCTCGAACCGAGGGGTGCCCCTAGATCCGGGAGAGGGGCGGGAGCCGCAGCCAGTCCAGGACCCCGCCCCCGCCAGGCCCAGGCCAGGGCCAGAGAGCACTAGTGTTCGATGGTGGGCGCGGACCTTTAAGACCCCTGGGCCGCACCGGCAGCGAAGCAAGACCCCCGCGGGGTCATTGCCACGACTTTACCTCCTTTTTCACGTTCCACAGCAGTTTCTCTTTGACTGCGTCCTCGGCGCTGCCCATGGTGCAGCGGGTGGCCGGGAGGCTGTGCCAAGCGGTCCCCCAAGCCTCTCGCGCGCCCTCACCGCCTCCGCGCCTGTCAGCTCAGCGCCCCACGCGCAAGGCGGAGCACCTGCCCGCCGCGCTCCCCGCCTGCCGCCGCTGCCGCCGCAGCCACTGCCCGGTGCTCGGCTCCGCAGCCATCTTCCGAGCCCCGCACAGACGTCAGGAAGCTGGCCCGGCCCCTTCCCACTGCCAGGGGCGGGGGGGTGCACTCAGCAACGGGGGATCCGCGCGGGGGGAGGCTGTGCGCGCCTGGGGGCGGCCAGCCCCGGCGCGCTCCACGCTGGCCGCTGTCATGGCAACGCGCCGGCTCCAGTCCCGAGGGGGTGAACCCGCATTGTGAGCGCCTGCAGCCGGGTCTCTACAGAGACCAGCCGGGAGGCGGGGCGCGTCCTCGACTCCGCGGTTGAGAGAAAAAGTCGCTCGCGCTGGAGTTGGCTTCCATTCAGCTAGATGCTCCCTGATTTCTACCCGCTCATTTTCCCGACGGGAAAGGCCGGG
Organism: Pteropus medius; assembly: GCF_902729225.1. Lineage (NCBI taxonomy): Eukaryota > Metazoa > Chordata > Mammalia > Chiroptera > Pteropodidae > Pteropus > Pteropus medius. Next base: position 15,886,055 of record NW_024349799.1, on the reverse strand, counting down.
AGCTGCTTCTAGTCTGACCACGAGGGAAAGCAGTAGTAGTCTCCTGGCTGAGAAAAGCCCGAGCTCCATAGTTGCTCTAAACCCCCTGACAGCCAGTCGCCCTCATTGCAAAGCTGGTGGGTAGAGGAGTGGGAGCGCAGCCACTCCGAGGCTAAAGAGGCTCAGCCAGCCCTTCCTCCTTCGTAGGAGTTGTCCTGTATGTGGGAGGTTGGAGCACCGGTTGAGGTAACGGGGTCCCGCTGGAACTTGTATCGAGCCCGTGAAGGTGAAAGAAGAACCTCCCACACGATTTGTCTTGTAGATTTCAGCAGCCCCACAGGAAATCGAGGGAGAAAATGTTGCTCAAAGTTATAAAGAACACCTGCTGCTGCAAACTGAACAGCGGCGTGCAAAAAACTAGGTGAGAGGGGCTGAGCCCTCTTCTGCGCGAATGGAGAATCTTCCATTTAACATCTTCCTAAGTGATGCAACTTGATAGGGCAAAAAAAAAAAAAAATACAAGGGAGCAAAACAGCCCTCCGGGACTGAGAGCCCGAACTTTGAGTCTACATCCGGAATTTTAAAGCCCCCAACCGCAGACCACCGCGTAGGAAAACTTTACTAGGCAGTTTTGTGGAGCCTCGGGAGCCACGGAAGCCACAGAAAAGACCTAATGGGAAGGAGCCTCGCGAGAATTGGAGGGGAGCCCTGCTCCGCCCCACCACGGGGAGGCCACGCCCTAAGGAGGGGGACCGGAAGCACTCTCTCAGGCCCGGAAGTAGTGTTGACTTGGTACACGTGAGTGGCAGGATGGCGGCTCATCGCTCTGGCCCGCTCAAGCAGCAGAATAAAGCTCATAAAGGAGGGCGACATCGGGGTCGGGGATCGGCGCAGCGGGACGGCAAGGGTGAGAAGATAGGGTTGGAGGAAGAAGAGCTGTTTAGTCGATTTTAACTGCTTTTCTCCATGTCCAGACTCAGATCCTGCCTCCGGTCTGGGCCCCATGTAAAGGCTCTTAAGTTGGGCGGAACGGGGTCCCCATTCTTGACCTTCTTCTGGGACCGTGCACAAGAGCCATATCTGATCTCCCTCCAGGCCGTCTAGCACTGAAAACCCTAAGCAAGAAGGTGAGGAAGGAACTCAGCAGAGTAGACCAGAGGCATCGCGCTGGCCAGCTCCGAAAGCAAAAGAAGGAGGCGGTGAGAAATGATCAGGGGATTGGGAATGGTGTGGCTTCACAATCATTCTGGGCTGATAATACCTGGAACTAGAAAATGTGACCCTAGGAAAGGGCCGGAGATGGAGAATAACTCTAGAGCGCGTGTCAAGTGTGCAGGTCTAGACTCATACTAGAGCATTTTTTGCTTTAGTCCGAACTCCTGTCCAACACCCTCACCCCCGCCATAGTTGCTGCTTTTTACGAGAGATGCTGGGGGTGGGGCATCCATACTGTTGGAATTGCATTACTGGAACGAAGTACTGAAACAATGAAATGTTCTCTGATCCTTTTTATTCTCAGGTTCTGGCAGAGAAGAGACAGCTGGGCAGCAAGGATGGCCCTCCTCATCAGGTACTGGTGGTTCCCCTGCACAACAGGATTTCCCTGCCAGAGGCCTTTCAGCTGCTTCAGGATAGGGATACAGGAACAGTACACTTGAATGATTGGGGAAGCACCCACAGCTTTATGCTCTTATGCCCCTTCTTGAAACATCGGTGGTTTTTCACATCTGCAAGCCCAGGTTAGTGTATACAACAATATTTTCCATTATGTTTTGAGTAGTGATAATATTTTTTTAGTATAATGTGGTGGTGTCAACCACCTCCTCCTTCTTTGTCTTTTATCTTTAGGTGATTTGCACACTGTGTTAGACTTGGCTAAAGTGACTGATACCATCCTGTTCCTCCTTGATCCACTAGAAGGCTGGGACAGCACCGGGGATTATTGCCTTTCCTGCCTCTTTGCTCAGGGCCTTCCCACCTATAGTAAGTGTGTTGGGAATATTGGAGGCCACGTGGAAGTGAATTAGCGTTTATTGTGCACCTGTAATTTGCCAGGCACTGTGCTTGACACTTGATACAGGAATACAACTGGTTGTATACAGCTGATGGTGGATTGTACATATATGGCCTAAACTTGGTCCATTATTTATAAATTATTTATCAAGGTACCTTTTTTATTTTTTTCTGGATTGCCCTTTGTCTAGAGATAGAAGAATATAGAATTTGGTTTTACTGTGAAATTTCTTTAGGGTAGGTGAGTGTTGAGTTTCCCAGTGATCTCTGGGCTCACAACTGTTAGCTTTTTTGTGAACTTGCAGCAAGGGAGATTTTCATGTGTTGAAGCAACAGGTCATGAAGCCTTTTCTTTTTCGCTCACAGCATTAGCTATCCAGGGGATTTCTGGCCTCCCGCCGAAGAAGCAAATAGATGCCAGAAAGAAGCTAAGTAAAGTAGTGGAGAAGCGCTTTCCTGATGACAAACTCCTCCTGTTAGACACTCAGCAGGAGGCAGGGATGCTGCTCAGGCATTTGGCTAACCAAAAGCAACGGCATCTTGCCTTTCGAGATCGGCGGGCCTACCTCTTTGCTCATGCTGCTGACTTTGAACCTAATGAAGAGAATAACTTGGTGGGCACCTTGAAAATCTCAGGCTATGTCCGAGGGCAGACTCTCAATGTAAATAATTTGCTGCATATCATTGGACATGGTGATTTCCAGATGAAACAGATAGATGCCCCTATGGACCCTTTCCCTTTAAATCCTAGAGTGATCAAATCCCAGAAGGACCCAGGAACAGCAATGGAGGTAAGACTGATATTCTTAAACACTGTATTGTAGATTTATGTATAAGCTGGTTTAGGATGGGAACTAATTTTAGAGAAGGTAGTTTGCACACCTAGACGACTACACTAGTCCCTGGAAGTGACTGCTAGTTTGAATTACGGAATACAAATATGTTGCTATATTACATATTTATCCAGTACTTTGCAGTTGCCTTCCACAGTAATTGGCTCTGAGTTTATAGAAGACACAAGGTGCAGTCTCTTTTCTTAGACAATTGAGTTAGGAAAAAAAGAAAAGCAAACACTCATGAAGTAAAGGTTGAGAAAGTGTAGAGGTACAGACCTGCTGTGGAAGTTGAGAAATTTGACTAGCAAGCTTCACAGAGGAGATCAGACTTGAGCCAGGTGTCGAGAAGGATGAATGTGATATATGAATTGAAGAGAGATGAAAGAATATTTAGAAGACAGAGACAACAAGAACCTAGCATAATAATGGATCAAAGAGTTTCTTTGAACTCTGAAGAAATCAGCTTGATGGAAGTAAGGTATGTAATATGTGGTTAGGAGTGGGGTCAGATTAGAAAGGCCTCAAGACCCAAGCAGAGGTATAGACTTAAAATGCTAGGAAATAGAATCATTTGAAAAAACTTGACAAGTTTTGACTTTCTGTTTCATTCTACTTTATTCATATACTTGAGGACTGTGTTATTTCTGGATCTCTCTGGTTAGATTAGTAGCTTTTTGGTTAATGTTTGATCATGACTTTTGGTTTTTAGATTTGTGCTATGGATGCTGTAGCTCATATGGAAGAAGATCTTAAGGTCCTAATGAAGGCAGACCCTGAAAGACAAGAATCTTTGCAAACAGAGGTTATCCCAGATCCAATGGACGGGGAGCAAACCTGGCCCACTGAGGAGGAGCTGAATGAGGCAAATGGTCAGTAATGGCAAAGTTGTTTGTAATTCATCTGGCCTGGACTTGTGGATTTTGTATAGCTGCTCACAGTCAGGACCCTATAGAGTGTGATGAGGATATATTTTGGAGGTCTCTCTCCTCTTCTCACCCCCGAATGCTATACGTTTGCATTAAGCAAACATTAAACACAGCTCTGTTCCACTTCTCATAATTACTTGTTGTTTTCTAATGAACAGATAAACAACTTTGGATTCATCGCAAGGTGTATTTAGTTGTGTAAGTATTGCTAGTTTTGAGACAGCTGAATTAAATTTGGAAGTGTTTTGCTCTTAGTGTCTGCTAAAGTTTCTGGTGTTGGCAGCAATGCCTAGTGTCTTATCTAGGTGAGGATACTCAAAGTAATTAGGGAAAGGAGGTATTTAATTTACTTATTTGGGCTTTTACAGACTTCCTGAAGGAAAGTTCTAAGGTGGTGAAGAAGGTTCCCAAAGGAACATCCAGTTACCAAGCTGAATGGATTTTGGATGAGGATGGTGAAAGTGGTGGAGAAGGAGATGAATATGATGATATAGAACATGGGGAATTTATGGAAGAGGAATCTCAGGTAAGGAAATAGACCCTTAGACCACTTCTATGTACAGCCCCAAGTGCAAAGGAAAGTGCAATTCTGACCTTGAGGGGTGTGTGGTTACTTTCTTAGGAATGACTGTAGTTTCTGGGACTGAGACTATCTTATAACGAAGTCTTTTAGAATTGATACTGGTTTGGACTAGGTGTCTATTAAAGTTATTTTATTTTTGGCTTAATGGCTTTTAGTGTAGAGATAGGTGTGGGTTTTTTTCTGAATTTGTGATGCTTTATTCTGCAGGATGAGAGTAGTGAAGAGGAAGAAGAGGAATGTGAAACTATGACTGTAGGAGAGTCCGTGCGTGATGATCTGTATGATGAGAAAGTGGATGAAGAGGCTGAAGAAAAAATGTTGGAGAAATACAAACAAGAAAGACTGGAAGAGATGTTTCCAGATGAAGTAGATACCCCACGTGATGTGGCTGCTAGAATTCGGTTAGTCAACGAGTCTAAAATCAATGTTTTTACTTACACCTTATGTGGCTCAGAACTATATCAGTGTGATGCAAAAAAAGAAAAATGCATTGTCTCTGCTCCTGAAGAGCTAACATTCTATACAGGTAGCAGTAATATATTATCAAGTTCTAGACCGTGTGGTATAGACTGTTACAGTACTTGATGAGAAATGTTAAGGTTAATTAACAAATGTTTCCTATGTGAACTAATGCTCAGTTGAAATATATAATGTTTAGCGAGTTGGGGGAGTTTGGGTGGACCACAAGAATTAAAACATGAAGGTGTAGATGACCATTTCTGCCTTGGAGGTGAGTCTGACTACACCTAGAGAGTTTATGTTGGATATTAGATGTAGGGCTTTTATCAAGGACCATATTTGTCACGTAGACACTCCCTGATAGGTACCAGGGGGCCACTGTAAATACCTGTCCTTTGTCAGTGAGAAGCTTGGGTTTGGTTCTGAAATATTTGTTAAAAGCTGTTTTCAACTATGGTCTTGGCTTAGGCTGTTAGGTTATTTCGAGAGAGAATGATAAGAGATCTTTAAGTTAGAGCCTTAGCCATATTATTGACTTGAGTGAAAGGGTAAGTCGCAGCATATAAATTTACTATTTCTTTAAAATCTATATTCTAGATTTCAGAAATACAGAGGCCTTAAGAGCTTCCGGACTTCTCCATGGGATCCTAAGGAAAACCTTCCCCAAGATTATGCACGGATCTTTCAGTTTCAGAACTTTACTAATACTAGGAAATGCATCTTTAAAAAGATTGAGGAAAAAGAGTACGAGGGAGCTGAGGTATATGCCTTCCTTTATCCATCCCTACAATTTGCTTTCATTTGCCAAGGTGCCCTTCCTTTACTCCTTCTCAAATTGGCAGGAGTACCTTGTTTAGTTTTGTGCTGCCCATAGCTTAATTAGTGGAGCCACTGAGTCATTGTTAAGTGTTATATTGGGAACAAAGAGGCATCAGAGATGTTAACTGAAAAAAGTTGAATCTGGGTAGTTGGGGCATCTGTGAAAGGCAATTTTGAAGGGCGAGGGTTGGCTTTAGGGAAGTAGGAGACTTTTAACATATTGGACATATGCGTCATCATTATTGAGGCCTGAAGGGTAATTATATGATTGTTTTCTGCTTTCTTCTGGCAGGTCGGCTGGTATGTCACACTTCATGTCTCTGAAGTACCTTTCTCTGTGGTTGAGTACTTCAAGCGAGGAGCACCCTTGATTGCAATTTCTTTACTACCTCACGAACAGAAGGTGAATTTATTTCCCACAATTGTATCTGTGGGAAATGGGAGTTATGAAACTTTCCAAATAGTTTTGTCAGTCTAAAATTTTATCTTTGACTGACATTTTGTTCATTAGGATGTGAAAAATCTGCCTTTAGGATTAGAAATCAGAGAACAGAGAAGTCAATGATGGTTTTATCCAACGTGTCTGAACCTGTCTGAAGCTTCTCAGTGATGCAATCTGTGTGGTTCTGAGACTTCTCTAAGTATGTTTGTCAGATCAGATTTTAACCAAAGGTTGTCAGCCTTAAAAAATAAGAGCATTTATGCCAAGGTGTAGATTCTTTCTCTGGCCAGCAGTCATGTAGATTGGTGAGAACTTTGGCCTTTAGTCAGTGTAAGGTTTGAGAAAGAAGGGGCTTGAATGAGTATGTTTTTGAGTTGTGTGGTGAGTGAGTGGCTTGAAGGCATTGACCACGTGGCAGACGTTCAGCTAGCTCTTGCATGTTAGATGCAGGAATGTTGACTAATAGAAGTACATGAAAGCTCTGAAAACCAGACTATGTTCGGCTCAAATGACAGTTGTTGGTGGAAGTAAAAGACAAATCTGCGTCTCATCATCTGTACTCTACTATAAATTAGCATTGTCAATCCTTAGAGTGAATCTGAATACGTTAGTTTGGTTTGCCGCCTTTCAGGTTAAGCTGTTCTCTGCCTAGATATGAAGTTGTTTTTCTTACCTGGTCCCCAGATGTCAGTACTAAATATGGTGGTGAGCCGACACCCTGGCAACACTGAACCTGTGAAAGCTAAAGAGGAGCTGATCTTCCACTGTGGGTTCAGGCGCTTTCGAGCCTCACCTTTATTCTCTCAGCACACTGCAGGTAAGCAGTGGGAAACCATCTGGATTATTGTCCATCTCGTCTTTTGGAGGACTGTCACTTTTGGTGGGTAAGGGCAGAGTACACAATTTCAAACTAAGTCTCTGGGTTAGAGACATTTTCAGTACTCTGGTGTAGAAGCCAATGATGTATTTATTCAAAATGTCTGAACCTGTCTGAAGCATCCCAGTGATGCAACCTCTGTGTGGTGCTGAGGCTTCTCTGCCATGAGTATTTGTTCCAGAGTAGGTTTTGAATCAGAGTTGGCAGCTTTAGAAAAATGGTGTCAAAGTGGCACAGCATTTGATATTCCAGTGGCAGTGTTGTTGATGGGTGGTCCACAGCTGGGTAAAGCAGAGATTGTAGCTTCTGAGATGTTGAAACTGGATGAGAGTTTGGAAGTGGTGACCAGGGACACTTTTGTGGTAAAAATTATTGTACTCTTACACATTAGGAGTGGGAGGTGTTTTGTTCTAACTTGGGCTTCTGAACATTACCTACACTCAGCTTTCAGCAGTGGCAGAAGGAAAATGAAGGCAGAATGGGTGCTCTGGATAATTTCTGTTCTCACCAGCCATGCTGTCTGAATGAGGGACTAACTTTACTTTCCTTTGAAATATTTTATTTCCCTGTAACTTCAATATTTAAAAAGGAGGGTTTCACCAAAGGTAAAAACAGAAACCCCAAGCTTAAAGGTCAGCAAAGTATGGCCATTGGGCCAAATCTGTCCCACTGTTCAAGTTTTGTTGGAACACAGTTGTATGTTTTTTTTTAATGTATTGTCTGTGGTTGTTTTTGTGCTACAGTGACAGAGTTGAGTAATCGGCAGACACTGTATGGCCACGAAGCCTAAACTATTTCCTTTCTGGCCCTTTATAGAAAATGTTTGCCAATCCTTACTCAAAATGAAAAGCTGCTGAATTACTGGACATATATTCTCTATAAAACACTGATTCTCAAATGAGGTAGGGGTGATGGGTATCAGAATCACCTAGAGAACTTTTTCAAACTGAAAATACAATCTAGGCTCTAAGATTCTGCCTCCAGTTGAAAAATCATTCTGAGAGGATTGGGTTGTATCTTTTAGTTATTTTGAGACAGGAATATATTTTGAGAACTAGTGGGGTAAAGGAACACAAGTTGCCTTGAGTTTAAGAGGTGCAGTTATGTAGCTTTTCACATTCTGGATTAGTTTTAGTTTCTCAAAATGACTGGTTTTTATTTTTTAACCCTTATTATGGCAGCGGATAAACATAAATTTCAGAGATTCCTGACTGCTGACATGGCCCTGGTGGTGACAGTATATGCCCCAATCACTTTTCCTCCTGCATCTGTGCTGCTTTTCAAACACAATAGCAATGGTGAGTTCACAGAGGTAAACAGACCTGCAGGTCCCTAATAGATTTAACACGGTTTTCTGTATTTAGATTTGGAAGCCAAATGGTATGAAGAAGGTAATGGTGGTTTTCACAATATTCCAGTCTCAGCCTCATAGTGGGTCTAAGGCAGGGATGACAAATGGGATTTGATCTTACTTGTAAACTTTAGCTACTTGGTAGAGGCTGCTCAGAGTGCTATATTTAGAACAGATTCTGGAGACAGGCTCAGCAGGAATATCACTTAGTGATCTTTGCTATGGACCCAGGAGGGCAGCACAGTACACCCCTACTTTAAGGTTTCTCTAAGATCTTGCATAGGTCTTTAAAAATGGATTGGAGCAATAAATGAAGCCTTTGACCTGTAGACTCCTGCTGCTCTGTTTTTGTCCTTTAGGAATGCACAGCCTTATTGCCACAGGCCATCTATTGTCAGTGGATCCGGACAGAATGGTCATCAAGAGGGTCGTTCTGAGTGGTCATCCTTTCAAAATTTTTACTAAGATGGCAGTAGTGCGTTACATGTTCTTCAGTAGAGGTAGGTGTGAAGGATGGAATCTGATTGCCTTTGTTGGGTGAAGGTTGGGGTTACATTTTGTGGGTAAATGTTTCATCTTTAATCTTGGTCTTCTGTGTGTATCATTCTAAGAGGATGTGCTGTGGTTTAAACCGGTGGAACTGAGAACAAAGTGGGGCCGCAGAGGACACATCAAGGAGCCTTTAGGTAAGAGAGCATGGTGTTTGGAACCTTGGCTAGATTTCTACAGTGCTACTAAATGACTATTAGGGTAGAAGACCACTGCTAAAATTTTGTTTTAATTTGACCAACTTGCTTCTAGGTACTCATGGCCATATGAAGTGCAGTTTTGATGGGAAGCTAAAATCTCAGGACACAGTACTGATGAACCTCTACAAACGAGTTTTCCCCAAATGGACTTATGATCCACATGTACCAGAACCAGTACCTTGGGTGAAAAGTGAGATTTCTTCTATGAGGCCTGAGGTAGACATGGAATAATGGATTCAATGGGATTCTGTCTCATTGCTGGGAACCTACAGGTTGTGATGGGGCAAAGTTTGTGTTGTCAACTTTGGCCTAGAGGTCTGCTGCCCCTTTTCGCAAAAGATACCTTGGCCTTGACAAGGTATCTCAGTTAAGTATGGATGTGTGTCTACTGCTTAGTCCAAAAAACTATTAAATCTTACTGAAATATCCACTCTCCATTAGGATTTTGAAAGCTGTTTAAGAGAGTAAGATGGGAAGTTGACAGTGACTAGGAAACAAAAATTCCAAATGTTTAGAGACACGGAATCCCATTTCTTCCTTATGCGTAAATTAAACAGAAACAGATTGATAAGATGGCCTTTCAGCCTGCTTCACCCAGGTTACGGAGGTTAAGTCTACATTTCCACCACTGAGCACAATACAAATGTTCTTTACTTCTGGGGAAACTGTTTGAAAATGTTGAGACAGCACAGCAGCCACTCCAACACCAGCTGTAGGTTCAATAAGCAGTTTCATCCTCTCCCACACCAGCTGGGTTGCATACTGTTGGTATAGAAGGGAATAAGAATTAGTGAAATGGAGAAGGGGAAAAAGCCTACTTGGTTGGCCTTTACAATTAAAGGTCAAATGAGACACACACACGACTTTTTTTTCATCCTAACTGCTTCTACTGTTGAGAGGGTTGTCCTACTATCTAGGCACCCTCTCACATGTCATGAAGTCACCTCAGTCAAGTCCTCAGAGGAAGAGTTGCTACATACAAGAGAAGTTTTTTTTGCCAAAGAAGTTGCTCTGTTCTTGTTATTTTCTTTTCTGTTGGAGCCTCACCTTAATTTCATCCTCTGTGACAATGAAGACATCATCCACAAGGTCCCTTATAATAGGCCAGGTGTTTAAGCCAATGCTGGATTTGACACCATCTGCTATGGTTTCTGGAGGACAGGGATTGGGGGTCAGTTCCCCTTTCAGCTTGGACTGGTAGCAGTCATCTGCATTCAAGGGTTCGGCAGCATATACCTTCACACTAGGTCTCAGAGCCTGGAAAGAGAAATATTAGACATCTTATCACTAGACACAGCATTTTGCCTGCATGCCTGCAGTAAAATAGGCAGTACATGTAACACATTTCTGCCCAAGTAAGAGCCTTATCTATGACAGATGTAACGAAAATATGACCTTAAAGCACTTTAAATTGTATGCCTAATACTGGCTGTCAGTTGCCTAGATCACATCTAGTTCTACTGGTAGCTTGGAATTCAGGGACAGGACTGTGAGGGTGCCACTCATTGTAACTGCTTTTGTGTTATAAAGTTGATTTAAAAAAAGGGTAGTGAGATTAAAAAAAAAAAAAATGAAAAGGGTAATGAGGCGGAGAAGGGACTTCCATTTCAAGTGCCAAAGAATAATGGCAAGGAACAGCAGTTTGAAGGAAATGTTGAACAAATACCACAATGTATTATGATGTAAAATAAAATCCTCTGCTGAAGTGAGGAGTCCTCCAGAAGTTGTTTTCTCACCTTAACTGTAATTGCTATTCCAGCAACCATTCCTCCTCCTCCTACAGGTACCACCAGTGCATCTACCAAGGGAACCTTTAGTGAAAATATAAATAGCTCTATTTAACAACCAGCTTTATATGTACATATAAAATAGTTGACTATACAGCCAAACCTCAGGTCTGCTAGTAGCTCAGTGAGAAGAACTAAGCTTTTACCTGGTTTAGCACTTCCATGGCAATTGTCCCTTGCCCAGCTATCACTGCAGGTTCCTGGTTAGGATGTACGATGATGCCTTCTGTTTCTTCCAGAATTCTTTCTGTAACATTTTCTCTGGACTGAAAGAGTACATTAATTTAGCTTACCTCATTTGTATTTAATAGAGTTCCTAACAAGTTAGACTCAGTCATTTAAGACTTTATTGGCCATCTGTGCTCAAGTCTAATGGTGGGGGAGGGGTAGAACATAAATAATATATGTCTGAGTGCTATGGAGAAAAGTTCATTTGTATAGAGTACTTAGGAAGGGCCTCCAGTAGAGTGACATTTGAAGAGATTTGAGTCAGTCCTGTAGATCTCCAGAATATTCTAGGGAAAGAGTAATTCTAAGTGCAAAGACTACAAAGGAGTGCTTGGCCTTTCTGAGCAACTGCCAAGTTAGTGTGGTGTGGAGTGTTTGGGGGAGAAAAATGGGAGATGAGGTCAGAAAGATAGGAATGGGCTGGTTCATCAAGGCCTTATATGATTGGAAGAACTTTGGTTCCCACTGTGTATGACATGGGAAACCACTGGAGGATTTTGAGCTGACAATAGACAAGTTGTAACTAAGTAGATAGCTCTGGTTGCTCTTTGAAAACAGACAAGTTGGGGAAATTGGAAGCAGAGATCGGTTAGGAGGCTACTGAATCTTATGTGAGAACTGATGTTGGTTTAAATAGTAGAGGCTATTAGAAGTTGGATTATGTAAGTATTTTGAAAGTAGGACTAAGATTTGGATGTTAGGTGCAAAAGAGTTACCAAGATGACTCCAACATTTGAGCAACTAGAAAGATAAAAGTTGCCATTTATGGAGATGGAGAAGACTGGAAGAGGAGCAGTATGGGGGGGAATAAGCAGGAGTTTGGTTTTAGACATAGTAAGTTTGAGATGCCTGATAAGACATCCAAATAGGAAGCTGTTGGATATTCAAATCTGGGTTAAGGGGCAAAGGTCAGGGCTAGTGTTAAGCGTATAGGTGGTAATTTAAACTAAGACTAATATCTGAATGAGTGTAGATAGAGAAAAGGTTGGGCATGATAACATTTAGAGATGGAGAGGAAACAAAGGAGACTAGAAGGAGCACCCAGTAAGGTGGGAAGAGAAGTTTCACTTGACATTGAAAGCTGTTAAAGTGGTCCTGAACATTGCTCTCTTCCTTACCTCATCACTTGGTTCACTGTACACAATAGAGGCTCCATAGGCTTGAATTGCCAGTTTTTTACAGTTGGGAGCTGTTTGGGGCACCACAATATAAGCAGGAATCCCTGAGATTGAGAGACATGTTTAGTACAAATCGGGAGAATTTAGTATACAAATTTCTGTCCAGTTGCTTGTAATCAGATAGGAACTCAGAAGTTTACTTCCCATAGCTATCACCAACTCACTGAAAGTAAGTATACTTTTTCACTCCTCTCTGATGATCCTACCCAGTACCTTGAGAAATTAGTCAAGTACCTTCCAATTTGGCAGCATAGGCTAGAGCCTGGCCATGGTTTCCACTGCTGTGAGTAACAACAGCTTTGGGTTTCTCTTCTGAAGTGGTAGGAATCAAGCCTCTGATTGCATTGAGGGCACCACGAATCTGGAAAAGAGGGATGGAGAGTTCACGTAATCGATTTGTTTCTTTTCAAAAAATTAAGCAGCTTTTCTAGATTTTCTCTTCCTAACACTACATGTCCAGTTTATCACTGAATCGTAACCAATTTTATCTCCTAAATATCTTGTCTTTGCCACTACCTTGGTGAGGCCTCATTTCTCAACTTGTGTGTTATCAAACCTCAACTGATCCTGCCTCAAGGATCATTCTCATCTAATATTTCCACTAGTTTATGCAAGTGATCTTTTAAAAACATGTTATCTTTGCCTTTTTTGTAAGAAAAGTGCAAATTTCTTAGAAGTTGCTGCCTTTGTTTATTTCTGGGTTGCTGCCTTTCAAAAACACATCTACTGCCTCTATTACTGTTGTAGCCATCCTAAATTGTTTCTAATTTCTCTCATACCCTTGTACCTCTGAGCATGCTCATAACCTCAACCTGTAATTCTTTTCCTCTACTCCCTGATCCAGCTAAAAGTACTCATCCTGTAAAACTGGATCAAAAGTCATCTGGCTCTACTTTCTTGATCTCCCAGGCAAAATCAGTCATTTCATTCTCTATTTTTCCACAGCAGTCTACGTATCTCTCTTAAGACACTTCTCGTATACCTATTTGTCACCTCGCCTGTCTTCCCCTGCAAATAAGGACATAAGGGAAGACATACTGTATATATGCTTAGTATAGTTAGTGAAAATAACTATTGATGTGTGATGAATGAAGAATAAACCATGGCAGAAGCAAAGCGCAAGAATGGAGAGTTTTTTTACTATAAAAGCTCTCAGTTAATGGGTAGGGAAAAAAGTAGATTCTTGAACTCTTAAAAGCTACTACTTAACAGGTAATACCTGTCAGGCACAATACCAAATTCATCTTTCAGATTTTTATTTGAAAGGATCTTAAAGCTCAACCAATGCTCAGAAAATTTTGGTAATGAATCAACATACAAAAGTTATCTTTTTTGCATAGGAAAGGCACATGTTTTGTAGAAAAAGATTGTTATTTGAGGATTTAGCTAGGTTTAGGCCTTCTGTGTTCACAATAAGATATCAACAGCATGTTGATACAAAGTGAAAGCTTACACTTGGTTAAACAGGGTGATCACACTTGCCCATTTTACCTTGCAACAGTGCAGGGTGATGCTTATTGTCTCAAACATGACCTAGTTTGGATAGTAATTATATCATCACCCTAATTAAGGAATTTCGAAGTTGTGTAAACGTGGCTCAAATTAACCAGGACCAGGAAAATTTCTACAACCCTTCAACTCTAAAAAGATATTCAGTCAGGGAATCAGATAAATTTATATGTGAAAGGAGTGTGAAAGATATATGACACTCAAAAGGATTGTTACCTTAAAAGATCCAGTTTTCTGGAAGAGTTCACATTTGAAGAAAAGATTGCGCCCTGTTACTTGATTCAAAATGGAGCTTGTTAACACTGGTGTGAGGTTGATAAAATCTCGGATGTTGATATGAGCTTTTTCAACATCAGCAAAGGAGATGCAGTACTGTGCACACATGGTTCTGAAACCCAGGAATAAGAAAGAAGTCAAAATAAAGTGAGAACTGTCTGTATTACTGGGGCTCTAGAATCTTTGTATATAAAGGAATTTGTCTTGAAGCTGATTTCTTAGTAAAGTTTTTTTTCTGGTGAAGTTTTATAGGAAGTAACTGGTGGTAATTACCAAAGGCTTAAAGCTCACCCCTCACCCATACCATCCATCTCTTGACTGCCACTGGTCTATACATTTTCATCATTGTAATTAACTGGGTTCAAAATCTTTTATAAATCTTTATTTTAAAAAATAATTTGACAATGGGGAAAACTGCCTACAATCCTAACATCTTAGTAAATTACGTTCATTTTCTCTATTTCCTTTTGTTTTCCATATACATACATTATATGACAGTTAAAATCAAATATAACATTTTGTTTACTCCTCCATTTGGCTCAGTTTCCTCAAAGTTTTCATAATTATAATTTTAAATAACTGCGTTATGCTTCCATTTTCACTTTTTATTGTAGCATTTAAATATGAAGTTGCTCTTTATTTTTCCTTATTAATAAACAGAAGCAATGCATGTTCCATAGAAAAACAGAATTTAATCTGCTTTCTCACCAAAGACAATTGCTATTTAAGCTCTGGTATTTATTTTTCCAGGCCCACCGATATATGCAGACAAAGCTTTTTTGACAGGTTTGGTAACTTGCTTTTTTCAGCTAATTTTATGAATATTTATGAATCTTTGCTTATCGATAGGCACATTTATGCAACTTTTTAAATGACTTAATAGTACTTTTTTTTTTTACAACAGTACCGTAGATTTACATAACTTTATTTTTGAACATTTAGAGTTTTGTCTATAATAAATAATGATGTAATGAACAGCCTCGTTCCAAGATCTTTGTGTAGCTCCATACACGCATTGGGTAGATTCCACCAAATGGTATTGTGCATCAAAAGGCATGTATGCTTCTAAGACAGTAATACTCACTGCCAAAATGATTTCCAGAAGAGTTGTAGATTACTCCAGTTTATACTCCCAGCAGCAGTTTCTAAGAAATGTCCAATTTCCTTCACCTTTGCTTATCATTTTTACCTGTCAATTTAATGAAATGTCTAGTAGTTTGAATTTATATTTCTTTAATTATGATTGAACATTTTTTTCTTTATATTTATTGGCCACTTATTATTTAATGAATCTTTAACATGCTATGTACTTACCAAATTGTCTTTTTCCTCTGGAATGCCACATGTATCAATTAAATTTCTATTAATGCTAGGGCGTTTTCTGGACTTCACATTTTGTTCCATTGATCAGACTGCCAATTCCTTTTCTAGTTGTTCATTGTATTAATGTTCTTCCCTGATTACTCTCTCTAAAATTTATTGGCTTTCTCACACATAAATTCTTCCAAAGATCTAATAGTTTTATTGTTCATTCTCCAAACATTCACACTATCTGCAAATAAAGATAATTTGTCTTTACTTTATAAATATCCCTCTGGTAACTTTTTCAGTGATTTCACAGTTATTGGTTTTATGTGGATTTGCCACTTTCTCAATTTCAGTAACTTTTTGCAAAATCATTTAACTTAAAATTTCAAATTTATTAGTATAAAGTTGTACATATTAATATTTCTAAATATTCATATCTGGGGTATTTGTTCATTCATTTATTCAATCATGAAATATTGAGCACCTTCTATGTGTCAGATACTGTTTGGGCTGGGGATATAGTGTTAGAAAAATAGACTTGTCCTTGCTCTCATACAGCTCACAATTGAGTGGAGAGATGTGTAATAAGTAATCTAAAAACAAGTATGCATTTACAAATAGTGATAGGTGATATTAGGGAAGTGCGTTATGATAGGATATTATAACGTTATTTAGATCAAGGAAGGAGGTTAAGGAAGGCCCTCTATGGAGAAGTGAAATTAAGTTATGACTCATAAGATGAATGGGCAGAGTAGGGGGGAAAGTGTTTCGGGTAGAGGGAATAATATGTATGAAGCCTTTATGGAGGAAAAGAGGTTGGCTTATTCCAGGAACAGAAGGCCAATGTATCTGAAAATAGTGATCAAAGGGGAGTGTGCTAAGGAATGAATGAATGTGAGGTTGGCAGGATCTAGATCATAAAGGATCATAACCCATGAATTTTTTTTCTTAAGAGCAATGGAATACCATTAGATAATTTTGAGCAGATCAGTGACATTTTAAATTTTATATTTTCAGAAAATTACTCTGGCTACACTGTGGAATGAAAAGGAAAGAGATAAGAGTGGAATCTGGAAATGTGGTTAAGAAGTATATTACACTTGTCCACATGAAAGATAACAGGGGCTTGGATGGTGAAAGTGGAGGCAAAAAAAAAAAAATCAAGATACATTTTGGAAAAGCAGATCTGATTAAAACATGGGTGAAGGACTTGAATAGACATTTCGCCAAAGATATACAAATGGCCAAGAAGCACATGAAAAGATACTCAACATCACCAATCATTAGGGAAATGCGAGTCAAAACCACAATGAGATACCACTTTAAACCTATTAGAATGACTACTATTAAAAGCCCCCCATAACAGAAAATAAGTTGGCAGGAATGTAGAGAAACTGGAGCCCCTATGCACTGTTGGTGGAAATGTAAAATGGTGCAGTTCGTATGGAAACCAGTATGGTAGTTCCTCAAAAAATTAAACAGAATTACCATGTGATCTAGCAATTCCACTTCTGGATATATACCCAAAAGAATTCAGAGAGAGTCTCAAAGTCATTTGTACATCTATGTTCGTAGCAGTATTATTCATAATACCCAAAAGGTAGAAGCAACCCAAGTATCTATTGATGGATAAATAAAATCTGGTGTGTATATATATATATATATATATATATATATATATATATATATATATATAGGTGTGGTGTGTATATATACATATATACATACAACACACACACACACAATGGATTATTATTCAGCTTTATAAAAGGACATTCCAATACATTACAACATGGATGAATCTTGGGGATATTATGCTAAGTGAAATAAGCTAGTCGCAAAAAGACAAATACTTATGATTACACTTATGGGAGAAACCTAAAGTAGTCAACTTCATAGAAAGTAGAATGGGGATTGCCAGAGGCTGGGAGAAGGGAAGAGAAGTTGTTGAATGGGTATAGTTTCAGTTTTGCAAGATGAAAAGAGTTCCAGAGATTGGTTGTACAACAGTGTAAATGTACGTAACACTACTGAACTGTACACTTAAAAATGGTTATGATAGTATATTTCATGTTATGTGTATTTTAGTATAATTTAAAACACACACACAAAAAGAGGTCCATTTTGGAAATTATAATTAGTTAAGCCTTTTGTTTGCAAGTGATAGAACCCCAATTTTTGAACGGGCTTTGGCACAGGAAGGAGGTAATGAGATTTACTGGCTCTTGGAATCAAAGGAAGAATTGAACCATGGGGAGGGCAGGAAAATGGAGCTTCAGGAACAACCGAAACCAGGGACTTGAGATTTTCCAAGACTCACTGTTTCTCACCTCTACTGCTTTCTGCATGTCAGCTTCATTCTCTTTCTTTGCAGACCAGCTGGATCCACATGGTAGGATGCATGACTGCTGACAGCTCCTGTGTTTTACATTTATGGCTTCCACACTGGAGAAATTTTCTTTTTTTCTTAGTTTCAGTTCAAAAAGTTCTGGGTAAGAAGGACTTTGATTGGCCCATCTTGGCCTAGGACCAGTGCCACAGGGTATGAGGTCCTTTAAGACCATACTATGCAATAGTCAGAAGTATTTATAGAAACATGAAAAAGAAACAATGATTTCTATAACACAGTATCAATTATGTACATTTAAAACATACATACACAAAACACTACATATTATTCAAAGATGTATATCCAAGAACATATTTCATACATATTAGAGTGGTGACCTAAGTGAGGAAGTTAGGAACATGAGTGGGAACTGGAATGAAGGGAAAAAGATAAAACGAGAAAGGTCTTGATGATAATGTGAACCAAATAGTATAAGTCACTCAGATCTCTGCACCTGAGGACAAAATAGGAGCAATGAAGGGCATCAGAAAGCAAAGAAAGAAAAAGAGAAAAACCAAAAGAAAAAGTAGTCTTGAGTGAGTGAGGGGCAGTTTTAAATAGAGAAAAGGAAGGGGAGAATGTTGAGGTGATGACTTCTATAGAAGTTCACTAGAGATAGAAGAGACATACCCCAATATTGGATTGAATATGGGGAGTGAGGTTGATGGAGGTGTCAAAGATAACTTCTGGGTTTTGAATGGTGGTATAATTTATTGAGATATAAGACTGGTAAAGAAACAAGTATTTTAGGGGAAAATCAGAGATTTGATGAACTAAATTCAAATTATAAGACATCCAAGAGAATATTCTTTAGGTTTTTTTTTTTTTTGCCAGAAATGTATCTATTTTAGTCTTATTTCATTTATGAAGAATGAGCTCTTCAATTTATTTATCAAGTACTATTCTTTTTCCCTTGTTAATTTCTAATTTTATCTTTTCTTTTTCTACCCTTGAGTGCTTAGCTTATTAATTTTCAGTCTTTTTAAATGAATAAAAACATTTAAGGCTACAAATTTCCCTCTGAGTACTGCTTTAAAACACCATAGATTCTGTGTGCAATATTTTCATTACTCTTAATGTCTAAAGAATCTATATTAATTTTGTTTACTTTTTTGACCCATGAGTTATTTAAAATTGGTATTTAAAAAAAATTTCCAAGTGGTTAGAATTTTTTAATTTGTAGTTATTCATTTCTAGTTTTACTACTTCATATTCAGAAATTGAATTTCTCCCTCTCCCATTTTCCAAATTTGCTTTGTTTTTGGATTACTCATAGGTGACCAAATCTGTACTGTAAGAATGTAAAACATTACAAGTGTATAGACCTTTCACGCTCTACCATTAAATTCACTCTCTTCCACAAAGATAACCACTTTAAAGTTTGATATGTATTCTTTCACCTTTTTTGATGTATTTACATAGAAATTTACATATGCAATAAATGATTTTGTTGCACACATATAGAACCATATTCTATATATTGTCTTGCATTTGGCTTAAAAAAATTAACATCTTGAAGACTGTTTCATGTCAACACATATTTTAATTCTTTAAACTCAGAAGCTTTCATTGTGATACAGGTCTGAATATGGTTGTCTTTTCATTTATTTTTATCTGGTATTTCATGAGCCCTTTAAATCTCATGGTTAAATTTAAATCCTAAATTCAATTTTTTCCATCAACTTAGCAAATTTTCTTCTATTTGATAATTGCTCTTCCTCAGTCAGTTTTGTTACCACTTTCTGGAACTAGTATTTGATTATTAGTTTTCTGGATCCATTCTCCATGTCTTCTGTCCTTATCTCTTAAGTTTTAATCTACATTTTCCTTCTGAATTATGGTAAAGTTTAACTTTTGTGCAGTTCACTGACACTTGCATTAATTTGGCAATCATATTTTTCCTGTTTAAGAAAGTTTTCATTTTATTTTCCATCTTTAAAAAAAAACTGATGCAATGTCCTCTCCAATTTCAATGTAAAAACAAATTAGTATTTAACATTTCTTTCTACTTCTTTCATAACTGCCTTAAAGAATGCCATTAGCTCTGACCCCTCAAATTACTCCCTTTCTTTGGAATCACTGAATCTTTTCACGTATTTATTGGCTTTCTCCATCTGTTTCACTTTCTGGTGGCAAAGTGTCTGTCACATAATAGAACTGAATGAGTTGTGTCATATTGTTCAAATATTTTAGGCCCGGTCTAAGGAATAACTTGTAACTATTCTTTGATGGTATAGAGTTTCAAAAGACTAAGTGGGATTGGGAAGGAGCTACAGGTGGAGGAAAACAGCCTTGGGGGAGGAAGTTTCACCACAGTTTTGAATAAGGGTTCCTGAACAAAAAGTTAAAGTACCAGTCTGATCCCGTTACATCCTAAAGATGGAGAAAAAAAATCAACCTGAGATCTAGGGAAGTCAAGTAATTTTTCCAAGAATTCACAGTGATAAAGAAATTCCAAAATCGATTAATACTTCCTGATTTACTTCCACATAATGCTTTCCTCAGCAAGAGTCAATTACACTATCTCTTTTAAAGAATAAGTCAGGAGGAGTGGAAATATATTTTTCCATAAAGGAAGACTTTGATACTCTGGTATTTATCAACCATGTCAATCTGGGTAATTACCTCAGTTCTCTGGGATTCGGTTTTCTCATTTTTAAAAATAAGAGGGAGGAGGGAGGATAATTATTCTTACAAGATCAGTAAGGTCCCAAAGTAAAAGCCTGAGGCACTAGTCCAGCCCTGTGTCGGGACACCCTGGCCTAAGATGAGTGAAGGCCGTATTGAGGGGTGCCTCCGTCAACCCAAGCCCCAGACCAGCACCAGTGTTCTCGATGGCCACCAGAGCAGCATCAGCTACCGCCGCCAACGCCCGCCTGGCCTACCTTAGCCAGGCTTCGTCTCGTCTCGCCTCGCCTCGCCTCGCCTCGCCTCGCCTCACCTCACCTCACAGGCGCCGCGCCTCCAACACCAGCCTGGGCTCACCTTCCCCCGACCACACCTCTGCGCACGCGCGGCGTCCGCCTCCCCCGCTCCGGATCGCGCTCCAGCACTTGCCTTCACAGTCGGCCAAACGTGCGTTCAGCGCTTTTCCTCCCTATACGGCCACCGTCGTTTGGGGAGGAGGACGGGAGGGGGCGGGGAAAAGGGTGGGAGGTGGGTGAGCGCGCGCGCCGCCAGTCCGTCGTGGTTTCCTGGCTGCGCGCGGCAGTGGCAGAGTAGCTGCAGCTGTAGCAGCAGCCGCGAAGATGGCGGAGGGGTTGGAGCGTGTCCGGATCTCCGCGTCGGAGCTGCGAGGAATCCTGGCCACTCTGGCTCCGCAGGCCGGGAGCAGAGGTGAGTCGCGCCGCCCAGCTCTTGGGCCGGGTTTGCCCGCCCCGCCTCCCTCTCCTCCTCTGCCTCCTCCCAGCTCGGTCCGCGGCGCTCCGGAGCCCCCGCCCCTTCCCCCAACAGTGGGGGCGGGGGCCGAGGGCGGTCCCCTGGCGGACTTACCAGCTCCAGGGCCTGTGTGGGGTCCGGGTCAGCTAGTTCTTCTGGCCCTCTTCTGGAGAGCCCAACCCGAGTTCCTGCCTCCGCCCCCTTTCTCACTGCGAAGGTGACTGTTCCCCACTGCCCCAGCCCTCTCAGACCAACCCGTGGATTTTCAGCCGTCAGCAGACGCGAAAAGGAGTGGGCGCTGGGGTTTGGTGGCGGCCCCGGGGTGTATCGTTCCCAGGAGAATCTGCAGGCCTGCTCGGTCATCTCTTTAGCGTTGGAGAAAAGGAACTAGGAAACTGAGGAGGAAGGTTTAACAGCTCTGGACTTCCGTGCTGAACTTTTTTCTCCAAGGCAGGCTTCTGAAGGCTGCGCCATTGAAGGGATGCAGCAGTACCTCAGAGAGTTGACTCTACTCTGGTTTGGCCTTGGCATGTGTGGGAGCAGTTTTTATCAGAGAGAATGCTCAACTTTCAAGTTAAAGTCCCCAGCCACACCAGGAAAGCTCCAAAGAAGATTCTAGTGTTTCATCTCTTCTTTGTTAGGCATTGGAGTTGTGTAGAATGGTAGCTGCGTTTCTGTAGACCCGTGGCCAAAGTCTATGAAGTTGGTTTTCGTTGATTAACTGAATTGGATTTTTCAGGTTGTTTTCTCTTTCTGCTCTGGATAGTAGTAGCAGTAGCTCTTCTCCCTCCCTCCCTCCCTCCACTTTACCTAAGTTATAAAGGCTGCTGAGGATGAACTATTCTGGAGCTAAACTGCTTTACCTTTATTCATACTTGATGAAGCAGTCTTTTAGACTTCTGAAAAAACCGAAGCAATGTCTTAAACTTCAGGGTTTGTTTTTGTTTTGTTTTGTTACACCCATGGGTGTAAATGCTGGAGCTTATGATCCCTGTTATGGGTTTGTTTACACTGGTGTTTATAGAATGTTACAAAGACTATGTAGCATCCCATTTCACTCTGTGATCTCATTAATTCCTGTCACTTTCACACTGAGATGTTTAGTGCCTATTTGTAGTAGTCTCTCCCTTAACAGACAAAGGTAACTGAAACAAAAAATAGATACTTGCTTATCTGTCATTCAGTAAGTTCATGAATCCTGGAGAGTAGTTTCTGAAGTCCTGTGCTCTTACTCTTGAGTGCCCCAGTCCTTGGTATTTTGAGTGCATGTCACAATACTTCTATCATCTTCCAGGGAAAAGCTCCCTTATGGAACTTTTTCCTTCTCATATTCCATCATCATAGTAGCAGTTAGTCTCAGTATTCTAATGATGATAGTCTGAGCAGTATTTCCTTGGAATGACTCTGCTGGCTTCTGTTAGAGAGTTGGTGAGCATGAGTGGAGTTGAAAAATGTGGAAGGAGCTGCTTCCTTTTTGCTTTAGTGGGAGGTATATGATTGGATAATTGGTATCCTAAAGAAGAGGATTGTCCTGGCCAAGTCCAGAGACTGGAGTTGCAATTTTTATTCTGCAGAGATGTTTAGAACCATGGGTTATTATGCATGCCCCTTTTTGTATGTTAAAAGGACTTAACCACCTTGGAAAAAGAAAAAACTAAGGTGTATCTGAGGGTTCTGTAGTAGAGAACAGTCTAATGCTGAAATGATCAAAGATCTTTTATTCTGATGGTAATAGAGTAGTTTAGGGTTTTGGGGTTCCAAATATGACTTGGGTAACACATGATTTTTTTTCTATTTCTCTATCCCCGGTGGAAATAGCTTCAACACACTTAAGTTCTTAGCCTTGTCAGTTCCTGAATAAATATTGTAAACTTAGTAGAATTGCTGCTTCTGCAGAAATTTCCTTCTTTGTCCAGTAGTAATAGCATTTTGATACTTGCTTGACTTTTCTGTTACATTACCAGAATGACATTTTTTCCCCTTCCCTCCTCCTCTATTTTTTTTCTTCTACGCTTTCTTCCCCAACGCTCTCTCCAACATCACAGAAAACATGAAGGAGCCCAGGCAGCGGAAAGATAACAGGCGCCCAGATCTGGAAATCTATAAGCCTGGTCTTTCTCGACTAAGGAACAAATCTAAAATAAAGGAACCCTCTGGGAGTGACGAATTTAAAGATGAAATTGTTAATGATAGAGATTCTTCTGCTGTTGGAAATGGGGTGCAGCTCATTAAAGATATCTGCAAGGACCTGGACAACCAACAGCAAAATGGTCCTATAGACCCAGAAAATATTCAGGTACAGGAGTCCTTTCCTAGGACTGCTGGGCAAGAAGATCCAAGCCTAAGAATTATCAAGAGAACAAAGAAGCCTGACATGCAGATCTATCAGCCTGGAAGGCGTTTGCAGACTGTTATCAAAGAATCACCTAGCCGAGTAGATGAGGAAGAAATCCTCAACCAGGTAGAACAGCTGAAAGTAGAGGAAGATGAGTATAGGGGACATATAAAGGAGGAGGTTGTGAATAAACCAGACAAAAATGAGGCAGAAAAGAGCCTAAATGGTGACAGAGTAAGGGTTACAAAGGGAGAAAAAGGAAAGAGGATTGAAAAAGGGGAGGTGATGAAGAAAGTGAACGATGACCCATCACAGGGGAAGCTGGGTTCTGCAAAGCGCTATTCTCGCTCAGACAAACGAAGGAACCGCTACCGCACTTGCAGCACCAGCTCAGCTGGTAGCAACAACAGTGCTGAGGGGACTGGCCTGACTGATAATGGATGTCGCCGCCGCCGACAGGATAGGACCAAGGACAGGCCACGACTGAAAAAGCAAGTATCTATGTCCTCAACTGATTCCTTAGATGATGACAGAATTGAAGAGCCTGATGGGCCCAGGAGGAGCTCAGAAAGGAAGAAACATTTAGAAAGAAGCTGGTCTGGGCATGGAGAGGGAGAGCAGAAAAGCAATGGTAAAGAAAATCGAGGCACTCTTCGTGTCACTTTTGATGCAGAAACCATGAACAAAGATTCCCCTATGGTGAGATTAGCTAGGGAGAATGTGGATAGGATAAAGCCTGACAAAGGCTTGAGCAGTGGAGGCAAAGGCTCTGAGAAGCAGGAGTCCAAAAACCTGAAACAAGAACTTCGGGGTCGTGGTCGTGGCATTCTGATTCTGCCTGCCCATACCACCCTCTCCGTCAATTCAGCTGGTTCTCCAGAGTGTACACCTTTGGGACCGCGGCTTTTATTTGGATCTGGTAATAAAGGATCTCGGAGTTGGGGCCGAGGAGGCACCACTCGACGATTGTGGGACCCAAACAATCCTGATCAGAAACCTGCTTTAAAGAGCCAGACACCCCAGCTACATTTTTTGGACACCGATGACGAAGTTAGCCCTACATCTTGGGGTGACTCACGCCAGGCCCAAGCATCTTACTATAAGTTTCAAAACTCTGACAACCCCTATTACTACCCTCGTACACCAGGCCCTGCTTCCCAGTATCCTTATACAGGCTATAGCCCTCTGCAGTATCCAGTGGGCCCTACGAATGGTGTATACCCAGGGCCTTACTACCCAGGCTACCCGGCTCCATCAGGACAGTATGTTTGTAGCCCTCTCCCTACCAGCACCATGAGTCCTGAGGAGATGGAGCAGCACATGAGGAACATGCAGCAACAGGAACTACACAGGCTTCTCCGGGTGGCTGACAACCAGGAACTGCAGCTCAGCAACCTGCTCTCCAGGGACCGCATCAGTCCTGAGGGCCTGGAAAAGATGGCTCAACTCAGGTATGATACGTTCCACCCTGGCTAGTGGGAAACGGAGATAAGCAGGAGATGTATAGACTCCTATGGCTGAGGAAGGTAGAAACCTTTTAGGTAAGCCACTGGGTGTTACCTTCCTTTCATATTTTTGTTAGGGAGGGGCAGTTGGAAAAAACAGAAAATTTTGTTTCTAGACTTAGAAATGATTATACTTCCCACTTTTTGTTTAAGAAAAAAAATTATCTTTAAGAGAACATGGAATCTGGAAATGGAAATGGAAAAGGAAAGACTTTCCAGAATGCCAAGAAATGAACAACGTATAACTTGTGGTGAAGATCTTATTTCAGCTGTTAAATTTAGGTGGACGCATATATGGGAAAAACTACTTTCCTAGACTAACTGTCTTTAGAATGACCTCCTGCTGTGCAGGATGGAAACTAGAATGATATTATACCTGGTGGCATTTTGGATTTCCACGAAGGAAGATGTTTAATTTGCAGGAAGCTCATATCTTGGGTCTGGCCTTTTCTGTGGTGTATTTGGAGCTAGCAGTTGCATGTATTTTATTCCAGAGCTGAACTGCTGCAGCTTTATGAGCGCTGTATTCTATTAGATATTGAGTTCTCTGATAATCAGAATGTGGATCAGATCCTGTGGAAGAATGCTTTCTATCAGGTGATTGAGAAGTTCAGGCAGCTTCTCAAGGATCCGAATGTTGAGAACCCAGAACAGATTCGGAACAGACTTTTGGAGCTCTTGGATGAGGTAAACTATCATCTTGTCCTCAAGATAAAGACTTTAGCATCTTATAGTTGTGATGGGTATTTTACCACCTGAAATACTGTTGTATAATAGAACATTGACAAAAAAACTGTACACATTTTCTTGGGTTTAGGCCTACCCTACCCCTGTTGCTTCCTTGAGACCATAACTTACAATTGGAGTTAGTTCTGAGCTTGGAAGCTTTCTGAATGTCTTAGCTGTGGGTAGTGAGTTTGGGGATTGGGAGTGGGGAGAAGAGTGTGTGCATGTGTTCATATCTTTAAAACCACAGATAGTCTGATACTATAAATTTTTTTTGGTGGCCACTATATACTGTATATGTCTCTCTTTACATCAGATGGCTGAGCACTAGCAGAACTGAAAGGATCACTTGCCCAGTTTCTGGTGGGTAGATTGGATCAGAACAGACTGATTCAGCTATTTCTTGTTTTTTCTCTTTATAGGGTAGTGACTTTTTTGATAGTTTGCTTCAGAAGCTGCAGGTTACTTACAAGTTCAAACTGGAGGACTACATGGATGGTCTTGCCATTCGTAGCAAGCCATTACGCAAGACAGTAAGCCAGTTTCTTTATCTTAAATTTATTCATTCATTTAGAAAGCATTTATTAGTGTTACATGCTAGGCACTGTGCTGGGTGTTGAGGATACAAGAATGAAAGATACAGTCCATTGGGGAAAGACCCATTAAACCAACAATTATAATGTAATGTCATAAATTCTATGATAATGGTATGTATAGAGTGTTGAAGGGGCATAGAGGGAAGTGCATCTGATATAGATTGATGGGTCAAGGAAGCCTTCTCAGAAACAATATGAAGTTGAATTTTGAAACATGGCTAGGAGCAGAAGGGGCAGTTTGAATACAGGGCACAGTGAGAGAAAACCAGGCCTTGTAGGAAAAGTGCAAGAAGTTCATTCAGTATGTTGGTGTCTGTAATGTGGAATTGGGCTGTATAGGAGGTGAAGCTAATGAAGTAGGAAGGGATAGATCAAAAACTCTTGTATGCCACATTGAAGAGTTTGGACTTTATTCTGAAAGCAGTTAGGAGCCATTGATTGATTTCCAACAAATAGATATCATTGATTTGTTCTTAACAACAAATTACTCTGGCAAATGGGCAAGAGTGAAGGTAAGAGAGTCACGGTATGGGCCTGAACTAAAGTAGCAGTAGTGGAGGTAAAAGAGAGGAGATAGATTGGAAGGATACAAAGGAAATAGAATTGTATTGCTGGCTGATTTAGTGTGAATGATGAAATTGGAGGTATGAGGAGTCTAGATCATCTCACAATTTGTGGCCTAGGAGAGTGGCTGAGAAGGAAGAGGTTAGTTCAGTTTTGTATATGATTAGGTGGAGGAGTTTGAAAATGAGCAAGTGACTATTTTGGTCTGTCTGGAGCTCAGGAGAAAGAGCTGGGCTGGTAATTGAGAGTCAGGTGATAGTTGAAGCAGGAGTTGGGATACTAAGAAGACTGAACAGAGCAAGGTGATCAAATTTTAAGTTAGTGGTGGGTGAAATTGTCAAGTACTATATAGTCATAAAATGCTAAGATTACTGAAAAGTGTTCATTGGATTGGATGGCCTTAACACTAGTTATTTTAACTGGAGAGAATGGAAGCCAGATTTTAGTGAATGAGAAGTATGGCAGTAGATACAATGAGAAATATAGATTATTCTTTTAAGAATCTTGGCTATGAAGACGAGAGATAGTAGTTAAAAGAGAACATATTGTCACGAGAAGTTTGTTCTTAAGCCGAGAGATACTTGAACATATTTATGTGTTGAAGGAAAGGGCTAGAAGAAAGGAAGAGGTTACAGATTCATTGGAGAAAGGAGTGTCATTTGTGGAGCAGAGGCTTCCTCTTGCCTTTCTGCTCTTGATGATTTGATATGCACAAATTCTATTACTAATCAACAAGTATTATTGAGTGTCCTACATGCCAGGTGCCATTCTAGGCACACACAATTCAGTGTGGAACAAGAAAGCCATGAACTCTCAGAGTTTAGAGTTTGTTTAGGGGTGAGTATAGATGCTGAATTAGTAACTGTAGATACAGTGACTCTGCAAAGGATGCTGTGGAAGTATAAACTGTAAAGGGGCTTAGAGGAAATATAGAGGGGTCATTATCTACTTCCTGAGGAGTCGTTATGGAGGGGTCATATCTACTTCTTGAAACTTTGTTCTTTATTCAGTGACATGGTAATTTCTTGTGTGGGGTGGAGTGGAATTAAATGTTAGGAAGTGATGTTCCTCAGGGAGGTTTTTAGGTTGGCCACATGTCTTGGGATTGCTAAGGGTTTACTCTGT
Organism: Pteropus medius; assembly: GCF_902729225.1. Lineage (NCBI taxonomy): Eukaryota > Metazoa > Chordata > Mammalia > Chiroptera > Pteropodidae > Pteropus > Pteropus medius. Next base: position 15,858,117 of record NW_024349799.1, on the reverse strand, counting down.
TGTTTTCTCACTGAGAGATGCCAAGCCCATCAGTAAGAAAACATGTAGATACATCTGTCTGTCTGTCTCTACACACACACACACACACACATTTATATATCTCTGTGTGTGTGTGTGTGTGTGTGTGTGTGTATAAAACTATACAGTCTTGGCATGTTGTAGATGTTTGGTGAAGAGTAACTTACTGTTTTAGGGAATTACTGTTTTGCAAAGGGAATGTAATGCAGTAACACAGTGCAGTGATATTAACAGTTTGAGGAGAGAAAGACTAATGATAGTAAAAAAAAGAACAGAATAAACAATTGTCTTAATATTTGTATATCACTTTATAATTTGTATTTTTATCCTTAATCCCTTCAGTTGTCCTATGGAATAGATATTTTTACATTCTGATGAAGAAACTGAGACCCAAAGAGTCCCAGAGACCTACTTGAATCACACAGCTGTTATATATAGAGTCAGGTCTCCTGACTCTTAGTTTCAGAATGTTTTCTTCCATTTGCCTGGGACTCAAAATAAGAATGACCCCTCTCCCTTTAGCCACTTTCTCAGTAAGTTTTTCATCACATTGTTGGTTTTTTTTTTGTTTGCTAGTCAAAGTTAGACTGAAAACTTTTTACTTTGTTGAGGATTATTAGTGCCTTATTAATGCGGCTCTGTCGTTTTGACCCTATCTCTGTCCTTTGGGGTTGAAATTAGAGTTTCTTGGGTATGCTACTGACTTATCGTTTTTCCTGAAGGTAAAATATGCCTTGATCAGTGCTCAGCGATGTATGATTTGTCAAGGAGATATTGCTAGATATCGAGAGCAAGCCAATGACACAGCAAACTATGGAAAAGCGCGCAGGTACTTTTGCCTTCTGTTCATTGCTCTTCTTTCCTGTGTGGTTTTAAGCTAAGCCTTATTATGAGTGATGGGCCACCTCAGCTGCCTCCTATATGTATATCCTACAGGTGTCCCTCTTGGTTTCTGTAGTCATACTTTACCACTTAAGGGTTATAGCTAACACTCCAGCTTATGTCTTTAGTGAGGACAATCAGGTGATGAATTGGGGAAGAGTTGATATAGAACTAGCTTTCTTCTTCTTCTTCTCTTCTTCTTTTTTTTTTACTGTTTTTCTATTCCAGTTGGTACCTGAAGGCCCAGCACATTGCTCCCAAGAATGGGCGCCCCTATAACCAGTTGGCTCTGCTGGCAGTGTATACGGTAAGAAATCCATGGACAAGAGAAGAATTTTGCAGGCAGTACCTTAGAAATACGGATTTTGCTAACATCAGCTCCTGGAGCTAGATTTCATCTGAATACTATAACCCAAAGTATATCCTCTTCTGTCTCCCATCCTCAAACTCTTTTTGTTACTGTTACCTTTTGAAGTAAATTGTCAGGAATTCCTCACTGCAGTTGAATCTGTACTTCCACTTTCACTGCCCTTAAGTTCCTGTGCATATGCTTTAGTCAGAAACCACTGTTTTTACGACCAGAGCTGCTGCTCTGAAGCTTGTCTCTCTTCCCTTCGCTATCTCATTGAACTAGATTACTTATTTCTAGAAGGAAAATGAGGCTCCATTTACCTCTCCCCTCATAAAGTCCTCAACTAGCTCTTGGTGCTCAGATCCTTGTTTCCTTTCTCCAGATCATCCCCTTATTTCTCTTAGCTTTTCACCAAAGGAGTATCCTTAGCAGAAGCACAGTAAATGCTTTTCGTTGAGTAATATTCCATTGTATGAATGTACTACAGGTTGTTAGGCATTACTCTAATCGAAAGACATCTTGATTGCTTTTGAATTTTGGCAGTTACTAAAAAAGTGCTTAAACATTTGCATGTAGGTTTTTGTGTGGACATAAGTTTTCAACTCATTTTTGTGAATACCCAGAAGTGTGATTGCTGGGTTGTATGGTAAGAGTATACCTGTGTAGTTTTGGAAGAAACTGCCAAACTGTTTTCTAAAGTGGCTGTATCATTTTGCATTCCCACCAGTAGTGGATGAGAGTTCCTGTTTCTCTGCATCTTTGCCAGCATTTGGTGTCAGTGTCCTGGATTTTGGTTATTATAGTAGGTGTATAGTGGTATCTTGTTTTAATTTGCGTTTCCCTAATGACATAGGATGTAGAACTTTCACATGCTTTTTTGCCATCTGTGTCTTTTTTGGTGAGGTGTCTATTCAGATTTTTTGCCTACTTTTAAATTTTGTTGTTGTTTTGAGTTTTAAGAGTTTATTGTATATTTTGGATACCAGTTCTTTATCAGATATGTGTTTTGCAAATATATTCTGTTTGTGGCTTATCTTTTTTATTTTCTTAGCAATGTCTTTCACAGAGCAGTTTTTAATTTTAATGAAATCCAACTTATCAACCTTTTCTTTTACGGATTGTGCTTTTTGTGTTGCATTTAAGAAGTCATTGCCACATTCAAGGTTACCTAGATTTTCTCCTATGTTTTCTTTTAGGAGTTGTATAGTTTTGCATTTTACATTTAGGTCTGTGATCCGTTTTTAGTTAGTGTTTATGACAGGTATAAGGTCTGTGTATAGATTAATCATTTTGCATGTGGATGTCCAGTTGTTCCAACACCATTTGTTGGAAGACTATCCTTTCTCCATTGAATTGCTTTAGCTCCTTTGTCAAAAATCAGCTATTTCTGGGGGCCTCTATTCTGTTCCATTGATCTATTGGTTTATTCTTAGGCCATTACCACACCGTCTTGATTATGGTAGCATTATTGTAAGTCTCGAAGTCAGGTAGTGTCATTTTTCCAACTTTGTCTTTCAATACTGTATAGACTGTTTTGAGTCTTTTGCCTTTCCATATAAACTTTAGAATCAGTTTGTTGATACCTACAAATCTAGTGAGTGTGAACTAGTATCTCATTGTGGTTTTGATTTGCATTTCACAATGACTAATGATGTTGAGCATCTTTTCACATGCTTATTGGCCATTTGGAAAAATGTCTATTCAAATCTTTTGCCCGTTGTAAAAAAATTTAAAAAGTTTAATTGTAAAATATACATAAAATAAAATTTACAGTCTTACCCATTTTCATTAGTGTTAAGTATGCTTACATTGCTGTGCAACCGATCTCTAGAACTCTCCTCTTAAAAAACTGAAACTCTGTACCCATGAAACAACAACTCCCCATTCTCCCCTCCTTCCAACCACTGACAACCACCCTTCTATTTTTCTCTATAATTTATCTACTCTAGGTACCTAAATTAAGTGGAATCATACAGTAGTTGTCTTTTTGTGACTGGCTTATTTCACTTAGCGTTATATTGTCAAAGTTCATTCATGTTACAGCTTGTATTAGAACTTCTTCCTTCTTAAGGCCTAACATTCAGTTGTATGTATGTGCCACATTTTGTTTATCCATTCATCTCTCATTGGGCACTTCCACCTTTTGGCCATTATGCTGCTATGAACATGAGTGTAATAATATCTCTTCAAGATCCTGCTTTTAATTCTTTTGGGTATATACCCAGATGTGGAATTTCTGGGTTGTATGGTAATTCTGTTTTCAATTTTTCTGAGGAGAGCTTCCATTTCCTCATCTTTAAAGTGGAAATAATAATAACTATGTGGCAGTGTCCTTAGATTTAGAGATAATATCTATGAAGTGGTGATCACTTGCTTCATTCTTAATTATGCTTAATCAGTGATGTTGCCATTGTTATTTATGATTTTAAAAAATAATTAGGCGAGTTGAACATTCTTTTCCCTCTAAAAACAAAACATAATTGGCTTTTATATTTTATGAAGCTCCTTATTCTTTTTCCCTCTTATGAATATTTGGCTCTTGAGTACCTCTGTCTATAAGGCATAGTACTGTGCAAGAAGAGATCTCTGATGTAATTGCCATGGCTTCTTCCATGGATAGCATTCTGATTTTCTTACTGGAATTCCTCACAGCTTGGGGCACAGGTTGGAAGAGATAGGGTGTTTTTGGGTCAGCTGACTTAGGCTGGAGTCAGAAAGAGAATCGGTTGACTCAGTGTCTCTGGCCTCTTTCCACAGAGGAGGAAGCTTGATGCTGTATATTACTATATGCGCAGTTTAGCTGCCAGCAACCCTATCCTGACTGCCAAGGAGAGTCTCATGAGCTTGTTTGAAGAGACCAAACGAAAGGTGAGTGGGAATACTGGCAGAATCATTCCTTCCCAGAAGAATGTGTTTCTCTTAGTGCTTCTCTGTCCTTAAGGGAATGTCTAATAATGTCCTCAAGGAGTGGCCATCGGACTGTGCTGATGGAAGTCAGTTGGTCCTTATGCAGAACCAAACTCATCCTTGGGAGGGCTTTCTGGGGCCCTTGATTGTACATGTTCCACAGCATCTAGTTTACAGAATTGACTTTTATGAGATAAGGCAGATGATACTCTGCTACTTTGGAACTATGGCTAAGTCTTTACTTTTTATAGTCCTTGGGCAACAAACTCAGGCGAGGCGAGCACTTCTCTTTATTAGCTGAATCCCAGGAGAGTCAGAGCCTGTATGTTTTGTATGTTGTGCAGGCAGAACAGATGGAAAAGAAGCAACACGAGGAATTGGAACTGAGCCCTGACCAATGGCGGAAAGGAAAGAAGTCTACTTTCCGCCATGTTGGAGATGACACAACTCGCCTGGAGATTTGGATTCATCCATCCCATCCCCGGTCCTCTCAGGGCACAGAGTCTGGGAAGGATTCCGAGCAGGAGAATGGACTGGGCAGCCTGAGCCCCAGTGATGTAAGTTCCTGAGGGTAATGTAATGCATAAGACTAGCTATGTAAGTGTGGGTACCTTCATACGGGCAACTATGAGGCACTGTGGAGTTGTTTCCCAGGAATCACAGGGAAGGGGAACCACTTCAGGCTCCCTGGTGTTCTCATCCATCTCTTCAACCTACACTTCCTTTATCTTTACTATGCACTTCCCTTTCCCACCGCTGTGTGGCAGCGTAGAATTTAGTAAAGGTAATCTTTCTAAATGAAGATTTACTTAGTGTAGGATAATAATTTTTTTTGCCACTTTGGGTTTGTAGTCACCAATATGATGCTTAAGGATTCTGTGTGGGATTTTGTAAGCTAAGGAGAGAGCATAGTATTTGAAAAACTGCAAATGGCTGGTTCATTGTACCTTAATAACATTCATAGTGGAGTGGATGGTGGGATAATCCAGTACCGAATCTTGAAGGGTCATGCAGTAAATCATTTGACCTTTATCCTGAAGGTGATATGGAGCTATTGAATGCTTTAAGTAGGGAAATATAGTAGCTGGGTTTCTGGCTTAAAAACTGGGTAGATAATGGTCCATTTGCTGAGACTGAGAATAAAGTTGGTTAGTTTTAGTGAATTTGGATTTGAGAGAAAGAGGATGAATTTAGTTTTGGACATGCTAGAGTTTCTATAGGACATTCAAGTGGAGAGTTTTAGAGGCTAACATCTGAAGCTGAGGAGAGTGGTCTAGGTTAGAGATGAAGATATTTGAAGACATCCTCTTATAGATATTAATGGAGCCATGAAAGATGATTCAGTTATTCGAGGAGAAAACAGAATGATAAGTAGTAGGTTGAAGATCTAAGAAAGAAAGGAGATAGATGGCGGGAGAGATCCTTGCAGAGGATGGGAGGGGAGTAGGATCCAGAGCACAAGTGAAGGGATTAGCCTAAAAGAGGGTGCATGATCCCTCTTTCTTGTGCTTGAGGAAAAGGAGGAATAGTTCATTTTGGATGCAGATTAGTTTGTGGGTATTGGAGGAAGATGAGGGAGGGCCTTTTTGATGTTTTCTGTTTTCTCCTTGAAGTTGGAGGCATGGTTGTCTGCTAAGAATGAGTCAGTGGTGGGATAGGAGGACTTGTTCTTTGTGGTTTAATTTAAAATTTCCACATATCTTCCTATATTTTTCTTAGTCTTTAGCTGTTTTCTGAATGACTCGGAAGGCAGTCATTACTTATAAATGAAACCGTCAACTTCTATGTGCCATTGTGTGCATGAGGCCTCGATATGTTAAGGTGCTTCTTAGGAGCTGCTGCTGTGGTAGAATCCCTCACCATTGCGCTCTTCTAGCCACTGGAAACTTATTTGAATAAGAGATAAATTGTTCTACTTCATTAGCTCCACTGTCGGTGACAATCTTTAAAATGAAGCAACAATGACAATATGAGAAAGCACTTTATGGCTTTGGCCTTGGCCTAAGGTCGAGGAGTATCCCTTATAAAGGTTATAGCTAATCTTATATAGATTTCTCTCTTCCATCAGGTATTTTACTTTTTAAATAATTTGTTAATAAGTGTGTTTTTATTCTTATGTGCATCTCAGAGAAGGCATTTTCAGGATGTGAGCTGTCATTGGATTCATTATAATTTTCTTTTAAATTATACAAATCACGTAAATATGTTTTTAGTAAAAATTTCAAATAATTACAGGTACATGTAGAGTAAAATGTGGTTATTTGTTTTCTAAACTGTGAAGCAGTTTATATATTTTCAGACTACATGTCATCTTTGGGTAATTACTTCCCTTAATTTCTTTTAAATTCACATCTGTGAGTTTGGTCTTTTGTTCTAGACTACCAGAACTTGAGGAAGAAGGTTGCAGTTTCATAGCTCTTAGTTTATCCAGTCAGGAAACCACACTGCCTTTTTTACCTGCTTTCTCAGGCCCTAGTTAGCTTCCCATATTTTTTTCTTCATTATAGTAGGTACCCAGAACTCAGCTTGCATTCTCTGTTCCTTGGAACATACAGTTGATGAGAGTGGGGATTTATTCACATATGTTTAAATGATTGGACATCGGGGATATAGAGATTAAAACAACAAAAAATGGTCTTTAACCTCAGCTATGTGGGGAAGAAAGAAACAAATGATATGATTATAATGAAGTGTGCTGCATGCTAGGATAAAGGTAAACACAAGAGGCTGCAGGAGCACACAGTTAGAGCAGCTAATCAGGGCATGGTTAGAGAAGGCTGGAATGAGGAGCCATTTTGCAGCTGAAGGATGAAGTAAGGGCATTTCTACTCTGAGGCCTGAAAGCTTGAAAGAGGCACAGAGGCTTAGGGAACTGTAGGTAGTTCAGTGTCGCTGGATGCTAGGATATGAGAACTGCTTTTGTTAGAGACTTGAGTCATCTTTTATCCCTTCTTTTCCTGTACCCCCACATCTAGTCAATATCAAGAGCTGTTGAATCTACCTCTTAAACATAATTCGAATCATCTACTTTTCTCTGTTTTCACTACCACCATCCTAGTCCATGTTATCATTTCAGTAATCTACAGACTATTGAAAGAAGTTCCTAATGACCTTTTCACATTTATTCCTGGTCCTCATTAGGCCTTTTTAGGTAGTAACCCGGATGAGCTTCCAAATACACATTTCTGATCGTGTTACTTCCCTACTTGAAAATCTTCACTTATTTCTATTTGCTCTTAGAATCAGATCCAAAATCATTAACATAGTCTGTGGGCCCCACATGATTTGCCCTCTCTGCCACTTCTAACCTTATCTTATACCACTCTTCCCCTCTTTGTTGTTGTTCTCTGGCCTTACTGGCTTCTTCCTTTAAAGGCTCAAGCTTTTTTTCTGGCCCTATGGCTGTTGTGCATTCTCTGTGCCCACAGTGCTCTCCTCTTTTTTTCAGTCCCATTCTTATTTCATGCTTAAATTCTCAGCCTAAATATCACTTCCCTTTTTTAAGGGAAGCTTTTCCTGATCTCTGAGCCTGGCTGGTTTCCCTTTGTAATATCACATTTCTTAAGTAATTTTGGGTGCAATTTTGTTGTTGGTTAAGGTCTCTCTCTTGCTATATTCAAAGCTCTGTGAGAATGAAGTTCATATATAGTTCACTGCTTTATCCCCAGTGCCTGCACATAGAAGATTCTAAATAAATCTTAGTCGAAAACTTAAATAAGGGGAGGAACGGTGAGGGATGAGGCTGGAGAAGATAGGAGGGACTAGATCCTTCATAAGTATTGAGAAGTTTGCATTCAGGTATTGATGATCTTAAGCAGGGGGTTGACACAGTCAAATTGTGTAATGATCACTTCAATATTTCTACTATTGGAAAGTTTTTAATTTTTTAAAGGGAATTTTTAAAATTGCAAAAGTAACCCTAATTCACTGTATCTAAATCAAACAAAAATATTCTTGCCTTCAGAGATACCACTATTAACTATTTGGTGGAGGTTCTTTTAGATCTTTTTGTAAGCATTTATAAGTGTGTACGTATGCACACATTACCTACATATGTGAAATATCTATATATTTTTTCCCAGCTTTATTGAAATATAATAGTTGCTCATATTAACATTGTATATTCAATGAGTTTTTTCGATTACAGTTGGCATACAATAATATATTTGTTTCAATTGTACATCATCGTGATTAGAGGTCTATGTAAGTCATAAAGTGATCACCCCACTAAATCTAGTACCCCTTTTTCTCCTTACATGTTTATTACAACATTATTAACTACTTTTCTTATGTTACCCTTTATATCTCCATGTCTGTTTTGTAACTACCTATTTGTACTTAATCTCTTTGCCCTTTTTTGCAGTCCCCTCCAACCCCCTCATCTAGTAGCCCTCAAAATATTTTCTGTGTCTATGAGTTTATTTCCATTTTTGTTGTTTATTTTCTTCTTTAGATTCTACATGTACGGGAAATCATATGATATTTGTCTTTCCCTATCTGCCTTATTCCATTCAGCGCAATACCCACAAGGTCCATCAAGGCAATATCTTTTTCTATCCCTTTCTTCTTCTTCTTTCTTTCTTTCTTTATTTATTTAATTTTTATTTATTATTATTATTTATGCCTACAGCACCTGGTCTTCCTAGATAGTCTCCCATCCAGGTACTAACCAGGCCTGACCCTGCTTAGCTTCCAAGATCAGACATTGGACTTGTTCAGGGTGGCATGGCTGTAGACCATGGACCATGGCTCCACTGGGGTGTGAACCCAGGACCTTCTGTGTGTAAAGCAGACGTGCTAACTGCCACACTATGGAACCTGTCCTATCCCTTTCCTTTTAGTCTCTGTGTGTCTTTTAATCTATGAAATATATTTTTTTAACAAAAGTGACATTATGCTATATATGCCAATCTGCAGTTTGCTTTTTTAAATGATCAATTGAACATACAGTCTGTTCTGCGGTAGTATAACACATACATTTCTAAAAATCACTGTGCTGTGCAAAATCACACAATGAAACCATAGAGCTTATGAATAAAATTGGGTTAGGGAAACAACACTCAAAAATTTCCTCAGTGTCATATTAAAAAAAGGCATAAACTTAATAAAACAGTTGTACAATTTTGTAGATTTTCATTAGTTAAGAAATAATATAAATACTCTCTTGAAAAAGACAAATTTGCCTGTAGAAGTGGGCTTCAGAAGGATTGCAGTTTGTGGGTTATTGTAAAGTGGTGGAAGGAGGGTTATTTGATATTGGATGGGCAGCTGTGGATAGGTGTGTCTCATAACACGAGTTCACATGGTGAACTGCAGTAGCTGGTAGATGTATGTTTTGTGTATTCCTATGTAGCTCTGTTCAGTTGGGTGCAGTTTTCTGTGTTCACGTGGTATTTCTCATGAACAAAATCACACATAAGCAAATGTAAAATTTGTGTTATGCTCATATTATTTCCTAATATGCTGATCATGATGGAGCAAATTTATATTTTCAGAAGAAGCATTGTTGCAGAACTGATTGTTTTTCCACTAAATATATTTCCTTAGCATGTTCTTAATATAGCTGCATGCATGCTATAACATTATAAAGATGCATGTCATTTATTTAACTTTTATAAAATTTAAATTTGCTGTTCATTTTAGTTGTCCTTTCTGGGTGATTAATCTTAATAGGAATTGCTCCCTCGATGACTCCTAGAGAGTTTCTAGCACAGATTACTAAAATTCAGATCCATGAATAAGAAACAGAATGTTTGGCTTCAGATGTTTGTTAGTATTGATAGTAAATTCCCAACTATTTTTTTCTCCCTCTGCCAAGCATGAGCTTTGGATCTCTCTCTGAATGGCTGCAGGTTAGCTTGCGGGTTGTTGGTTTTCAGCCTTGAGATGTGGTTAGGATTGAACATGCAACCTGGGGAGGGACTGCCAACCTCAACGGTAAGGGGCATCCTCTTAAAATAGTGAGAGTCCCATTTAGATTCTACGCCTGCCGGCTAGGCCACTCAAATTCAATGTCACCAGGGTTCTAAGCATTCTTTATTTAGTGGATGTTCCTTCCACTATGCCTTAGCTCCCTTTGGAAATCAGAAAAGGGTACTGCTTAGCAAATGAGTTGTTGCTGATATTGAGTTAATTAACGATATCTAATTACAGCATCAGTAAAAATGTTTGCACTGAAAGGTGAGGGTCATTGGTGGAACTGCTGAGGATTTTCTCAGACCTGATTGCTCTGTTAGCATCTTGAATAGAATGTAACACGTGACTATGTACTGGGGAGAAATGAGCAAATGAGATTGGGAGCTGTCAATAGGTATTTGTCTCTCAAACTTAGTGAGTTCTCATGCTCTGGCATGGTTTTGTTTATCATTCCCGACAATTTCCCTAACCAGCTATGACTGTTGTACCTACAAACATGCTTGGTGTTGTGTGTGGAAAATAGGTCTTTAGACAAGTGAAATGTTACTGTACATTTGGTGAGCTCTTGCCAAATCTTCCTTCTTTTTGGCTCCTCTGAATGTCTTTTGGGATTCGTACTGGATTATACCTCCGTAGTTCTTAATACCTATTATTTGGCCTTTCTTTATTTTAATTTCTCATATCTTATTTCACGCACCAAATGATATTGTTGCTTTGTTCTTTTCCTTTTGTCTCTTGTCCTTCTGTCACATTCTGTTATTTTATTTCTTTGCAAAGTATCTCTTTTCAGGACCTGTTCAGGTCCGGAATTAATGCAGTTACCACTGAGTTTTTGGGGTAGAAGTGTGCTGGGTCCAGTGCTTGACCAGACTAAAGTTTAGTTTATCTTTCCTATTGTGCTTGCTTTGTACCGGGACTGTAAAGGTGAATATGACGTTGGTATCTCCCCTAAGAGTTTAGAGTCTAGGGCATGGGTCAGCAAGCCTTTTCAAAGGCTACATTTGGCCTGTGAGTCTAGTTTGCCAGCTTTTGGTTTAGTGGAAGGAATGACTATATAAACAGAATGTTTCAGTATCAAGTTGATTATTGTTATTTGTAGCAGTTATGTTCTCTAAAGTCACCATGGATGCTGAATTAGTGAATACCGAATCATTGTTCCTAAGAAATACACAGGGTTAGGTTCCTATGAGCCTTTGGTTATAAGAATTTCATTGACTGATCAGTATGTAAACTTGTTTTATGTATGTTTTGCTTTATTTTTTTTTCTAAGATTTTTTTTTAACACCTACAGCACCTAATAATATTCCTAGGTGATCTCCCATCCAAGTGTTAATCAGGCCCGACTCTGCTTAGCTTCCGAAATAAGACGAGATCAGGCATATTCATGGTGGCATGGCTGTAAACATGTTTTGCTTTAAAGACACCCTATTTAATATTATTGTTGATTAATTAACATTGAACTCATAGCCAACAGCACTGTAAGTTATGCCAAAATAAAACTTCACTAACACTCATTTTCTCCATACAACGCATCACAGCCTCTAGTGCTTAGGAACACTAGGCAACACTTCAGCACTACATTTGGGGACCATTTTAGTCAGCAAAATCACCAACAAAACACAAAAATGTGAAAAACATGGCACTAAATAGACCACAAAAAGGATACTTCTTTACAGTATGAGAGCTCATACAAAAAGTCAGAGAGTCACTCGTGAAGTCAGAGAGCGGCCTCAGCTGAGAACAGGTATATTGGGCAATTTGAATTTTTTTGCCACTCAGTACATGTCCACAAATCATTGCAAAAGCACCAGGAGTATTGATTTTGGTGTTGCTAGTAAGCTTTAGCGAGGAGGTAAATTCACAGATATGAAATCCGCAAATTATGAAGGCTGACTGTATTATGCTAAATCTCATGAGGGCGGTATGCACTGGGTACTGTGGAAGCACAGAGAAGGGACGTGGTCCAATCCTGGCAGAGGCATGGGTTGTAAAGAAAAGGAGAGCAACTGCAGAAGACTTTCTGGAAAATTTAACTAGGCATAGTGAGAAGAGAGTGTTTAAAGTAGAAGGAACAGTGTGAGCAAAGACGGAGGAGGCGAGACACAGCACAGGGTTTGCAGGATACCTAAATCTGTGGTCATTTGGAGGATAATGTGAGAAAGTTGGAGTGGTAGAGAGACTAAGCCTTCCACTGGAACCACTTTCTTATTTGATACTTGGTTTACATGGGTGGTGGTCAGCGGGCTTGTCTCATATAATACACTTCTGGATTCTGGATATAATTTGTTTCTGGAATTTCTTATTGTTTATTGTCATGTCTGTATTATTAATTCAACAAAAGAAGTACTGCATTCATTAAATTTGGTAGGGTGGACGTTGACTGAATTTTTCGTTCCATGGTTTGCTGATTAAAATTTGTGGGCTACTCTTAGTGCTTTAGGCATTCTCAAACATGATGTCTCTCTTGGTTGTTAGAGAAATTGCTAATGGCTTTAAGTAGGGCAAAGCTTTTTTCTTTTCATTTTGATATTATTGCTCTTAAAAATTTACAAAGCCAACACTTATTGCAAAAAATTTGAAAATGCAGATAACATATTTTTACCACCTAGAGGTAGTCACTATCTTAGGGTATGCACTTCCTGCATATTTATATAGGGCACAGCATTTAAATTGGAACTGTCTAATGCCCGTTAACCTGGGAAATCAGAAGAGAAAAATTCATGCCTAAGCGTTAACCCAGAATCTGGTTGGAAAAGTGGTATTCTAATTTCTTAGGTCAACACAGTTGTCTATATCTTACTGTTTATCAAAGTAGCACAATTAAGAGTGTCCTCCCTCTCATGCATAAAGGGAAATATGCATGAATAAGGAAGAATGAGTTCAAGAAAGGTTAGACATCTAATAGGACTGATTATTGTTTTGAAAGATTTGCGCCTGAAAGGGTCCATTTCATGAGGAAGGATCTTGGACTAGTGAGAAATTAAAGCATGAGTGATTAATTTGAGGCCCCTTGGGCATAGAAAGTTTGTGACTTTGGAAAGCTGGGTTTTAGTTAGGGAAGTTTTTAGGCAGCAATGTTGGCGTTGGCTTTTAGGTCAGTGGGACTAGATGTTGAAAGATCTAGTAGAAGAGTGATTGCGTTTTTTAAATATTTTAATTAAAGAAGTATTTTTGACTAAGTAATATAAATATGTAATAATATTAATGGGACATTATAATTAATGTATGTGATTGTCTCCTTTTTCTTACAGTATTAATAGTATATCATATACATTGTTATTCACCTTTGCTTTTTTTTTCTCCTCATATTAATATTAGACTTGAGAGATCCTTCCATGAGCAATTATCTGCAAGTCCATTGTATCTCTTTAGAGATTGGCAGCTGGATAGCTTTCATTAATTTTATCCTGCATCATCTTATGTCAGAGGCAGGATAGTGCAGAAGTTAACAGCTTGGGCTTGGAAAGTTCTAGTTTAAGTCCTAGTTTTATCAGTTATCAGCTGTGAGATTTTGGGCATTTTCCTTAACCTGGTGGAACTTTAGTTTCTTCATCTGTAAGATGGTGATAATTATAGACTAAATGAGATAATATATGTAAAGAAGAATGAGTAGCATAGGGTCACTTCTTATACATTGGTGGTGGTAGTTATTTACATACTTATATTTTTGTTATAATGATTTTTTAAGATATTGGGTTTATTTTGCAATTTTCACTGTCACCCATGTGACCAAAGTGAACAATTAAAATGAACAATATGAATGGTACTTCACAAACATAGCCTACTGTCTAAATGTAGACCTGTTTTAAGTTTTGTTTAATAATGAAAAATTTTAAACACTCAAGAAAATCATATAATGAACCTCCATATACTTGTTACTCATATCAACAGTTATCAAGACTTTTCCACATTTATTTCATCTTTTCCTACCCTCTACCCCCATTGAAGTATTTTAAAGCAAACCTTATATATCACATCACTGCATCCCTAAATATTTCACTTCCACACACCCCTTTTAAAATATAAGGAACATTTCTTTATGTACCATAATGCCATTGCCATGCTTATCTTTGGCATCATTCATGATCTGATCCATAACTTTATTTCCCAGATTATCTACCAGATGTCTTTAGACAGTTGGTTTATTCAAATCAAGATCTGCCTGTTATGTTTGATTGTTTTGTCTAAGTCTCTTTTAACCTATTTTCTTTTAGAATTCCCACATTCAAGATTTGTCTGTCTGTTTCCTTGTGACGTCATTTAACCTGTCTCTCTATCCTCTGTATTCCAGTGAGAGTTAACTCTAGAAATTTGGTTAGATTCAGGTTCAGCCTTTTTGGCAGGAGTTCTTCCTAGATGATACTGTGTGCCTCATTTTGCACTGCATTAGATGGTGTCTGATTATCTCACTCTGAGTGATACTGAGACTAATCAGATGGTTCACATGGTACAAATAGTGGGTTTTTGTTTGCTTTGTTTTAAAATTTCATTCAGTTGCCAACTTTCTCTCTCTCTCTCGCTCTCTCACACACTCACACGTGTGTGTGTGTGTGTGTGTATCAGTCAAGATCTGGCAGCAATTTGCAAGAGCCAAGTCAGCTACCCCCTTTTAAAGGGGTTTGTGATCTTTAGTTTGCCAGTAGCCTCCACAACTCTCCTGTACTTATACATTGCTCGCTTATGTCACCTTTGTGGACATTTGATTTTGTGATTGTGTCCTTTTAAAGTGCCACCAAAGTAGGTTATTGCAGTTGAGGTTTTTAAGAGGTATTTGAGTTGTTTCTCAGAGATTCTGTTTAAGATTGGCAAGTCCCCTCAAACAGGCCTGGCTTTGGGCACAGAAAAGTGTCTTAATCACTGGGCCATAGATGTTTTGCTGGGATTCATGAGACATTGTCATTGGTGTTGACCAGAAACTAGTTAGCAGTATGTCCTGCTACCAGGCTCACTCTGTCTGCTGTGCAGTAGTAAGCCTAAGGAATCTGAAGGTATCACTTTGGTTTCCTAACAGAAGTTGTATCTCTGGGAATTGAGGGCTACGTACAGAGCTCTGGGATAGATTCTTTCCTCAACATCCTGTTGCAACCAAACTTGGTAGGAAGTGAGAAGTTATACTGCTAAGTATGCGAACTGAAAAACTTCAGGCTATGTTCTGGTAAATTCTGAATTTCACCCACCAAACCAGTTGGTTAGAATTAAACTTTTCTTGTCTCATGTAGTTTTCCCTATCCCCAGGCTTTTAGTAGACCTGAAATCTTTGACAGAGTGAGAACTTTGTTTTCTTGGATTTGGGAATCATAGTTTCTGCCTGAAATTTTGCATGCTGCCTTTGCTTGAATCTCTTGTGTCCATGTTTCCATGTTTTTTTTGGTTTGTTTTTTTCCCCCTTCAAGGCTCTGCTATAAGTTGAGAATGATGATTTTCTTTCTGACTCTGAATACATGGCTCTGTGAGGCTGGATAGTGTATAAATATTTTTTTCTTGCATTTAATCAAAAGTCCAGCAAAGTAAAATAAACATCGACTAACAAAGGAGCACAGCTTCACTGTGGAAAACCCAAGTCAGATGGCCTATAGCATGGAGCTTTCACACATTCAATTTGTTATATTTGCCTGAAGGCTTTTTGTGTGTGTGATGCATGTGGCATTTTCTTCAGATCCATCATTTGCCTTGCTTTTCAGTGCCCCTTGCATAGTTCGTGCACCTGATCTGCTGCTGCTGCTGCCGCCGCCACTATTGTACTGAAAAGAAAGCTGTGATGTGTGGGTGGTACACATCTAATGCCTCCACCTTTCCCTCACTGCTCCCCATACCCTCTATGAACACAACTATAGATCAGAGCATGGTTTTACAAGTTCTGCTTCCTTAGGCAAGATGACTTGCCTTGTACTGGAGTGAGTTCCAATTCCTAGAGTTGTATCTTGAACTTTTAGGTTGGCAATTTCAGAATTAGTGCCATTATGAAGCTCAAAAAAGCTTTTGGCCTGATTTTCTCTGGATAACATAAGCATTAATTTAATCCACAGTGATAGAGAAGAATTGAGTCTCGATACTAGTAGGTAAATGTTTTATCTGTGGTAATTCCATCCTTTCATTGCCCCATAATTGTATAATCATAGAGAAAGTTAGCTATTTTTTTTTGGCCTTATAAATATAAAAAGTCCATATATGTAAGGTGAGCACTATGCAGTTTTTCAGGGTTACTGTGGGGATTATATTAACTTCATGTCATTTATATGGTCTTTTACTTTTATAAAGTAGTTTGCAGTATGTACCTCATGTCATACTCTTCCACCCTGGAAGCTGTTTGAAAGTATTCTGTGAACTGAGGCTTGGCAGCATGTGATGACAGGCGTTCACAAAAGACTCTTTCTATAGGAAGAGGCTACAGATTGCCTTTCCTTTTCTTAGGCCATAAGAAACAGCTTGGTGAGATTACTCTCAAAGAAAGTCAGGACCAGGACTGAGTTTTTTGGCTATTGATAATGTGAAGTGTGCTATGAGGAGGAGACCCCTAAACAAGCAAATACTGGGGCTTCCTTGTCTTGATCATTGCTGGACTCTTGGGCTGGTGCCTTTCTTTGTCTCTTTGTGGTTGGCAGTGAGTGGAAGTTCTCAAAGTACATTGGCCCTACCTACAAACCTTAACACTCCACATGACCTCAGTCACCAAACCACTTCAGGGCTTTATTTTTATCCTAGCCGTTTTGTTTCAAGATGTGAGGTTGGTTTCTTTCCTCTAACAGAGCAAAGTTCTCTGAGGGAAGAAACAGTGCCAGGGTGCAGTTGAGGCTGGTTAAACATCAAAACCACACTCTTCGTGTTTCTGGGCTTAAGACGTGACATAAGCCATGCTGCAAACACTAGCTTCTACACTGTGAAAAAAACCTCATCAGATACTCATTTATTTTTCTGTGTTTGTTTTGTTTGTGTTTTTAGACAAGTAAAATGTGGAGGAAGAAGTGTACTTGCCCATTCTTTTTTAGCTAGAAATCTAATTCCAAGAATGAACACTTTCTTAAAATCCAGTATTTCCCAGCTTTAGGTTTTTCATCTTCCCCAAGGGTGTTGATGAGAACTCTCACAACTCACCAGGTCTCAGGAAACCAGATTACCAACATATCCTGTTCGCGTGCATGTGTATATTCTGTGTTACCCGCAGGCCACTTTCCACCCCACGTGACCTTTAGTTACCATCCGGAAAGTCAGGACCCAGATACCAGTCAGAATTTCCAGGCTTTGGTTTGGTTTAGACATTTTAGAAAATGTTAACAGTAGTAATTTTAAAGAGACTTTGTGAGTGGCATGCATGGTGAATAGGAAGTAATATATCCTGAAGGGAGAGGGAAAGACTGTGCCTGTGTTTTTTCCAGTAACATGTTTGAAAATGAACATTGAGAAGAAAACTTGTGACTGAAATGCACTGAGGAGGAGTAAAGATGAGAGAGCTTTTTAATTAATCAAAAGTCAAATACGTGTCCCAAATCTTAGGTTTTAAGGCTAAATTCTGAAGCTCTTATTTATTTTATTTTATTATCATTTTTATTTTATTTTTTAATTTTTTAAATTAAGTTTATTGGAGTAACATTGGTTAATACAATTATATAAATTTCAGGTGTACATTATCATTTGACATCTGTATATTCTATTGTGCGTTTACCACCCAAAGTTCAGTTTCTGAAACTCTTATTTTATTAACTTAAAATTTATAGTATACATTTTTGGAGTTGTTTATAATATGCTCCATCACATTTAATTTTAATCAGCATCTCAATATAAACAGACTGTTAAGAGTCAGGTAATACTCTAGGACATGGGTAGATGAAATCTGCCAGTGGCCTGCAAGCTAAGAATGGTTTATTACATTCTTATGTAAGGTATTGTTTAAAAAGAACAACATGCGATAGAGATATAGATGGCCCATAAAGCCAACACTATTTACTGTCTGACCTTTTACAGAAAAAGTTTACCACTACTGCTCTAGAAGCTCTGAAGGGTGAAGGCAGTTGATGTGGAAGTCTTTCAGTTAGGACATTATTTGTCAATGAAGGTGTTACTGCCTTTTGAGGGGACAAGTTCTTCATTTTGTGGACCTGTCACCTTAGGATGTTCAGCATTCCTGGCCCCACCCTCTAGATGCCAGTAGTGGACCACACACATATATTTCCAAGCACTTTCTGGGAGGGGCGATACTATGCTGGCTGAGATGAGGAGCTTGATGAGATCAAAAAAACCTTGCTAAGGTTTCCTTCTTCATTTCCTCTCAGAGAAACAGATTTGGGATTTGGCTCTTCATGGCATAGGGATCAACCACAGTGAGAGAATTCAAGTAGCTAGTGGAATAGGGAGAGTTTTCAGTGGGGTAGAATATAAAGGTTGTAAGGAGACCATTAAATCAAAGTGTTTGTTGCTTGTTCCCCAGTTTCAAGAATTGTTGAGATTGATAGAGAGTTTGTTTTGATATTGCCCTTGATTTGAAAAGTGCATTCCTCTTTATGTGAGTGGAAGAGTGGACATTTTTGGCCTTAAGGTCCTGATGATTTTGAGATCTGTGAGAATCTGTATGGTGTACTTGAGAGACTTGTTCAAAGCCAATATAAAGATGTAGTTCTGGCATCTCGTGAATAACCTGATCTTCAGAATTAAGCCAGAACTCGGAGGCTAGAGAATTTTCCAGCCTGGGAGAGTTGACTGAGAAAAGTCTTCCTTTGGCTCCTTACCAAGTTAGACAAGGGAGCAATCAGCTGCTGAGTTCCAGCCAACTGGAATGTATGTGAGGGTGTACTGTAAATCGTCCCTTAGGATCCAGCTCCTAGTCTGTGAAGAGCCTTCCAAATAAGAATGAGACCCTTACACTGGATCCTTGTTCAGTCTGCAGCTGCAGATGGAGTAGAGTAGTGAGGTGATGTTACTGTGGGAGCAGCTCACTTTGTATAGTAACGTACTGCCTGTTGTGTGGCGTAAGAGACTGTACCAACCTTTTTGTTTTCCCCATGTTGCCTTTCTCACCAATTTCCTATATTGGTTTTTGTTTCTGACTATACTCTTGTGGGAGATGAATTCATAATTCTATCATTCTAAAATCCCTCTCTACTCTTAAAGGTTCCACAATTTTATCTGTGTACTCTAAGATAAAGAATATGAAATAGTTGTATTTTTGGCTTGTGATCTTCCCCCAGTCGGCAGACTGTTTGTTTGTCTCCAGGGGGAAACTTTGGGTTTTTCCCCTCTTGGAAGCCTTTCAGTTTACTCACAAATATTTAATATTGAAGTTACTGCTTAGTTTTATTTTCCCATGTATTAGTATATAGACTATCCAGACCAGAAGGAGCTTAAAATATATTGCGACTCCTTCTGATTCTTGAGTGTCTATAAAGTATTTACCACACATTTTTATTTTTAAGAGCCTCAGTGATTTTTCCAGTTGTCTTCTATTTATACATGGATCCAAAAATTTATTGAGCATTAACATAGGAATCACTAGGCATCTCTCCTACCATGTCATTCATACGTTGAATCATCAGAGAACTCTGTACCTAGGTGACATGTTGGTCCCTAGGAGTATTGCTTTCACTGAATTGTACTGAATAATAATAAAGAGGGCTAGGGAATTATTGCTATTTGCATTATATGGTATCTTCTTGGTGGAAACTCATGGGGAAAATTTCTGCTTTTAGTATCAGATAGTCGTGCTGTGTGGTGTTTTTTTAGCCTCGTGCACATTTATGAATTTGTTATTCAGAATAACGATTTTAATTGTTCCAGAGGTGAGACCTGAACTTGTAACTTCCTTTAATAAGTTGTGAAGGCATGCATTTTGTGTTGTGTCCTTACTACTAGTGACCTCTAATCTTTTTCTCTTTGGCTCTTCTTTCTTGTTTTTAATTTCTCATGCAGTACAGTATTTACCTTTGTATTTTGCTTTAACTGAGTGGCTTCACAGTTTTATATGGGTATCTTCCTCTTTTTCTTGCTTATTCAGTTGTAAAACTTTCTCAGGTTAGCTAGACATCTCTGAAGGGATCATACTTTCCCCTGTCCCCATTCAGGTTGTTTGCATAAATATTTAGTGAGTACTTTTGTATGTTAATCATTATTCTTGGCACTATACATAGAAAGATAAATGATATTGGTTCTTCTCTCAATGATACAGTTCAAAGTCTAGTAGGAAAAATGGATTTGTAAATAAATACTTGCAATAAAGTATTCCAAGTATAATAATAGAAATAATGTACACTGTACAGAGGTAATAACAGACGAAGATATTAACTTAGGATGAACAGGGAAAGCTACCTAGAAAGGTGATCTGTCTTTAACTTTGCAGGATGAAAGAAGTTCTTTAGCTAAATTTGGGTAGCAAACTTTCTGGCCAAAGGAACAACATGGATAAAAACATAGTGTGGTTAGAAACTCTTTGAGTGGTTGCTTCTGAGAGTCCTAGCCAAGAGTCTATCATTAGAATTTCTTAGGCTGTGGTACAGATGTCCACATTGACTCTGTCTAATCAGTCTGCTGGAACTGAAGATTTATCACAAAGTAGATATTTCTGGGCTTTTGATTTGGCCTAAGCTTAAAAATGGATCCTTCAAATAGTCCTTCTCTGCTTTATTTTATGCATTAGTAAAGGTTGAGTCATCCTAAAGTCATGCCTTCCATCATTCTGGGAAGCTTTCTGAGCCAAGCCCAGCTTGGCTTAGGAATAAGTTATGTTTTCTGTCGTAACCATTGGCAATAAGTCCTATTCTTGCCTTTCACATGCACAGTAGGACTACAGCTGCTGAAGCATATGGGAGAGAGGAGTTGGGATAATACCCTCTGTGGATTTGCATTTTTCTGGATTGTTCCTTTCTTGGTGAAGATGTAAAACCTTAGTCTAATGAGATTTTGAGCTGACTTGTGTTACAAATCTTTGAAATGCTAGGTCCTAATTTTAAAGCAAACTGTGTAAGTCATGTGACATTCTCTCTAAGGAATTTCTTTGGCAGATAGGCCTTTAGGCTTCTGGACAGATCTGTAAAACACTATGGCTTTTAAAATACTTTGAAGTGACATATATCAAAAGGTTGAATAAAGCACTAATAGATGCCATTTACTGCTAAAAAGCTGTCCCTTCTGGCTGATGTAGACTAGGAGTCACATATTCTGGATTATATTCCTACTTTTTTTTTTTTTTATTTCCATGAACACATTTTTTAATCTCTTTCCGTGGTTTACATCTCTAAAATAGATATTTAGTCTAAATCATCAACAGATCTGGTATTTAACACTAGTGTAGCTTTCTGCACCTAGACGGAGCCCTAAACTTTTAGCACAGTCACTTTCATTTTTACCACCTCAGAGTTAGAATATTGGTGAAGGTTAGGGCATGTGTGGCAAAGGATAATGTCTATAAGTTTTTTTGTGGAACAACAGAAAAAGTTGTGGTAATTATAGTATAATATATATACAGAAAAATACACATACCAAAGCCATACAGATTAACAAATTGTCATAAACTAAGCATACTTTGTAACCAGCAGAATGATTGGTTTTTGACTTGTGTCACTTTCTTCTCTTTTTAACGCTAAACTCAGATTTTTCCTGTACATTTAATAGTAACAGTGACAGGGATAGAGCACCCTAAATAAGTAAGCAGGAAGTTAATGCTAATAATTTTCCTGCTTTCTAGTATGCCTGAGATTGATTTTTATTGTTGAGAGAGGATAAGAAGAATGAAGAGGAAAATTGGATCAAAGAGATTTAAGGGTGTTTTCTGTCTTTTGAACTAGGTATTTTGGGTGTGGGAGCCAGCACAGAAAAGATATGACTGACAAAAGACTAGATGGAAGCAGGTCTTGCCTCCAGTCACAGTGAAACTGAGTCTCTCACCAAAAGTGCTGTGGTTTTTGGCCTTAATGTTGAACTACTTAGCTGCTGGGAGGAAAGTGACATCATGGCCTGCCTGCTCCCAGAGATGCTTGGGTCCAGCTAGGGTGTGAAGTCCCACCAGATCCACATGACCATATTTATAGCCTTGCCTTTGGTGTCCAGGTGAATGCCAGGCTCTACCAGGTCATGTTGTCCATGTATATTCTAACAGTTTTCTTTTTCTGCAGCTAGCTGCCAGTGAGGTGGAGGTGCCTCTGTTGATAAAGAACAGATACAAAAGTTCACATCCAAACCTGAATAACCATTTTTAACTTGAAACACTTTTCCTAGGAGTTGTTGCACCAGAATCCTTCCCTTATTTGGTGCCTTGCTTAAATCTGAAGCTTGTATAAGGTTGCCAGAGCTCCCTGTATGCTGGTTATTTGCTTTTTGGTGCCCACAGCAGAGTGGTTTGTGAAACCTTCTTTGTGACCACATATTTCTTAAACTGAAGCTTTGTTCTCCTTTGGGTTCTTAGATTAGTTCTTATTCCTCCCTTTGCTGAGAGATTGAGGGGTTTTCCTGTATTATAGTAGGTGGGAGGGTATGTTTTCAGATATATTTTTGTGGACTATGCACAGTCCTTTTTTAATGATAGTGTGTGAATACACATATATTCTTTGACTCGAACTATTTCCTTATTAATCAGGCAGATTGTGGATTTATCAAGAAAAATGTCAGAGATTTTATTAGTTTTATTGCTACTGTTTTACTGTTAGGGAAAACAAGCTTTTGTTCACTTTTCTCTTTATTCTCTTACGTCTGTCATTATTCTGGGGTCCATTGTTAAGTGCTTCCACTGACTTGCATGATATGATCTGAACTGGAAGTATCTGTTTCCCTGAATCTGCAAGACTTCTCAGTTGGTTTGGCCTAGTGGTCTCAGTGAATGATAGCTGGGACTATTGGTGAGTTTTTGCTTGGGGTTGCTTTAGCTTTTGGCTTTTATGAATGTGCTCAGTGTCTTTCTTGGTTCTGCTGAAAATGTTGCCTTTTTTAAAAGTGAAAGATTAAGAGCTCAGACTCTGGTGCCAGACTGCCTGGGTTGACCTTAAAGCAAATCACTTAACCTCTCTGTGTTCAGCTTCCTCATTTGTAACATAGAAATAATTGTAGTACTTACTTCACAGGATTGTTATAGGGTTAAAAGAGTTAATAAACATAGTATCATTAGAATAGTGCTTTACACATGGAAGGTGGTATAGAAGTTTTGACTATTATTATTAAGGTGGTTAAGTATGACACACTTATTTTGTTCAGCTGGAAAAACTGAACAGAGCCCTTAATGTCTGAATTGTGTCTGATTAGCTTGAAGTACTTTTAACTCCTAAAGCACAGACCCAGCCCTGTAAATTTAACCTGTCCTTAGATGGGGGCTGCCCCCAAGCTTTTGAAAAGTGCAGTCCAATAGTTAAAATCTGTTGTTAGGCCACATTGCCCACACTGTGTGGATTATATAGCTGGGCACAAGAGTAGAATACTAGATAGATTTTTCCAATCCTTTGCTCCCATTGGCTGAACCTTATTTGTGCTTCAGAGTGTATCTTTTGCTCCTACCATATGGCAAGACAGAAATTGTAAAAGTATGGGTATTATAATCTTTGGAGCCAACTCTTACATTAATCTCTCTGTTCATCCACTCATCCATTACTTATTGATCATTCCTATGTCCTGGGATATCAAAATGAATCTTTCACTAAAGGATCATAGTCTAGAGCTGTGCTGACTGATATGGTAACCACTAGTTATATATAGCTGTTTAATTAAAATGAAATAAAGGAAAAATTCAGTTTCTCAGTCACACTAACCACCTTTCAAATACTCATTACCCACATGTGGCTAGTAACTACTGTATTGGTCATTGAAGGTAATGAACATTTCTAACATCATGGAAAAGTTCTATGGACAGAGCTGGTCTAAAGACAGACATGTATGTATATAATAAGATGTACTATGATACTCACTATCACAGAGGTATATGAAATATTCTCTCAGCCTTGAGGATAAAGTGTGTGGCTCAGTCTGGAGGTAAAGGGTTAGAAGAGGTTTAAGCAAGGAACGTATGACTTTATTAAATATAGAAAGTAAATGAAGGCGGTGGAAAGAACATGGTGAATTTAGGGCACCACAAATAATTTTTTGTTGCTGAAGGGTAGGCTGTATCAGCAAGGAGGCAAGAGACTAGACTAGAAAGGCTATTTGTTCACCAAGTATTGATTGCTTGCCTTCTATGGGCCCACTCTGGTGACCAAAATACACAGTCCTTGCTCTCATGGTATGTACGCACATATGTGAGTGTATAAATTGATGGTAAGTGCTATAAATATAGGATAAACTAGAGCAGTGGTTCTCATTCTTTGCTTCACTATATTATCACTGAGAACTTTTAAAAATCCTGATGCCCAGGTCTCACCTCCGTGTCCAGTTAAATGGAAACCAGGCATATGTTTTTTTCTTTTTTTTACTCTGCCACTTTTCCTTTAAAAACATCATGGACATCCTTCCATATCAAAACATATAGATTTAATTCATTTTTTAAATCAAATTTATTGGGGTGACATTGGTTAATAAAATTATATAGGTTTCAAGTGTACAATTCAATAATATATTATCTGTATATTGCATTGTGTAGTTACCACCCAAAGTCAGATCTCCTCCTTTTGAGCCCCTGTACCATAAGTATTTTTAAAAGATTTGCACGCAAATCCAATATGCTGTAAAGTTTGGGGATTACTGAGCTAAAGAGTAAATACACTGGCCCCTGTGTGTGAGCATGCTTGGCACATTCAAGCAACAGGAGGCAACAGGAGTGGAGGATGATGATTATTACATCAACCTTTTGCAGGCCATGGTAAGGACTTTGGCTTTTATTCTGATGTTAACTGTGGAGTCTTCTTATCCAGTCTCTTGGGCTGGAATGTAGCAGATGGAACTATTGTTACTCAAGATCTGAATCCTTAAGTCCTGATAGAACTGTTTTTATTTGAATACCTTTGTATGGGTTTTGCCAAATTCCCCTCTAAAAAGAGATAGATTTAAATTCTTATAATTAGTGATAAGTATGTTATTTCCCTATAGCATTAACATTAGTACTGCCCTATTTTTCTTGTGTTTTTTTGTGTTTATTGCCTAGGTCATATATTTAATCACAATTGAATCTATATATTTTAATAGGTTCTTCAACAGTCACTTAGTATGTACTAAATACCAAACACCATGCTGGGCCATTTAAAAATCTTATTGAAAGATAGTAAGACCAAATTACCTCTAAAAATGAAATCAGTGTTTCATTTAGTTTGAGTTTTTTCTAAAGACATACTGGGTTCTGGGCCACTGCTGGTCAGTTACTTAGACCTAAAACCACTGGTACTTAGGAACAGGGATCATAATTGTCTGAGTATGGAATAATTCCGTTATCTTCCCTTTCTTCTCTGTCTCCATTGCCATTGGATGATTGCATCAGCTTCTGGCCTCCACACATATGACCCTCCCCCGCTGCACCAAAAAAATTTTTTTTCCAAATTGTAGCTAGAATGTCCTTTTAAAATGGAAGTTTGCTCATGTCACTGCCGTGCTCTAAACCCTTCAATGGCTTTCATTGAGATCAAATTCTAACAAGGACTTCTGCAACTTGGCCCAGCCTGTTTCTCTAGCCTCCCTCTTGCAAAAATCACTACTTACCTGGCCATGCCATTCTCTAATGTACTACTCTTGAGACCATCACACATGCTGTTCCTTTTGCTTCTGACACTCAGGAATGACTTATACTCCCTCTAAAACCAATTGATTATTTACCTTCAGGTTTCAATTCAAGGATCTCTTGCTCTGGAGATCTCTGATGCTCCTATTATGGAAATACACAGCATCCTATACTTCACTAGTCATGGTACTTTATAATTGTGTCACCCACAGAGCAGGGATTATCTCTGCCTTGTTCATAGTTCGTGCACAGTGTTGTACATAGAAGGCAATGAGTAAGTTTGTGTTGAATGAATAAATGAATGAGTGGAAAGAATGTGAGAAGGACCACATCATCCTCACACTCTGTCAACCCATTCATTTGTAAGATAGGTTTGAACTTGTGTATGTGTCTTTGGAGAACTATTTTCTGGTTGCCCACCTGATCACTGAGTGGGAGGTTTAGCTATTTCTCTTCTCTCTCTTTCTGCAGTACAGACACAGGGTATACCAGCTCCCCTACTTTTGGGGTGGATGGACATGAGAGTTCCCAGGCACTGAGAGAGATGAGTCAGAAAGAAGAGTCATTCAGAAAGTAACCCAGTCAGAGCAACAGTGTTGCCCTTTGGCTGAACTTTCTCTCTCTGTATACCTCGAGATGCTAAACTAGTGGCACTTATGAGCTGGTTGCTATAGATTGTCAGACCACAGCACAGGGAGTCATAAACCTTAATCTGTATTTTTCCTTGATTAGAGTTATTTGAGGGAAATGTCCAGGGGCCCTCAGGCCTAAGTGAAATCTTTATTGGGCTGATTGTGTTCCATTTCCACCTGGTCACTTAACCCCATAGTGGTTTCCAAGGTAAAAACCTAGAGTGCCCCATTTATATTTCCATGTAGCCTTTGGGGTGTTTGAGTTCGACAGCTGTGAGAGCAACAGTCTTGGCATTTGTTTGTTTTTTTTCTCTTATGCTATCATAGAATATGCTCAGAAGCTGGCAAGAAGGGTTAGATTTAGTTAGAATTATACATTTGTGGCCTTTTAGACTTGGAAGAAACCCTGTAGATTGGTGAGATGGTAAGGAGGAGGGAGGTATCAGAATATCTAGAGAGATGGGGGTTCAGCTAAACCAGCAGTCCCCAACCTTTTTGGCACCAGGGACTGGTGCTCCTATGAGAATCTAATGCCTGATGATCTGCGGTGGAGCTAGGCCGTGATGCTAGTGGTGGGGAGTGGCTGCAAATACAGATGAAACTTCACTAGTTGGTCCACTGCTCACCTCCTGCTGTGCAGCCCCATTCCTAACAGGCCATGGACCAGTACTAGTCTGTGACCCGGGGGCTGGGGACTAGTCTGTGACCCGGGGGCTGGGGACCCCAGTATTAAACCACACTTCTGTTCACTACCGCTCTTTACCTCTCAGCCCATGAGAATCATGAGAATCATTGCTGTTTATAGCAAATGTGTGTGGTAGACCTTAAGTGTTGTGCAGGTAGAATCATTTTTGAGCATTGATATAGATGAGCCCAAGTATCAAACTTTTTCTGTAAAGGGCCAGATAATAAATATTTTAGGCTTTTGTGCCATACATTCTCTGCTGCAGTTACTCAGTTCTGCCTTTATAGGGGAGAAAATAGCATAGACAAAATGTAAACAAGCAAGTGTGTCTGTGTTTCAATAGAACTTTATTCATGGACACTGAAATTTAAATTGCATGCGTCATGAAATAGTCTTTTGAATTTTTTGATCCATTGAAAAATATAAAATGCATTCGTAGCTCATGGACCATACAGAAAACCAGTGGCAGGCTAGATTTGACTGTTGGGCCGTAGTTTGCTGGCTCATGATCTAGCCTGCTGACCTAAGTCTGGCTGTCTTTCAGAATTACCTGGAGACCTTTTAAAAATGCCGATTCCCAGTCTCCTTCCACCCTGCCCCCCGACCCGAGGATTCTGATTTTGTAGGACTGGGGAATCTGTATTTTTACAAGGCTCTTGTGATGCACACTCAGAGTTATGGAATCACTGACACTGATCTCGCTCAACCTTCTCATTTTATAGATTATGTGACTCGCCAGTAGTATATAGCAAATAAATGGCAAAACCAAAATTTGAACCCAGGACTTCGAATCTAAGATGGGGGTCTTTGTTATACTATTCTGTCCTACTCTTTCCTCCCAATAAATAAATGAGCAATAAATACAGAACAGTCACGAAATTGTGGTTCCTTCCTTTCTTTGTATCTAATGCCATTTTCCCTCCTGAGAGCCTGCCAGGTACTAAACTCGGCTGTCCCTCTGCTTGCTGGCTGGTTTTTCTGGAGCTGACTGCTAATTTGACATTTAGTCTAGTTTCCCTCCAGTTTGCTGGCTTTAAGTAGGAGAGATAATGAAATAATAGCCAGTAAATTGCTTTAATGTAAGACTTCGTTGAGGCAGCACTAAGCTGCAGTGTGAGGGTGAAAGCTGTTGTTTCAAGGGGTAGAAGAGGTGGTTTTAAGAGGTATGTTTTACACTTGAATTCACATGGCTCAGATCCAGCCATTTAAGTAAGACGTTGCTATATAGAACTTGTACTTAATTAGAGCTAATTGAGCTGTCATCCTGCCCAGAACAAGTCAGGGGTAGAGAAACTAAAGGTGAGGAGTAATCACTATTCCTGCTCTACCTCAGCCTCAGTGCGGCTCTTTATATCCTAGAAAGAAGAATACTGAAAGTCCTAGTGAATAATTTTTATTTTTGCTAAATGATTATTGCATTACCGATAGGGTTCCACATTTTGTGTGCCAGCCCCCATACCCCTCTCTTTATTGTTTCCTTAGATCTCACTTCCCAAAAAGACTTCCTGGCTGAGGGATAGTGACAGTAAGGAAAACACAGTGACCCTTGGTACCTTTATAGCCCTCAGGCCTCTTAGGTTTGGATCATAAATGGGAAGTTGACAAGTTTGTTTTTTGTTTGTCTTGTTCTTGGACTACAAGTTCTTTGGCATTGGGAACCCTGTCCGGCTGGTTTGCTCTTGACTGAAGCTGGCATAGGAGCATAGGGATGAAGGCGAACCGCATCACCTTTGTGCTCACATTCTCCTCCACCCTGTGATCTCAGTGCTTTAGGGAGATGATAAATGGGCTTTGAGTGCATGCTCTGGAAGTCCTGGACATTTACTAACAGGTATCATTAAAATTTAGTCTCTACCTATGTTGTCTCATATCTAAGAGGAGAAAGCCCCCTTTTTAAAACACAGCAAGTTTTTTTTTAATACTTGGTATATAAAAGTACTAACATTCCCGATGGTTAAATTAGAAGATGATAATTTATGCTCCCCCAAACACTTGAAAAATGCACATTGGAATTCCTTTTGAGTGCTCTTACTATCTTTAAAATTATTTACATTTTAGAAATTCAGTTTTCCACACAACTATTTAGAGCAGGAGCAACTATTTAGGAATTGAAATTTGGCATATTTCAGAATCTCCTCTTATGTTGTATTTCTGCCTCTGAGCAGCTTCTTTCTCCTTCCTTGCTCCACAGTTCACAAAGCACTTAGGCAGCTCCAAGTGATAATTACCAGGGCTTGCATAAAACATTTCCTCAAATGTTTTAATTTTTATTATTTATTTTTGTCCTTTCAGCTCTGAGTTAGGTAATGTCAGTGTTGGAAATTACATTTTACAGTTGAGGAATAACCCAAATCATTTTACTCATAATCTCATAGTTAATGTCAGGACAGACTTTATTGTGAGTGTCCAGAGACTTAGCCATCCATTAGTATGTCTTTGGGTCATTGCTTTTAGATGGTACAAATGGCTCAGTAGTCCATAGTGAATTGGTTTTGGACTTGAGATAAAGAGCCAGGAGCCATTTCATAATTCTGGCACTGTCTCTCAGGGCTATACCCAAGAAGCATTTTTCGTTTCTAGTGAACAGTATGTAAATGTGCAAGAAAGATCTGGAGGCAGATAGTCTCACCATTGGAGGAGTAGCATTTTCTTTGCCTGAGTGAGACCGTTTGAATGTATTGTTAAAAAACAAGAGATGCAAAAATGAAAGCCATTCCATCCATGGTAATCTGTTGGAGAGGGAGGAAGCTCAAACTAAGACTTTCCTTACTGTGGACTTGGTATCTATTAGGTTTTCCAGAAGTTCTGTCTCAGTACTAGCAGACTTCATATTGTTACGTGCAGTGTTGCTTAGGCCCATGTTGATCAACGTATAACAAACCTACTTCCGCAGTTAACATGCCTTACCTCTCTAAAATGCATCTACATTTTAAGCTTCTTTGCAACTTCAAGTGTTGGTGACAGTAAAAAGAAACTACAGTTAACCCTTAAACAATGTGGAAGTTAGGGGCAGCAACCTCTTGTACAGTCGAAAATCCATGTATGACTTCTGACTCCTCCAAAATTTAACTGCTAATACCCTGTTGTTAACTGGAAGCCTTACTGATGACATAGTTGATTAATACATGTTTTGTATGCTATATGTATTATATTTTGTATTTTTACAATAAAGTAAGCTAGAGAAAAATGTTATTAAGAAAAACATAAGGACGAGAAAATACATTCATAGAATTTATTGAAAAAATCTGCATATAAAGTGGACCCACGTAGTTCACACCCATGTTGTTCAAGGGTCAACTATGTGTTTAGGGTGACAGAAACTTTCAGACTAAAAATAAAGCAGTGGTTCTCATTAACCAAGGTCAGGGGGAATGTGTGTATAGTTTGGAAAATTTCCCAAAGATTCCTTCATTCTCACTAATAGAAACACAATGTATTGAAATCCACTGTCTAGTATATACAGTAAAATATGATAATAGCAAGTGCAAATTCGGGTAATTAAGTGGGCTCCATCTCCTACCCTAAGGGAAGGATCTTTAGGAAGTATAAATAGAACTACAGTATTGAGAAACCTCTTGTTCTCACTTTACTCCAAGAGGCTTTGTGGGTCACACAGTATGAGTTTCCTACCTAATCAGTAAGGAAAACTGAACTGCTTTTTAGTTGCTCTTATTCCATCAGCCTTCATAAATAAGGCTTACTAGTTCTCTTCCTGAGATGCAGTATAAGGGAAGTAAAACTGGAATCAGAAGACCAGGGTTCAAATTCTAACTCTGCCATTTACTGGTTTAAGTTGCTTAAATTTCTGAGCTGCCCTCGGGCTTGGGGGATGATAATTGGCTTGAATGAGATGGGTTACTGATATTCTGTTCCTACCAAAATTTGCTGTATATATAAATATAAATAGCTATAAAGGATTTTTCCTGGTAAAGGGATGAGTTAACCAGTTTATGATTGACAGTTGTGGGAAAAGGGATAATTGAGTCAAAATAGAGAATATATATTTTACTTTTTATTTTGAAATAATTCTATACCTGTAGAAAAGTTGTCAGAATAATACAAAGAATTCCCAAATAGCCTTCACCTAGATTCTCCAGTTGTTAACATTTTACTGCTTGCTTTATCATTCATTGGGAGAGAATGTTCAGCTAACAGTCAAGTGTTTACATGTCAGGCATGCTTTTACTTGCCTTATCTCATGTACCAGCCTTTTAATATATGGGTACTGTTATATCCATGCATAGAAAGAAAAACTTAGGGAGGTTAGATGAGTTGCCTGAGATCCCATAGCAGGTAAGCAGCAGAGGTTTGACAGGAAAATTCATGTTTTTCACCAGCTGCTTCTACTACTAGACCCAGAGACTTGCATTCTAGCCCAGGTTTTGCCGCTAACAGTGACATAAGCATTGGCAGTTCATTTTGCAGCGGTTCCTCATCTTTCCCTTCTGTTCGTGGAACCCAGTATCCTTGGCTCTGACTCACCTCACTGTACAGACAGATTACCTTCAATAAAGTTTTCTGAGCTTGTTAACTACATAAATCAATGTGTGAGCTAGTATTGCTGATTAAATATAATTTAAGCAAAAATAGAGTCTGAGTCTACGGCCATGCCACCCTGAACGTGCCCGATCTCGTCTGATCTCTGAAGCTAAGCAGGGTCGGGCCTGGTTAGTACTTGGATGGGAGACCACCTAGCAATACCAGGTGCTGTAGGCATAATGAATGAATGAATGAATGAATGAATGAATGAATGAATGAATGAAAATAGAGACTGAAGCTTGTATGCAGAGTTTGCTCTTGAAGTCATTAGCGGGGTGAGAATGCACTCTTTTTCCCACACCCAGCTTCGGTATGAAGGAGTTAGAATGCCCATAATTTGATTGGTGTTCTGTTTTGCAAGGGAATAAACCAGAAAAGTTTTTCTTGCTGGGAAAAGCATCCAAGGGTGCTGGACTGTTCATGCGCTAACCATCCCCTCAGATCAAGATTCTTGACTCTTGTCTGGCTACAGGGTTCTGAGCACACCGCTTTCTTCTAGAACACCAGGGAAGAGGACAGTGAAGTTTGGCCTTTTATAATTGCCACTTTCTTTGGAGTTGAACTTTTTCCTCACCCTTGTTTTGCTTAGAAAAATCTCTTCCTTCAGTTTTAATAGAAGTAGGTTTTCTAGGTCATTGAATTACGATTGTAAACTTCTTAACTCAAGGGCCAGATGTGGCTGGTAAATTTATGATTTTGGCTTGCCTGATGTTTAAATTTTTTCATCAGTAACCAACCATTAAAAGCCAGAGGATTTCACATAAAAACCCAGCTTTCAGCTTTTCTTTAAAAGAAAAAAAAAAGGGGGAGAAATGATAAAATTGGTTCTACAAAGAGCAGAAACTGAGTGGACCAGCCATAGATTGCTGTTGTCCCTACCAGCCTGTTTCAAACCTGACCCCTTATGGACACTTGAATTTTCAGCTCCAGACCTTAAACTTAGTTTTAGAAGATGGAGAAGTATAATTTGATGTACTAGTTAGTGGTGGGTTACCTTACCCTTATTTACCGAAGAAAAGTCTTCTTTCTTGGGTAGATAGAAAAACAGCTCATAAATAAGATTAGGGACTTATCTAAAGTAAGTGTTATTTCTGTCCTTATCAGTGTTTCATTTCCATCATTATGGGGCCAGAATGGCTCTTAGATTTCACAGAACTGCAGGCATCTTCCTTTCTGACCCAGCTTCATTGGGATTCAACACATATTCCCTACACATAGGCACTGCTGCCAGCAGAGGGTGCTGTTCACTCACTGAGCTTGCTGTCACTTTGGCGCAGCTGAGCTGCAGCTGTTGGGCATGTGCCCTGGGTCTGTGTGAGAGTTTGGGCATGTCCATTTGGTTCCCATCCCTAGTGCCCACCCCTTAGACCCTGGCCAGGTTATTGTGTCACTAGGGACTCTGCTTAGTAACAGGAAACTGGGGAAAGTTTAATTGTTTTCTCCTCTCTTTTTCCCATGCAGCTGAACAAAAGGTTCATCCTCAGTTTTCTCCATGCCCATGGGAAGCTGTTTACCCGGATTGGGTAAGTGTGCAGGATGTTTATTTTATTTTCCTACATTACAAGTCATTTTGGAATTTAATATTGTTAGCAACTAGACTGTGTTTGTAACTGAGGGCACAGGGTGTGAATTCTTAGAGGCCTCCACCTTCTCTTCCCTTCAGTCACTCTCCTGTGCTCATGAAGTTTGGGAAATATGACTCTCCATCCCTCTGTCTCTTCTTTCTCTGTATTTACTAAAGCCCCCTTTTAAACACAGTTGTATCTCAGCCCCCGCCCCCCTACCGCCCCACACACACTCCTAATCCCTCTGGGTTTCTTTCCTCTGCCTTCCAGCTCAGCCCCTAGTAAGCTCCTCAAGGAAGTCATGCTCATTTCTTGGGTGCAGCTGGCAGGGGTCCTCCTTGTGGAGAATACTGCCCACTCATTTTCCCTTAAAGAGAAGAATAACATATTCTTTCCTCCAGCATTTTCTCTTCATCATGAGCCATACCCCTTCCTTTGAGGCTGAGGTTCTTGCACTATATTGCTGATCTTAGTAAATGCTAAGACTTTTCTGTGGTTTCACCATGTACCATGGATTTACATATCAATCTCAGGGAAGGTGGTATGAGCAAAACCCTCTTACTTCACTCATTAAATCCGTGGAAAGAAATCAAGCTTTGAGTGTTTGTTTGTTGGATCAGAGTTTTTCCTCAGTGTGTAAAACTAGTGATCCTAAAGCCTGACTAATGCCTGCACACCAGAGCAGATGTGTGCTGAGTGCCTCTTCAGTTTAGGGGAGGAGTAGGTGGCAGTGCTCTCAAGACAGGTGGTCTTCTACTGCATTTTAATATTTTCTGAGTTGGAGTTTTATTGTGAGCTACCCTTTGAGGTGATATGTTTTGGACTGTAGATCCCCTGGTTATTGTCAGTGTTCCTCTTTCACTTTCTGTCATAACCTCGTAAGTTTATCTGTAATGCTATAGAAGATTTCCTTAGTGGGAGAGGCTGAAAAGCTTTATCCAACTTGAAGAAACTGTTCCATGGAAGGCAAACTAGAAAGTGTGCTAATTACATATTCATTTGTCATCAGTGTGGGCAAGAGTGACAATGATGGCCATTGCAAGGGTAGTCTTGATTTTTAAATGGCTTGGGAGACTTGGGGTAGTGCCCATAGATGCATCTCTATTAGTAGAAATAAGTGTAATTTACTTAGGAAAAGTAAACTAGGTGCATCAGTAACTCCCCTTTCACCACCTCCCTCACGCCCATGTAAGCTCTGCTCTAGCAGGATTTTTTGCCTAACAGTGTTGTATCCCTAGTGCCTGGCGTGTAGTAGGTGCTCAGTAAATATTTGTATGAGTGAGTGAATTATTGCAGAAATGGATAGACTCTAAAAGACTGGAGAGGAGGATATAATATTTTAGTAGGTTATATATAGTAGGCCCAGGCCAATCATTAGTAATGTAAAGCTGCAGTTTACAAGACAGGCAAGATGATAACAGTATCACTTTATAAAATAACACATCATAGCAGGAAATATTGTTGTGTTGCACTTGAAATAGCTGCTGTCATTCTTTTATCTCTTTATCATCTTTTTTAGTTCTCATTTTAAAAATCTTTTTTCCCTTACTACCTTTCCACTCAGTTTTTCTCTCCTTTTTTCCTCTTCCTGTGTTTGTTCTTTAAATTTTCATGTACCATGTTGCTCTAAGTCAAGATTTCTCAACCTCTGTACTATTGATATTTTGAGCCTTGTAATTCTTTGTTGTAGGGAGCTGTCCTATGCATTGTAGGATGTTTAACAGCATCCCAGGCTTATATCCACCACATACATGTCAGTAGCATTCCTTCTTCTCCCCCGAGCCATGACAATTAAAAATGTCTCTAAACATTGTCAAATATTCCCTGGACGGTAAAATTGTTCCTGGTTAAGAACCACTGCTCTTGGTCTTTTGGAGACTTTGGGGACTAAAGAAGCTCTAAATCTTGGTCCAGAATGTAGAAATATTTAGGATATATTTTTATCAAGTCGAGTATTAGTTAGAACCTTGTTTTTTCCCCCTTTTAAAATTCTCATATTTTGATACATATATTTTGGAGGAGGTTTGGGAAAGAACTAACAATACTGATTAAAAAGCTAGAAAATGATTTCTAGGAGGAAAAATTAATCTTAAAAAAATTAAGGTAAAAGGTTCCCCCTGTGTTTAAATATAAAAGAGTCATAACCAGATCGTTTTGATTTCTGTGGGACGACAGCAAGAGATAATAGGCTTATGTTGCAGCTGGAGAAATTTGGGTTAGGTATAAGAAAATTTCACAGAGGGAAGATGTTCAGGAATTTTCTTCTCTGGAAGCCTTTAAAAAAGAATAGATTATCTCATTTGTCAGAGGTGGTTTGCCGTGGTCCAGATTATTTTTCAATATCTCTCTTATTTCTGCATATAACATGTTCTGTTGGCAAAAAGATGAGGCCAGTCTAGTTTCACCTTCATAAAAAATGAGTTATAGTGGTGTTCACATGAGGAAAACGTATGTAAATTCTAGGCAGTCCAGCCCCTCGATGAGTATTCATTCCTCTTAGCTCTCCTGGAGGTAAAAGAGAATTGAGCCCCATATTTATTTGAGAAGGCAGAAACAGCAGTAACTTTTCTATTGGAAAAAAAAAAAGTTTAGAAGTCTGCAAGACTAGAAAAGCCACACACAACAACATGGACTGTTGCCTAATTACCAAGAAGATGTGAAATGTGGGCGGTGTTGAAAACAATTTAAGAGTGAGGAGATTGTAATGGGGAGCAGCTGAAGCCACATCCACTGTCCCGCATGCCTTTTGAGAAAAGCCCCGACGTTGCTCTTCCAGTGTTTGTATTTGTGTCCAGTGTTCCAAACTGCATCAGTATATTCTTGAATGCCTACTGTGTGCAACAGTCTCCTTACTCTCAGCATCCAATGAAGAGTAGGCTCAGAGAGTGTTAGATGGGAATCTCGTACCAAAAAGAATTTTTAACTACTAAGTAGTTATAAGACGCCGAGAGTGCACAAGTCAAAGCCTTTGTGGGCTTCAGTTTTCTTATC
The DNA here is from genome assembly GCF_902729225.1 of Pteropus medius. NCBI lineage: Eukaryota > Metazoa > Chordata > Mammalia > Chiroptera > Pteropodidae > Pteropus > Pteropus medius. The sequence goes on along the minus strand of NW_024349799.1, from coordinate 15,822,023 downwards.
AGTAGTTTAGATAATATCCAAGGCCCACTCCAGTCCTTATGTTCTGTAGCACTATAATTTTTTCCCTCTCATTTCTACTCTTGTCACACAGCTTAGTTGTTTTTGTTTTTTGCCACTGGGTGCTTTTGTCTTGTTCAGTTTTTAAAAATTACGAAGTTGAGAAGAGTTAGAAAGCTTGATTCTTTTTTGAAGAGAATGTTGTCTAGTTCAACTGTATTTCTCAGCACCTGAAAGGTTGGGTCCTACTCCGTTAGTCACTGTCTGAGTCACTTCCGGGTTTAGGTCCTAGTGTTGTATGAAAGATTGGTTTCTTGAAACTGCCATTCAAATGAGACAAGGTGTCTCTAGAGATCACTTTAGAAAGCAGTCACTTAAGTCGGTGAAATCCATATCCTGAGAATGATTCTATCTTCTACAGTTTTAAAGGATAGGGACAGACTCTTCTCAGGCTCAGGAAGAGGAATCAGTCAGGGGTACCAAATGGCTCCTGACAGACACTTGCTTTCCTGGTGAGAGGAGGGCAGATCAGACCTGCACTTGGACTCCAGTAAGAGAGATTGGGAAGCCAGCAGCCTGTAGAATTTCGATTTTTGATAAGTAGGATAATTGTGCTTCTCATTATTGCCCTGGTTAAAGTTACTAGTTTAGTTTTTACTTGCTCGCCTAGCGATGCTATTTGCACAGCTTCAAGGTCTCTTGGAATTCAAAGACATATATTTATTTTGGACTTTGAATTGTTAAAAATATAATGTTTGTATCTTGATTTATTTTTAAAATTATAAGTGTTCTATATAAAAGCCAGAAGTATTCATTATAAGGGAAATCTTTTTGTATAGTGTTTATTGTAAATATTTAGAAAACTCAGCAAAAATAAAAAATTATTTTCACTATTTAGAGGTAACTACTGTTGATGCTTGATGTGTATTTTTATCTTTTTTTCTATACATTACACACATTTATTTTTTACAAATCTATATATAAAGGGATCACATTAATCTACTTTAAAACCATTTTCATTTGACATATGTTAAACTTTACCCACATGATTTAAAAAATCTAATACAACTTTTAAAAAATATAATTCAATTGTATGGATGTGCCATCTTAATTACCTGTTATTGGCATTTTATAGGCTGCTTCCAATTTCTTGCTGTTATAAATTACTATTTTTTAATGTTTTCTTTCCTCTGTTGCTACTGCTGCTTCTTGGCTGAAACTTTTATAATTATTACATAAATAATATACAAATCTTCTTATAAAAATGTAGTGTTACTGCTAAGGCTAAAATATCTTTCAACTCTTCCCCAACCCCTGTGCCCTCCAAAGAGATAACCCTAGACATCAGGTTATGTATTCTTCCAAACCTTTTAACTTGTATGTATCCATAAAAACCACAATTTTATTTAGTGGATTTTTTCCTCAATATAAATTGTATATTGTCATTATCTCAATTTAGTATAATTTTTGTTCTATAATATGAAGTGGGGCAAAGAGAAAGACATAAAACTACTTAGAGGTAATTTGAGGCCAAAATCAGACAGCATTTTAGTTAAAAAATTGGGAACCAGAAACCCTGTTATTGAGCTCTGAAGAAGAGTTTTTTATCTGTGTGTCCTTCAGTTATTGCCTGACAAAGCTGATTTTGTCCGAATAGATCCACCTTCTCTCATATTTTAGAATTGAAGTTACTAACTTATTTCCTTATGCATTTGATTTTTTTCCTTTTAATCATGTTGAACTAGTTGAAAGGCAAAGGGAGGATTTAAAAAAAAAAAAACTTAAAAAAAAGATGTGGACATTTGGCCTTGCTTGAGACCTCAGTCTGACTTAGGGAGTGTTAATGGATCTCTTTCAGTTCCCATCCCAGGGAAGAGGCTTCCTCAGACACAGCTTCGAAGTAAGACTGTCCCACGTGACACTCTGTCATGTCATTCTATGCTGGCTTTCTACTGCCTTTCAACACGGAGACACATGGCTCTGAAACTTGCCCAGTGTGGCTGCTTTTCAAGCAGAGTGAACTCTGCTATTCTCGTAATGAGAAGTGCTAGTCCCCCTCCCCACCTCCAACCAGAGAGAGTGCTGCACAGTGTCAGGATTTAAAATGAAACCTTTGTTATAGCCCATGGGGAAAATGGATCCAATCCAGCCCCAAACATATCACTCTGTTGTTCCAAACTTACCAAGAGTTTTAATAGTTCTGAAACATTTTAGAGAGGAAAAAAAGAAAAAAGAGGGTTTTTTTTGTTTTTCTTTCTTTCTTTCTTTTTTTGTGTGTGTGGTGTGTGTGTTGTAGTTTTTGTGGGGGGGCATCACTTGAAATGGCATAAGAGGGGAAAGCAAATGCATGACATGTTTTGTGCCAATGAAAATGAGGACAGCTCAGCAGAGAAAGGAACTGGCATATAAACTATAATTGACCCATAGCTGTGGCATGACTTCTGGGTACCAGAAGGTTAGTAATAGTATTTGCCATCCAAGGGCAAGGAAGATTGCTAAAATGCCAGAAAGGGCTGGAATTTTCCAACCTGGGGAGGGTACTACTCAGTGGGGAAAGGACCATGGTTTGGGTGAAACTAGAAGCACCTTTCTCTAGCACTTGAGAAGGATTCCCTTTCCTGTGGCTTTCCGTAAGATATTTATTAATCCAACCTGAAGTTCTTCTTTACCCTGCCTCCCAGTGTACCACAAGCAGTTTTTTTGTTTGGAGGTTGGGGTTGAGGATGGCTAAAAGATACTTTGTTGACCACGAATTGTTCAGCATGGCCCTAAGGCCCAGTGTGCCTGGTTTTTCTCTCTGACACCAAGTTTGAATTTGCTTTTTATTTCTGAAGACTTCAGCTGTGGTTTGTCCCTGTTGCCAAAGGAGCTCCAGGCATGCACCACTGTTTGGGATCCAGTGGCCACATTTGGCAAGCAGTGGTTTGAACGACCTCTCTTTAGGAGCCCTAGGTCACTGGCTGGATTTCTACCTCCCTACATTACAGGCTCTTCCTGTATTGGGAGTGGCAGTTGGCCAGGGCATTATATTTCCACTGGCCTGAAAACATACAGACCCTGATGAGCAGAGTCTTGTGAGGGAGAACAGCAACACAGGAAAGGCTGAAACAGATCACTCGGGCCCTAGGTCTAAGGATTCTTCAAGGGGAAATTTGGAATCCTTAGGTAGAACAGTTAGTGTGATAGTACCTAAGAAGACAGCAGCAGAACTATTCCTGGTTTCCTGAAGTAAAGCCTTGAGTAAAGAATCTTTAGATTCATAAACCTTTTTTGGAATATAGCTTTCATACCAGAATTTGGGGAACATGTAGGTTTTAGAGCTTTTTAAAAAAAATTGTTTGCTGTTTAGAAAAATTGATTGTTTCAAAGAGAATCTTTGATTTCAGCATGAATCCAGTTATTGCCAGGGGTTAGGAAATAGCATACCAAAGTATAATAACTCATAGTGATTTATCCAAAATTGAGTTTTTTCCTGTCTCCGAACCCTGAATACTTCTTTCTTTTAAATTTGTTCACAACCTTAGGATATCAGGAAGGTTTGTGAAAAGTAGCAAAGAAATGTCCTAGGCATAAGTTGTCTGCTTTCTGAGAGAGAGACAGACAGACAAATAGACAGACAGACAGACACACACACGCACACGCACACGCACACACATACACAGACTGACAGACACAGAGAGAGAGCGTGAGTGTGTACCAGGTGTTCCTGGAGATGTGCCTTACTGATGACCTGGCTGTATTTATAGGATGGAGACATTCCCTGCAGTGGCTGAGAAGGTCCTCAAGGAGTTCCAGGTGTTGCTGCAGCATAGTCCCTCTCCTATTGGAAGTACCCGCATGTTGCAGTTGATGACTATCAACATGTTTGCTGTACACAACTCCCAGTTGAAAGGTAAGGCATGTTTAGTTTCTTTATCTAGAAATATAAAGTTTAATCTAGCTTCTTTCCTATACTACCATACTACCCCTCCCCCACCCCTCACCCCCTGCCACACACACACACACCCTTCCCCACCATTGCCTCTCAGATCTTTAGTTTACTCTCTGAAATCTGTTTGACTCTCTGGTGCTTGGGTGGGATGGAAGGAGGGAATCATGGGTAAAGAGTTTAATTTGCAAACCCAGAGATGCTGTTGCACATCTGGCCATGCTAAAGGCAGCAAGCAGCAAGGCCTCTTGGAGTCGGCAGACCCAGAGCCTCTCCCAGGGGAGAGGCATTGCTGAAATGTTTCATTGCAGAGACCATACGCTTGGCAGGGATTGGGAATAGCTGTTTCTGGACTCATGTACCCTGTTTGTTCAATATGGAAAAGTCTAGTTCCCTGTGGGATATCCCTTGTGGGAGCCTGCCAGGGAGTAAGAACAGAGAATTGATGAGCTTTGGTGACTCAAATCTGGAAGCACAAAAATCACCAGGCCCAGATTTTGGCTAACATGCTGGTGTACATTCTGAAATATTTTTCTGAACACTGGAGGTTTTTGTGGGGTGGGGGAGATTGGGGGTGCTGATTGGCAGGATTATTAAATGTTTTATTAACCAGGTCATAGTCAAAGGATGTTACCAAGATTCCTTCCCTTCACCCCACTTATTAGGTAAGGATGATGTGGTTTAACTTGATAGAAATATAACACAGGAGTGACATTATTTTGTGTTTGTTTGCAAGGGAGATTTGGTCCATGCTGCCAAAGAATCGTTTCACAGCATTGTCATAGTAAAGTTTGGTCTCAGGGCTGAAAGGTTATTATCTGAAATGCCAAGAAGTGGGAATTGCCCCATGGAGACTCTGCCACAAAACTGACTTGGCACTTCTAGAGAGAATGTCGCTAGTTCTCTTATTGCATCTTTCCTTGTGTTTTCTCTCACTCTGAAGTTGGCTTATTTCCCTTTCCATTTGTATTTGGGGGTTACGTATCAGCATGCTATGGGGTTGGGGGGATTTCTCCCCTGGTGAGTAAATATGCCATAGTTTCCCTTGAAACTTGGCTCTTCCTGGGACTCTGCAGGATGCTGTGCTAGTCTGCCTGGGTCTTCAATCATTTTTAAATCATAGAGGATTTTCTCCTCTTAGGCTGCCCACTGCAGTGTTTAGAATTCCCAGCAGAAGGCAAGATGCAGAGGTTTAGGTGCCATTTTGAACTTAGCTAATTATTCCTAAGAACAGCTCTGAGGAGGCATGTAGTCCTGAGGAGCAGTGGTGGTTTCCAGGAAGAAGGAAGTAAAGTTTTTAAAGTGCTGTCCTGGTGAGGCTGTGAAGTCCAAAGGGGCAGGAGATTGATTTTTTCCTTCATTACTATAGTGGATCTGCTACCAAGTGGAAGGCTCACTGGACTCAGGAAATGGGCCTCCCAAAGTGCCCTCCTATTCATTTTCCTGCCTCCCTCTAACAACAACCCAGAGTTCAGCGAGCTGCTTGTCACAGAACTGCAGCCTCTGCCGAGATATTGTTCCAGCATCAAGTGACTTGTCTTGGGAGGTGCGAATGTAAAGGACTTGCAGCTCTCATCTGTAAAGTATCTGTTGTCAGAAGCTTCTGCTCCATGAAAAGAAATACCTTGGCCTTTTCATAGGCCTTCTGTGAGTCCTTTTCTTGGAGTTGTGTTGAGTAAAGATTAAGAAAATACTGGTGAAAGACAGGTGAGATGGTGAGAACAGAGAAGGAAGGAAATAGGTGCTTCCTCCATTTGAGGCCAAGGTACTTTTTCTAAGACTCTTCTCCATGGTTGGTTATGATGAGGACCTACTAGCCAGGAAGGACATGTCAAAGCCTGTGCTTGAGACCCTACTAATTTCTGGCCCTATCCTGATGCTCTCCTTCATGAGGCAACTAGGGCCAAGAGGAGTATGAACTGAGGTGGTCAGAAGCTCCAAGGGTGTTTCAGGGAAAAACAGCCTGGGCCACAGGATATAACACTTATCTAGGACAGAGAGCTCTGTGGACATGCTGCCAAGTACCCGGTGTGCAGCTGAGGCGGCCGTCCAGACCCCACTGTGTGGGCTGCCATTGGGAGAGGGGTGAGCAGAGCACTCAGCGGGGCTGGTTGGTGGGAAGATGCACTTTTCCATTTCCCAGCACATGAGTCATCTTCTCTGGGCCCCTGTGCTGTACTTGCACGGACAGTGGCAAGAAGGGGGTGTTGTGGCTGAGTAGCAGCATCTGTGCTGGGGGTGGAGAGGGAAGAGGGTTGGGGAAAGGGTAAAGATTTAAATCCTTCACTAATCAGCAGCAGTTTGAATCACATTTTTATGAGTAAGGAAGTGATAAATCAGCCCCGAGTGTTCAGCCCCCAAGTCCCATCAGCCAGTGCCCTTCTAAAGGCTTCTCTCCAGGCCAGTCTGCTTGCTGTCAGAGTCGCCACTCAGCCGCGGGACCCTGGCTGTCTGAAACCAGGAAGCAAGGACTTGATGCTGCCTGGCCTTCCCAGGTGCTTGGGGTCTGTGGTGATTTGGCAGTCACTACAAGTTACAGAACATCTGGACCATCATTTTTCTTCTCATTCCTACTTGGATGTGTCCTTCTGGGTGGTGTTTGCATATGTCAGTTCCTGGACTCTGTGGAGAAGGAACGTTTCAGCCTGAAGCAGAGGTGATCTGTGGCCCACAAGGCAGTCAAGATCTTCTTAATCTGTGCCTGGGCTGTCCCTGTAGATGTGGACCTAAAGAGTATGATTTGGAGAGCAACAAGGACATCTTTTCTTAAAAGTATGTCCTTTATGATGCCTCTAATTCATTTTTTGGTGTGTGTGTATTCAGTGCTGCCTCTTGTGTAACTGTGTTCTTTTCAGAATACCCATAATCCAGGGATGGAAATGATAACTGTTACTTAACACTTTAGTATCATTATTTTTCAAATGTGTTTTCATTGTGGCCAAGACAGATATAAAACTATTTAAAAGCTTTGGACACCTCACAAGACAAAATGGAGGGAAAAAACTTATGGGGGTGAAAGTAAAGCATCTTTTCCCTTTTCCCAGGTTATAGTTTTTCCTGGAGTTTAGTGAGGCAGAGGTGAGGGGTCAGATTTGCCCCCCTGCCCACAGGGGAAAATAAGTTGAGTTATGCCACATTATTTAACCAACTAAACTTTCCAGTCTTAGCAGTGATCTTAAAACGCATGGGTTTAGGGCTATTGGTGGGGAGACCTTTATCTCCTCCCTCTCATGGACCCAATGCAAAAATCCTACATCAGTGGGAGTACAGAGAGTCTAGAATCTTGATACTCTGTGCTGAAGTGGTTGAGGACAGATAAATTTGAGGGATGTTTTGGGGGCTCTTACTGTAGTGCCTGGAATTTATGAGGCACTCAGTAATTATTTATTGAATACATAGATGAAGAAGGCAAGCAAGCTGTCATTGAATAGTGAGTTTCTTACTTGGCCTGTGTCCAAAATTGTCCTTTGGTGAGTGATGGGTGGTAGTGGTAGGTGGTTCCCAGAGTGATGTCACAATTGTTAATCTCTTTATGGCATTCCCAAGCCTGAAGGGAGAAATGGAGCCTTCTCCACGTGCCTCAGCATTTAACACTTCAGTAGCCGTCTGATTGGCTGATGTGATGCTGGTGGGTGAACTGTTGATGCAAACCACAAGCACTCTAAGAATTTTAATTTTTTAAAAATTCTGTAATTTAAGGAAATAAAACTCTAGTTTCTTTAAGAGGAGTAATTGAAGCAACATTTGTGGTAGGGCATCACTGAAATCCCATTGCATCCCCCATCTGTGCCCAATTTGCTCCAATCTGACTTTTTTTTCCCCTTCCTTTTTCTCTCTCCCTCTTGCTTGCTCTCTTTTTAAAAAATATGTTTTATAATTCCTGGAATCAAAACCATCTCAGGCACACACTGTTTTATTTTACTGTATTATTGGATTATACTTTCTATAAATCATTGGATGTTATTCATTGGCCACCACTGGAATAACTTCCCTTTTCTGTGCCCTGGCCCCCTCTTTTCTTCCTCTACCAGTGCATAGAGTAGGCCTCCATTTCAGCCTTACAGAAAAGCCCTGGTGGCAGCAAGAGGGCACCCAAGAGATACTTCTTGTATGTGCCATTGGTGCTTTCTGTCCTTAGGGAACATTTAGGGGCTGAGATTGAGGCAGGGCTTGACTGGCATTTCTTTTATTACCATTTATGCTTGCTTTTATGGTTTGTTAGTAATCCTGAATTGCAGGAGGTAGAGAGAGAGTGCCACATGTTCACCTCCAGAGGAATAGAGAATCATAGCTGTCTATGGGAATGATAGAGCTTAACTCAGATGCGCAGATGTGTGGGATACTTGAGATGGGAACCTTACACCTTTATGCCATTTTTGTATATGCAGGTTGACTCTGGTCGTTTCACAACCAGAATTTTTTTTGTCTTCCAGCATACAACCACCTTAGAGACCTTGAGTAAAGCAATTTGTTCCTCCGTGGCAATTTACTTCTGTCTAAGTCTCTTATTCAAACAGAATGTATGAAGTGCCTAATCCTCTGCTTGTCGGAACAGTTGTACAGGAAATCCACCTTTCATAGGGGGTTAGGCTTGAGTTTAGCTGAATAAACTGTCCCTCTCATTCTCCTTCTCTATCTCTGGTAGTAGAAGCCCCTGGGATTTTTTTCCTCAAGGATCCATGGGTAGATTTCTGCAGGTAATTAGCACTGCCTGACTTTCATTTTCAGGACTGCTCAGTTTAGACTAAATTAACAAAGAGGTAGCTTGGTCAACAAATTTTGTGAGAAATAAATTCTAAGGTTAGAAGAGGCTAGCTAGGCTTTGGAAGGCAGGCCAGAGTAGGATGCATCCTTCAGCTATGCCCTCTATCCTTCTGAGAAAGATATATCAATAGGCTGTTTAGCATGCACTTCTTCCCTCATAATTCCCTGGAAAAGAAGAAAAAGTTAAAGTGAGTTATCAGAGGACCTTCCTATCTTCTTGGCTCTGAATTCCAGGGTCCTTGTTTTCAGAATGAATCTGTTACTTTAGGCTGGAAGAGAAGAAGCAGTTATGAAAAGCTAAAGAAATGAGGTAATTCAGTTATATCAATAAAATTAAGCCTCTTATGTCAGTTAAAAAAAAAGTCTGTTTTTTTCCCAAGGTAACAGTGTGGTTTGGTATGGCTGCTTTGGTGTGGAATGCAGAAGTACAGTATCCCATAGTTGCCCAGTAGTTAATGTGGGCTACATACCTCATCTCTGTTGCCATTTTATAGTTTCTCAATTTGATTTTTTTGCTCTAGTATGGATTTATTCTGAAAAAGAGACATTATTGGGCAGAATGTTGGTAGTAGGACACTCAGCTGCCTTTTCTGAGTTTTCTATAAGCTTTCCCTGAAGACTAGAATTCTAAATGTGTAGTTTACAGGGCAGATAGGTACCGCACTGTTTGTTCAATATACAGGGAAAGCAGGTGTGTCTAGGGATGGAGATTAGGGGGAGTAGCACTTTGGACTCCAACCAACTGAATGTTGGTCTGGGAAGAATTGTAGCTTTCAGAGGTAGTGGCCAATAATGACAATGGAACTACACTGTGATAATACCTGATGACATTTTATAGTTGCTACATATGCATTCTCATTTGATTTTTCTGTCAGCCCTCTGAGAGATGTGGGACAGATATATTGTGTACTATTTTATAGATGACAAGAAACGTATCAAAAAGGTTAAATAATTTAAGCAATGTTTTACAGCTGGTAAATAACACTCAAGTCTCAAGTGTCCAGCCTTCTATATCAGAAGATAAAAAAACTTTTTTGGACTTAATTGAGACAGCTAAACAAGGCAAGCAGTGCACCCTTCCCCCAACCCCAAATCTGACCAGCTGCTGTTCTTTGATAAAGAAAATGATCCTTGAATCTGATCTGAGACTAGAGGAAGAACTGAAGTAGAGATGAGGGAGTTGGGGTAGTCACAATTCTCCCAAGTTTCTTGAAGTTCAAGCGGGTAATAGCTGGGAGAATCAAATCTCCCAGGTAATAAGCTGGGAGAATCAAAGGTTGTCTGGGGTCCATGCAGGAGGGGGAATCTCCCTCTCTCAATGGAAAACATTTGTTCATGACCAGTTAGTAAAAGAAGTGTTCTTTGCGATATGTAATATCTCTTAAAAAGGAGAGGGGGGATTTTTAAGGACATTATTTATCTTCACCATCTTTTCTAGTATCCTTCCTGCTTTTTAGAAAGAGGCTTTCACATGCCAGTCTTACACAACAAGACTGGCAGGAAGGTGGATGGATATTCATTCATACAGAAAGGAGTATGAGATTATCAAACATTTGAAAGAATGATAAAGCAAGTACACATGTAACTACTGCCCGAGTTAAGAAATTGAATATTGTCAGCACCTTAGAAGCTCCTTGTATGTGTTTCATCCCCATTTTAGCTCCCCCTCACTCTTATAGATAATCATTATCTTGACCTGTGGAATTCATTCCCTTGCTCTTCCTTTATAGTATTACCATCTAAGAATACAGCCCTAAGCAAAACAGTTTGGTTTTGCTTATGTATTAATGTAACTATGCTGATTATATTATTTATAGTCTCTTCTCTCTGGCTTATTTTGTTCCATGTAATGTTTGTGAGTTTTGTCCATGTTGATATGTGTAGTGTTTTCATTGCTACAATGTTACATTTTATTCATTTATTACAGTTTAACAATTTTTCTATTTGTAGACATTTGTTATTTCTCTGTGGGGCTGTGATGAGCATTGAGTCTATTGACAATTATTGTAATTATTGGTATATTTGGATTATATACTATACCATCCTTTTAAAAAAATCAATTTAATTGAAGTAAAGTTTATATATAATAAAATGCACCCATTTTAAGTGTGTATTTCAATGAGCTTGACCAATTTACATACCTAGGTAACTAATCATCATCGTAATCAAGTTACAGAACCTTTCCTTTATTCCATAAAGTTCTCTTTGTGTCCATCGCAGTCATCTCCATCCCTACTCCTGTCCCCAGGAAACCACTGATATGCTTTCTGTCACTATACATTGGATGTGTCTTTTCTAGTTTTATATAAATGGAATCATACAGTGTGTACTCTTTTGTGTCTGGCTCTTTGCTCAGTGGTAATGTTTCTGAGATTTATTCATGTTGCATGTTATAAGTATTTCATTCTTTTTTATTGCCATATAGTATTCTATTGTACAGATATACTACAGTTTTATTTATCCAGTTACCTGTTAATGAACATTTAGGCTGTTTCTAGTTTGAGGCTATTATGAATAAAAGTGCCATGAACATTTGTATGAAAGTGTTTTTGTGAATATGTTTTCATCTCTGTGGGTAAATACCTAGAATTGGATTTCCTGGGCCAAACAGTAAATATTTAACTTTATAAGAAACTAAGCAGTTTTCCAGAGTGTTTCACATTTCCTCTAGCAGTGTGTGAGAGTTTCAGTTTCTTTGCATCCTCGCCAGCGTTTGGTATTGTTCGTCTCTTCTACTTTAGCTATTGTAGTGGATGTGCACTGCTATTTCATTTTGGTTTAAATTTGTGTTTCCTAGATGACTAAGAAAGATGAGTGACTTTTCATGTGCTTATTTGTCATTCATATAGCTTCTTTGGCAAGTGTCTATTCAACTAGTTTGACCATTTTAAAAATCAAATTGTTTGTCTTTGTTAAGCTTTGAGTTCTTTAGGTAATTTGGATATAAACCCCTTTTCAGATAAGTATTTTACAAATATCTTCTCCAGTGTTTTCCCATTCTCCTACCTATTTTCTTTTTTCCTCCTTTCTCTTGGATTTTTTCCCCCATTCTTCATCTCCTTCCTCCTCCTTCCACTAATATTTTTTTCTTCTGATTACCCTAGGAATTAAAACATGCATGCTACCTTGACAAAAGTCAAAAGTTATTCATCATTTTTACTCTTCTCCGAAATAATACAGAGACCATGGAATGCTTAAATTCTTCTCAGTTTATTGTTCCAGTTTATATGCCTCTCATGTATTTTAATTCTTCTTTTTAAACCCTACAAGACAAATTATTGTTTTTATTTTCGTTTCATTTGTTTTCATTATTATTATTTTGATTGTGTTTGTTTGGACTCACCAAGATGCTCCTTTCTTTTCATTCTTTTTTTCATTTCAGACCTTCCACCTGAGATCATTTTCTTTCTGCCTTAAGTATATTCTTTAGAATTTATTTAATGAAGTTCTTTTGATGACAAACCTTTTTATTTTTTTTACTTGTCTAAAAAAGGCTTTATTTTCCCTGTTCCTAAAAGATCTTTTATTGATATGTACTGAGAATAGAACTCTAGGTTAACAGTTATTGTCTGTCAGCCCATTTAAGATACTGTCTCTGGGCTTTCACTGTTGCTGATTAAAAATCAGTTATCAGTCTAATTGTTTCTCTCTTAAAAGTAATCTTTCTTTTCTCTCTGGGTTCTTTTTAGGACTTTTTAAAAACTTCGATGTTCTGCAGTTTTAACGATTTGTCTAGGTTTGTATTTATTTTTTTCTGCTACGGATTCGTTGGGCTTTATGTATCTGTGAGTTGGTTTAAGCAGTTTTAGAAAATTTCTTAGCACCTATATCTTTTTTTTTTAAAATAGTATATCTGCCCATGCTTTTTCTTCTCCTCTGTGACTGATTAGACAGACATACATTAGACCTTACTCAGTCTTTAATGTCCCTTAAATTTCTTTCATTTTTCTGACTTTTTTTTGTGCTCCATTCCAGATAATTTCCTTAACTGTGTCTTTCAATTCACTGACTCTTTCCTTGGCTATATCAGATCTGCTAAATATGTCCCACTGAGCCTTGTATTTTAATTATTTTTTATTTTGAGATTTTTTTTCCCCCTTCAAATATGCTCTTTCGTTATAGTTTCTTATTCTCCGAACATATTTGTGAGCTTGTCTTTTATTTCTTTAAAATATATTAAACATTGTTATTTTAGAGATTATGATTAAGAGGTCCTTTTAGGTGAGTTTCTGACAATCTCTTGTTTCTGCTGGTTGTTGCTTATGTGCCTTTTAAATTTTTTCCTGTGTAATTGAAATTTTTTTTTCTGTAATCAGCATATTTTCTGTGGGGTTTCATTTGTGAGAATTTTGGAGACCCGAGGTAAAAATGGGAAAAGGATTTGAGTTCGCTTTTGTCCACAGCCTGGTGTGGCAGTCTAAAATAATTAATCTGAATTAAAATATCTGCTTGAGGGTCTTCAGACCACTCAGATAATATGAATTCAGACTGCACATCCTTGTGAGGGCTAGTTAGTGTACAGTCCATATTTTCAGTGTAGTATCTTTCTCTTTTCTAGTTAGCCCCCAGGGTTTGATATAGTAAGTTTTCCAGCTGTCTTCTCAAGGGGCTGAGGGTTATTTCTGATTCAGTATCATTTGGACGTAGCTCTGTGAGATCCCAGCTTTATGGCAGAAATCTTGGGCATCCTTTTAGGTTGATTAGTACCCATGAAGCTTTGGAAACCAAAGCTCAAGTTCATCAGATAGCAAATGTTCCTAGGGTAAAGGTTGGCTACATTTCACACTTAAATCTCTAGTTTCCCATTTTTATTCAGTCCCTGACCAGAAGATTCCTTTTAAATTTACTGACTCATCAGTGCTTTCTAAAACGATTTTTAAAATACTTTTTCTAAGGTACTTTGCTGTTGGGAGAATAGATCTAGGTACCTAGTATGCCTGTAGTATTACTGTAGGAAAAACTGTGATTCCTTTTTTCTTTTTACCATCAGATTCAAGCATTCTTTTGGCTTTGCCTGTCAACAGTGTACCCAGGTACCTGTATCTAGGGTGGCAAGAACCATGTAGGCTGCTCTTTCAAAGATTAGCTCTTTTTTCAGTTCCTACAGTCTGGTTTTATGGCAGATGGTGTAACTGGAGTTACATTTTTAAATTTTTCCAAGAGGTGTTCAAGGTATAGACCAGTGGTCTCCTATCTTTTTTGGCACCAGGGACTGGTGCTTCTATGAGAATCTAATGCCTGATGATCTGAGGTAGAGCTGAGGTGGTGATGCTAGCGCTGGGGCTGCAAATACAGATGAAGCTTTGCTCCCCTTGCCAGCTGCTCACCTCCTGCAGTGTGGCTGGTTCCTAACAGGCCATGGACTGGTAACACTTCGGAGCTTGGTATAAACTACTTAGAGGACTAATTGGGTGGAGAAGAAAGGCAAAGGAGTGGGGAGAGGGAGATTTGCAGCTGAAATGATAGAAGCTATTTCTTACTAAAAGGGTATTAGCTGGAGATCTGGAAAAAAGTACTCTCTAGGTTCAACCACATTACATTACATATCTGGTGAACACTATTGGCCCATAAAGTCCTTTCCATTAGTCAGGATGCTCTGTGCTTTTGTTCTTGACTGCTTCTGTTCTTGACTGCTTCTGTTCTTAGAGCTGTTTGCTTTGCTTGTGTGCCTTAGTTTCCTTTTTAGAAGGCAGATTATCATAATTTAGGAATTTACTTACTGTAATTGGGGTTTTCTGGCTTCTTTAGTCCCCTCTTCAGACATCAGACTCCCATCTTAAAGCTTATTCCAGAAAATGCCCATGTGATCCCTTGCCCCAAGTGCCAACAACAGATGCAGCAATTGACACGCTGCAGGGAATTTCCAACTGCTGGGCAGGTTTCTGAAATCCAGACACGTGCTGTTCACACTTTGGCTTCTGAAGCAAGGATCAGCGGTTTAAAGAGGGGGAGGGGCTGGCAGGGGGCTGGAGAGAAAAAGGTCTTATAATGCCTGCCCAGGGCTTAAGGCTGTGTCAGCTTTCTTCTTCCCTTCTCCAGCTGGCGTTGGCAGGGTAGAGTAAATCACTGTAGAGTGGTTATGAGCTGAACTCACTGGGGGCTTCTTTGAGGCACACCTGTGACGTCATCCTGTTATCATTGCTTATTCTGCATAACCTCCTTTTCACCTCTCCCCTGAGAGAGGGTGATGCCCAGAACTCATGTCACAGCAATGAACAGAGAGAAAGAAATGTTTGTTAATTATTTTGAGATGCCTACGAAGGACACATTGCAGGCCATTGACCCATTCTTTTTTAAGATTCCACATTGAAAGAGAAAACCCTCTTTGCAAACATAGCCTGAAATATCCCTTGTGGAGAAAACTTTTTAAACATGAAGAGAAAGACAATCCACAAAGACTTTAAATTCCTAAGTAATCTCTCTGTTACCTCTGCCTCCCCCCACCCTCAACACACTTCTCTCTCTCCCTTTCCCTGCTTCCTTCTCTCCTTCCCTCTCTCCAGCAGTGAGTCTTTTAAAAGTATTGGATCATGTCACTCTGTTCAGAATCCTCCACTGGCTTCTCATTTTACTCAGAATAAAAGCCATAGTTTTTACAAGGCTTTCCAATATAGAACTCCCCCTTCTCCCCACTTCCCACATTGCCTCTCTCTGACCTCATTCACTACTGTTCTTCTAACTTACCTTAACCCTGCTTTGCCAGACTGACCTTTTTGCAGGTCCTCTAATAAACCAGGGATTCTCTCACCTTTGGGCCTTTGCATTAGCAATCTTCTCTACTTGGAATGCTCTGCCTCCAGCTATCTGCATGGCAGGTACCTCACCTCCTATAAGTCTTTGCTTAAACATTACCTCCATGAGTCCTACCCCGATGATCCTATTAATACTGCTGCACTCTCACCCTATACACCTGATCTCTCCTATCCTGCTCTGCTTTCTTTTTTCATAACACTTATTTTCTAAATACTAGATAACTTATTTTGTGCATATATTTATTATCTTCCCTTGCTACTACTTTGCAAGAATGTAAGCTCCCTGCAGATAGGGATCCTTGACTTATTTTATTCACTGATGTATTGTAAGCATCTAGAACAGTGCCTAGTGTGCTCTGAGTTCTCAATAAATATGTTTTTAATTGAGCTCAAGTCAAGAATAAAGTTTGTCAGCAAGTCTGTCTGGGCAATGAAGATTGAATGGCAAGGCCAAGGATATGTGTTAACTGGATCATAGGTCATACTCTTACCGTCTTTCCTTGTTTTTTGTTAAGGTGATGTTTCTGAAAATATAATTTTCAAATGCATGTTTTGTATTCTGGTATTAAATTAAAATATGTTAGGCATGCCTTAGTATTTTGCATTAATCCTGGAGTCAGTGTCTTTAGGGCTTTGGAAAGCAAAATTTCTTTGAGAATAGCATAAGTTCTGTTTTTTTCTGGTCTCCTAAATCTTTCATCATTTATTCTCTGTCCTTTCTTCCTGCCTATAAATATTATTTATTTCTCTTTCTCTATTCATTTACCATATTTTTACTCTCACCATACTGGAGTAACTGTCCCTTTTATGAAAACTAAATAATTTTTTTTTTTAAAGATTTAACATTTGGGGTTTTGTCGAGTACTAAAAAAGTAAGAAAAAAGGTGGAAACCACCTGTAAGCCAACTTCCCAGCAGTGCTATTCCTTCCTTCCTTCCTGTATGTGTGTGTATGTATGTATTCAAGGTTTTTTTACACAGTCGAAGGGAAACTGAATGAATATAAAATGTTTGATTCTACTGTTTTCACTTATTATAAGTGTTGAGTTATAAAATTCTTCACACAAGTGAAGTTATAAAAGCTTCGTGCAAGTGGCAGTATCGTAGCCAATGAGGTTTATCCGAGGCACGATTATTGCTAATTGAAAATTCTTTGTAAACATGTTTAATGGCTGAATAATGTTCTCATGAATATTTTGACATTTATTTAATCATTACCCTGTTTTTGGACATTTTTTCTCACTTTTCTAATATTGTGAATAGTGATGTAATTAAGATCTTTGTACATAAAAACTTCGTATTTCATATTGTTTTATTAGAATATATTTTTAGAAGCTCAGTTTTGAGGTTAAAAGGTTTGAAGTCTTAACATTTTTTTAATTAAGTTTATTGGGGTAAAATTAGTGAAGTCTTAACACTTTTGATATGTGATGCTGGACTACTTAAGTTGAGCCAGCTTACACTTTTAGCAACAATGTTTGAGAATGCCCAACTACCACTTCTTTCTAGCATTATTTTTAATGTTTTATCATCCTTGGCACGATGTAGATATTCATATATCGTATAAATGATAGAAGAAAATCTCTTTTTAATGGACTTTATTTTTTAGAGAAGTTTTAGGTTCATAGCAATTTTTTTTTAATGAATATTTATTAGAATGACAAAGAAGATTGGATACAAACACATTCGTTTACTAATGCAATTCTCCCACTTGTTACTTAAGGCTAGGCCATCAAAAGGACAAACATATAATCAAGAGGCAGTCAGTTTTGAGTCTCCGGCTGTGATACCAAATGGTTAGGGTCACCACGTGGGTGATCTAGTTAATTGTGTGGCAACTTGCTACTTCAAGTTCTCCTTACAACAGAAATTACTGAAACATATTGAACATAAGTCAATATAGAGAAACCATTTTTAAGCAGACTAGTAGATTTGTGTCATAAACACATTTGCACATGGATATTAGGGAACATTATTTAAATGTCTGTCTCTGAAACTCATTATTTTAGGAATTAAAACTTTTGATAATTAATGTTGTTGGCCTACAGAATTCATCTTGTTAAAAGATTTTAATTAGTCATGTAATATGAATTATAAAATTTTAGCAAATTTTTAAAGTCTCATTTAGTAATGTCAGGGTTATGCCAGTTTTAATTTCCTGTAGGTAGTGACATTGTAAAATATTTATCAAGGTCAGATTTTTAAAAAATGCTAAATTTGTCAGTGGGTTAAACTTATTTTTATTCTTTGAAAAGGGAATGATAGGACATAGCTATATAAACAAAGTTTATTTTTAATGAACACTGAAACTTGAGCATCCAAATAAGTTTTAACTATTAAAGTTGCCCTTTTGAAAAAGCATTACTTATTTGATATTGCCATCATTAAAGATGTCTTTGGGAGTCCTTCTTGTAATGGCCTTCAGAGCCATTATACAGCATGCAAAAAATTGTGTTCCATTGCCTAGCTTGCTACCATCCTTTGTTTTGAAACTTGTTCCAAGCAGCCTTTGACTATTTCCAAAGCATATATGTCAGTTTTCAAAGGGTGACAACTTTCCATGGTTATTCATGTTATCAGTATGCAGGTTCATAGCAAATTGATTGGAAAGTACAGCAGTCCCGTTCATCTCTGCCTCTTAAACATGTGCAATCTCCCCCACTATCAATATCCAGAACCAGAGTGGTACATTTGTTACAATTGATTAACCTACATTGACACATCATTATCACCTAAAGTCCATAGTTTACATTGAGGTTCACTTTTGATGTAAATTCTGTGGGTTTTGACAAATGTGTAATGACTTATACCCATCATTATAGTATCATACAGAAGGGTTTCATTGCCCTAAAAATCCTCTGTGCTCTGCCTGTTTATTTCTCCTCCCCCTAATCTCTGGCAACCACTGATCTTTTAACCGTCTCTATAGTTTTACCTTTTCCAAAATGTCATATAGTTGAAATCATACAATATGTAGCATTTTCAGATTGGCTTCTTTTACTTAGTAATATGCATGTTACTTAGTAATATGCATTCCTCCATGTCTTTTCATGACTTGATAGCTCATTTCTTTTTAGTACTGAATGATATTTCATGTTTGAATATATCACAGTTCATCTGTTAACCTAATGAAGGATATCTTGGTTGCTTCTAATTTTTGGCAATTATGAATAAAGCTGCTGTAAATATCTGTGTACAGGTTTTTGTGTGGACATAAGTTTTCATTTCGTTTAGATAAATACCAGAGAGTGCAATCGCTAGATCATATGGTAAGGCAATGTTTAGTTTTATAAAACTGTCAAACTGTCTTCCAACCTATCTTGTTTTAAATTGCATTTCTTTGATTATTGGTGAGAATGAACATTTTTTTCCCTGGTTTATTAATCATTTATTGTTCTTGATAGTCTTGCCCTCTGCTCATTTTTCTATTCCAGCCTAGTATCTTGTGTATCAATCTGTTTGAGCTTTATAGATATTATTTATAAAGCAAGTCCTTTCTATATTCATTGGTAATTTTCTTATTATATTTGGTTTTTAATTATGTTTTTTTAACATATAAAGGTTTTTAAATTTTATATAATTAAAAGTGTCACTTTTTCTCCTTTGTGATTTATTCCGTTACTCTTAAGCTTAAAGCCTTTCCACTGGAAAAATTTTTAACTAGTTCTACAGTAATTTTCATTTCCATCAGCTGTAGGGAATTCCAGCACCATTTGTTAGGTAGGAGAAGTGAGGAACTTTACATAAATAATGTGACACATTGTGAGAGTAGATCAGCCCATTTTTATACATTATTTTGAGTGGGGTAAGATTGGAGTCATCATGGATTACATTATCAGGGTCAGACCTTTCATCTCATCTCACCTTAGGTGACAACTTGCCAGCTGAGAATAATAGCTCATGCTTGGAGAATAGCATGGATATGTAGGTGAGTGGTCATGTTGTCTTGCCATTTCATGGAGGAAAGAACCCGGTTGCTTTTTGTGGCTATTTTACTTTTCACTAATGAATGAATTGTCTGTGTAGAATGTTATTAAGGAAGTATATCTTTATATTGAAGTAACAGCTCTTGGAATAAACCATCTATTGAGCTGAACAGCAGGGGAGTAAGGCAGTGCCAGTGTGGGGCCCACAAGCCACCATCTCATGGAACCGTACTCCGCCAGAGACATTTGGATACAGATATTTCTCATAATCTCTGGTGGCCCTTTTCATTGTTAGTCTTGGCTTTGGAAGCACTGTCGAAGGTATATTAAGAGCAGCATTACTGCTGAGTAATAAGTCAGTACACCTGACTATCTTGGACTCAGGGATGTTCAGGAGGTAGAGTATAGATATCTTTGACATTTCTTTGCTTTAAGGAACTTGGAGATACAGGGATAGAACAGATACATGCTGCCCGGTATGGGGAGTAAGGTCATGATGTTTCTTTTTTCTGTGTGATCGACTCTTGGGGTGGGGTCAGTTACCAAAAACATGATCTCTTCTTTCTCTGCAGGCCATGTGGTACCATGATTATGAACATTGCGATTGATCACATTTTTATAAAATAATATTATATATACATTCATAAAAAGACCAATGGCTCTTGATCAGAACTTAATCATGATTCTCTAGGATTGTGGAATTATGGACATTTTTAATTTTCTTCTTTTGTTTTCTCTGTTTTTGTAGTTTTCTGTAATGATCACAGTATTTTTGTAATAAGGAATGTATTTTTAGAAATGTAATGATAAAAAATTATTTGAAGTTAGATAATAAAAGTAGGTCCTAATTCTGGTTGTGTTATTTGCTATATCATGCAGGTTACTTAATCTCTTCTAAATCTGTTTCTACATCTAGTACCTTGTACATAAAAGACATTTAAGAAATATTTGTTGAATTAAACCTTCTCACCATAGTATGTTTACCACCGATTGCTGGTATTTCTCTCCTTTCCTTAAGAGAAGATTCTATTTCCTCTCTTGACCTTGAATTCAAACAAAGCACTTTGGTTTTGGGGGTTTACTAACTGCTTTGTTTTCTGTTGACGTTACTGATTCTTCTCTCTTTTTTCATTCCAGAAGAACCAACAACCTGATAGACCAACTAGAGAATATTCAGCTATTCTAAAACATGCTATTATTTTAGCTTCATAAAATGCACAGATTCCTTAACTAGATTATGTACTCCATGAGAACAATAGACTCTGATATTTTATTAAATCTCTAACAGCGTTTAAGGCTGACTTCAAGATTAGGTACTTAATAATGATTGATTGGCTAGCATATCATGGTCTAGGATTGTATAGAAGGGGTTTAAGCATATAAGAAATTAACAAACAGTTCATTTCTTTAAAAATTAATGTCTTTTTTGCAGCTAATTTAGCTCAGTAAAATATTAATTTTTTTAAAAAAAATTCTTTTAAGACTGCCTTATGCGAACTCCATGATGATAAAACCATCAGAACGCACTGATGATAATGCTACCATAGATTGCTTTGAGAAACTAGGATTAAAATCAGACATATTTCCACCCCCTTTTTTTTCTTAGCCTCAAACTATGAGGGCCCTCTTTCTCCTTTGAAGACAATAGGAAGCCAAATTTGTAAAGAAATTCCTATTAATTAACTAATGCTTTTTAGCCCAAGGATGCTTCTTTTCGAGGGAGACTGGAGCAGCTTATTCAGCCATTGTGGTACCTGCTTTCAGAGTTTTGCCCTTGCTTTGAGGCCCTTAAAGGCAAAGAATGTCCTACTGGGTAGTAGTGGAAAGGCCTCCACATATGTGTGCTATTTCTTTAAAAGAAAGTCTAGCGGAAGTGATGCTGTAGGGAACATCTGCACTTAAGGCTGAGTGGAGAGCGCGAGATGCGCTGCAGCTGGTGTAAGGCCCTGGCAGGCTGAGGCGCTGCTGTCTATTGGGGTTTACTTCTGTCTACATTGAAACATGGCTTGGGAGGGGGTTGGTGGCCCACTGCCAGCCTCAGTTAGCCTGCCTTTCTCTTTCCTCTTTCCTCCTCATCCCCCTATCCCCACCCCAACTCCCCTCCCTCATGCTTTAAAGTCACATTTCCAGGCCAGACGTAGAATTAATCTCTGGGCACTTCACATTGCTGGCAGCTGAAAGCAGGATGTGGATCTTTTTTTTCTTTCTCTCTCTGCGTCTTGGCTGATTTTTACCTTCTCGAAGAATTTGGTCAGAGATCCCCCTTCCCCAGTACTGTGGAGTTTTTCAGCACGCTGATCACCCTGCTGCGGCTTCACTCTAATAGACTTCATATGTTGATGCAGTTGACATCAGTATCAAACTATTTTACATGTGATCTGGTGTATTTCCTGAGGAAATCTGCAAGATATTTATTAAGAACTAATAAAATAAACCTCTCCATGAGTTTTTAGGTAGTTTTCAATTTTTCATGTCTCTCTCGTTTCCTCTTATCAATGAGTTGCTATTTTCTCTCTCTACTCTGACCATTGCAAAAGGAAACAAAAATAAATGTTTTAAACTGTTCCTGAAGGGACAGAGAGAGAATAGTTCTGCCATGATGTATCAGCCAGGGCTGTATTTTTAGTGCAGCAATGTAGAAACTAAAAATATCCTGTTATAGTGGATCCTTTTTATAGGTCTGTGTGTGTGTATGTGTGTGTTTATAATGTTGTATGCACAAGTGCCTTTGTGCATCAGCAGCCGCTCTTCCCATTACAGCTGGACTCCATTAGTCCTTGAAAATTAATGTAATCCCAGTTAAGAAAAAAATTAATTACTCTACCAGAGCTGCATTTTATCCAAAGCTAGTGTTAGCTCCCTAGCTGGCAGCTTAGTTTGAGAGACTCCAGGGGCCCATGGAATTGTGGCTTTGGTATCATAGCATTTGCTGCTGTGTTTTTCCTGTCAAGAGCATTCCTCAGTTCTTTAGGGTTAAACATGTGGCATGCAGAGAGTAACTGCAGACCTCTCTGCCTCAGTGAAATACCATGTTCCAGTCTGGTCATCCCCAAAAGGGATGTCTGCCACAGGTTTAACTCACCTGCCATAGCAGGGTTTCTTATCAGGATTCTTTAAAAAAAGAGATTGTTTAGCAATAATGTTCTCTAGAGCAGATACTGTTTATCAAAGGCCACAAAATGCATGGGATTTGCTAGGAGAATACTTTGTGGACAATTAAGAATGACAGTCAATGTTTTCTCCTTACTTTTTATCTAAGGTTGGACTAGTTTTTTTAATACACACCTTTTATTATAAATGAGTGTGTCAGAGTTGACTGCTGGTTCCTAGTCAGACTTCTCAGCACCAGCCCTGGATGAGGGGCCGACTGGCTCAGCATGTGAGTAATGTTTCCAGCTTTGTAATCAGTGTTCTGGGATGAGGTGCAGGGCACAGCCCAGAAGTTGTTGCAGTCAGCCTCGCCTTCATGATAAAGCTCTTGTGCAATTGCCTGCATTTGTTGTTTTGTTTGTTTTTCCTCTTTGTGGATCTGGATCGGGGCGGAAGGATAGAGTGTGATAGGTGGGAAGGATGGCTGTTTGTTTCTTTACTGGTCAGCCTCCGCCAGGCTGTCTGCTGGGAGTCCAGCCTGGATCCATCAGTCTTGGACTGCAGTACTCTTTTACTGCTGAGCTGGGCGTAGGCAGCATAGGCCTGTATAACTCGTGACAGGCCTCTCCAAATGCCATGAAGGCATGGATCCTTACGGCGCTATTTAGAACAAAAACAGGGTTAGTGCCCTTTAGTTTCTTTTTGGCTATGGGCTCTGAGACTCCTCTGTGGGCTTCATGTTCTCTCCTGCTGGTAACTCTTGGACCTCCCCCGATCCCCTCCCCATCATCCCCTAGCTGACAACTGTTTGAGCCCTCAGCTTCCTGTCCTTGATCCCCAGGCAGTATAGTTCAGTAAAAGTAGTAATTAGGCCTTTTACAAATTTATTTTATTAGCGAAGAGAGTTGGTAGGTAATGGCCCGTAATTCTAACACAGCCAGTTTGGAGATTAATAAAAAATTTAAAAAGAGCAGTTTTTACCAGAGGCTGTGGGCCTGTTATTTCAAGTTCTCAGCTGAGCCGAAATCAGAGCAGCGTGGGACCCATGGTGGACTGTGCTGCTGGGAGGATGCAGAGCCACGTTCCTTGTTGTTACAGTCTGTGCAGTGCCCGTCCTTGAGGGTGTTTTACGCTGGCATTGGAAAAAAGGAAACCTTGTTTTCCAAGAACTCTGCTCTCTCTCAGCTTGATAAGCATTTAAAAATAAAAGCTGCACAATTGAAATTGGCAGTGCATCCTCATTCTTTTGTCTTTCTGTTTATTTTTTTCCCTCATCCCTCAACATGTGTGCTACAGCCCATGGTTATTACACCCTTAAGAATGATGGCCTGGAACTCAGCAAACTTGCACCAAGGTCTGCCCGCCCTCCCCTGTTTGAAGCTGGCTAAGGCATCAGGGCCTAGCACTGAGAGGCCTGGCAAATCAGCCTCAACAGCTCCATCTGTGGCACAGTTTCCTTTTCTCCTGAAGCTGCTGCCTGGAATTTTTAACCTCCAGAATTCTGATTGTCAGCTCAGTCTGTCTTGTTAGTTTTTGCAGTTAGCTTAATTGATTTGTTTACCTCTCCATTGGAGGAACTCACAAAGAAAGTGCTTTGGCACTAATCGAGAGCAGTCCTGGCTTTTTAAAAAGATTCTTCTGAGCTAAATTTTTATAATATTGACCCATGGAGAAGGAAAGCTACTATGGCTTAGGCTAGGGTGAAGGAAAGTCCTGGTTTGTTCAGGAATAGACCCTATCTATGAGTTATTAATAGCACATCCTTTTACTCTCACAAGTAAGTATTCCAGTTTAGGAGATCAGTTTTAGCATCACCCTAGCTTAGATGAATTTAGCAAAAAAACAAAAACAAAAACAAAACCTCGCTAACTACAACTTGTTAATTCTTTGTCTGGAAATGTAATTACTTTGTAGGTCAGCGCCAAACCCTGCTCTAAGCATTGCATGCAGATTCCACCAGAGTCATGCACATGTGACCTGAGAAAGAATTGCTTTATCTCTGGCTCTGTAAGTAAGGACTGGCCTTCCTGCTTGAGTAGGTCCTGGTAAAGCCAAATTTGAAACACCATGCCACTTGTTTTAGCATTTCTAGTTATCATTGCCTAGTTGGTTGAGTCAGAACCTGGAGTTAGTTTTTGGCGGGGGTGTGGTTTCAGGTTTGTAGACTTCCCAGTTGATGGCTGTGAAGGGTTGATGCCTGATGTAACTGAATAGAGTGTTACTTCAGGTTAGTAGTCCTTGTTTTTGCTTGGCTGGTTGGGCTGAACCTGGTATTACTGTTTCCCAAAGAATATTTTTGGTTTGAAAACTGAAGGTCAGCAGTTCGCAAGTGCCGAACTTAAAGCCAACTCTGTGGTTTGTCTTGTGCCACTGGGCCAGCAGCACTGCAGCCCTGATCGATTGATCTGCAACAATATGAGACCACGAACAGCAACTGCCAGACAAAACTCTGTCTCACCCCATTTCCCTGTCCAACCTGTCTCTCTGCCCAGATCCCCTTTCTTTTCCTTGTATGTCTGTCTCACTCTTGGTTATGTATTTCACTTTTTTGGGTCTATCTTTTTCCATCTCCCTGTCTCTTTCCATAACAGTTTTTAATAATGTTTTAGTTAGTTCCAGCCTTTACCCTGAATGGATCCCATTGGAAAATGCATTTGAAAGGAAACAGTTATACACTTCCCTTCCTTTGAAACTCTGTTGGCACCTTTTCCAGTGCAGTAAACCATACAACATGTTATTTTCAAAGTTTCCAAACACAGACACGCTGGCGTTAAATTTATGAAAAAATATTTTATTCAGCTGTATGGTAACTGTGACTTTCAGAGATGCTGATCACATTTGAAATTGGTGCTGACTTTTGGAACTCCAGCAGGTTTTCAGATCTCTGCGGGAAATACAGCCACATTAGGGAGTCTGAGATGTTTTGTGCCTTGGCCTTTAATTGTAGGTTGGGCAGGAGGAATTAAGGCAAGAGATGTAGATGTAGGGATCCCCCAGCCACACCCAAATGAAAACAGGGAAAGTCAGTGAGTCATTGAAGAATAGTGTATAGCTGTGTTGGGCACAGAAGTAGAAGGTAAATTCTTTCTATTTACAGAAGGTAAATTCTTTTCTGTTTACTCCAGCCAAGGATTGGTTTTAGTTGTTTGTGTGGTATGGTATTTACTTTAGGGTGCTGTGGCTAAGAAGAGTTTGTTTGTATTCAAAGCAATTATGATGTCGCTAATGTCTATAAGTGATTACTCATGGCCTGATGAAAAAGAAAAGTATGTTAGAATTAGTTCTATGTATTTGAACATCATTCGGTTTGACTGAGGTTTGAATTAGCTCAGTAAGGACAGTGGTCCTTCTCAAGGATCTCATCTGTTTGTTCAGAAGATCCCTGGGAATTTTCTTGAAAGAAGTCTTTTAGAATGGAGTTTCTAACAAACTGCTCAAGCAGGTGACCTCTGTGTTGGCTCATTTAGGTTTACGTACTGTGCCATTTCAGCTTTTCTTTGCTGACCAGCCTAACGGTGGGTCTACTTCAGGGCATTCAGATAGATTCTCCACCTGTCCTCTAGGACAGTAACTGATGAAGACAACTCCACAAAAGCTGAGCATCCTGCAGCCTGTATGTTCCAATCAATTCAGGGCTTCGCTAAGCACTGAGTGTCTCATTCTTAGCTTTTTGGGTAGCACTTGCCTTTCTTGACTGCCAACATTCTAGAAATGCTTTCAGTGATCATGACTTTGTATTCTCTGTTTTCCTCTTCTCTTCTGCCTGTTTCTTAGGTCTTCTCTTTTTTTATTTTTTATCCAGCATCCTAAATATCAGCACTTACTAAGTAATGTTACCTTGGCCTTCCTCTCTTCAATCTTTCCCCATTTGTGTATTATAAAATCTCATGGTTTTAACTGTCACCTTGCTGTGGATGGCTCCCAAATCTCTTTCCTGCCCAGATCTTTTTCCTGAGCTTTAGCACACATTTCTAACTTCTTGTTGGATGTTTTCACCTGGGATCTCAAGCTTAATAAAATTTTACTTACTATGTTTTTCACGTATTGCAAATCAGGTGGAAGCAAAGATGGAGATTTTAAGATGGAGATTTGCACTCCCCCCAGTACTGTTGCTCTCAGGGGGTGTGAAAGAAGCAGGATGGAGCAGAGGGAGAAGTTAAACTGTAACAAAGGCCTTAGCCAGTTCTGCATAGAGCTCTGGAGTAGGGCTAACCCTTCAGTGTAGTCCCAAATTGGGCCAAAAGGTTTGAATCATACCCCAACCCACCCTTCAGTCAACCAATGAGTGTGAGTTACCCCTGGGGAGAGGGAGTGACATTGGGGAGATGCACTTCTTCAGCTGAGAGCAAGTCTGGGAGAGGGATCAGCTGAGATCTGCTGCTGCCAAAACTCTGAACAGTTGGAAGCATGAGTGCTTTAGTCCCAGAGGTGATCTGGGCAGTGCACCAAATCATCTGCTGCCCCACCAGAACTGTTCCTCCTATGTACAGTATTTCTGTTATTGGTACCAGTGTCTTCCATGTGTTTCAGCCTCACTATTTCTATTTTTAAGTCAAGGTATAATTTATATAAAACATTAATGCCCAGATTTTAAATGTTCAGTTTGATGCATTTGGACAAATGCCAACCTCACCTTTTTTCTTCTTTACCCTGTGTGTAAGGAGTGTTTGAAAATAACAAGAACCATCTTGAAATATCTAAAACAAGAAGAGGAATTGTATTGCAGAGACCTAGAGGACAAGGATATAGCCAGGTCTGCAGAAGGGATTGGAACCAAGAAATCCTTTTCCTGCTCCTCTGCTTCTTTCTGCATATTGCTTGCCCCTCTGCCCTCTCTCCATCTTGGCACTTAGTAACGGTTCGATAAATAGTAGCTTTAATAAATATATCATTTTTGTTTATGTGTATTTTTACAAATAGAGTATCTCACTCTTCTTAATAGCCATCCGTTCTACTGTATGTGTGTCTCATACTTTTTTTAAGCAGTCCTCTACTCATAGACATTTAGATTGTTTGCATTCTTTTCCTGTCCAAACTTTGCAGCAGTAAATTTCTTCATATCATTTCACACATTATCTTTACCTCTAAAGATATTTTTCACTTTCTTCTTTCATTTATAGTTAACTATATGCATGAATCCTATTGGACATCAACTCCTTGAGGGTTCAATTCATATCTGATTTCATCTTTGAAGGCTAAATGCCTAGCACGGGATATGTAGTAGCTGTTTAGTAAAGGCTGACTGTATGAATAAGAAAATTAATTGATCCAGCACTAAGTGAGATACTACTCAGAACAGATCAACTCTGGTGACCAGGCACATTGGTAAGTGGTTGGAATTTACTGGAGTCAGCACTGTAGACTCTGCTCTAGATTTCCAACTTAGTGGGGGAAGCTTGATGGATTGTAAATCCTGTGCTAGGGCAGCTTTGAGCCACATGGCTGGTACATGTTATGGTTAGAAATACTTCAAGTCCAAAGGAAGGAGGCCTGTCAGGCAGCACAGTACAGACTTAATATATGGTGAGTCTTAAAGGAAGGACTTAGATAATGGAGAGGAAAGAGGTAGGCTTTGGAGAGTGGTTAAAGAAGAATGGCCATTCAGGGCCACAGAGGCAGGTTTGCTATTTTATTTCTTTTTAACTGTTGTTATTCACTATCTTGTGGTGTGGACTCTTTTTAAGAAGCAAGGCAGTGCTCTATAAATAAATCTCTTTGGTCTTTTGAACCAGGCAGAAGCAGGTCAATTCTGCCCTCCAAATGGAGGAAATCTTACCAAGAAAATGAAGTCGAACTGGTACTTAAAAACTGTTTGGCAGGGGATGCTAATCTCAGAATTATAGAGCTTCGTTCTCTATACCAGTGTTCAAATATAAATTTAGCCTTTAAATCTCTTTGCTTTATAGCATGCTGTTGTACTTTTTGTTTTAGAAATACCCTCAAGATTTTACAGTTTAGATCATTTCCCTTTTGCATCTATTTGTCTTTATGTATGTGTATATTTAATAGTATATATGCTTTAATATATCATTTGGCTTTTTTTAAACAAGAATCTTTTATAGCGTATGTCACTTTCTCATGTATTTAGAATTTTCTTTAAGATTTTAGAATACTTCAGTCTTTTGTCATTAACTATGTATAGGTAGCACTTTGACTTGAATTTTTCTGGCCCTTAGTCTACCTGTCACATACTGAATGTTAGGTAAACAAATGACATTATACATCAGGGATCTCTCTGCTTAAACCTTTCTTGGATTTTTTTGGAATAAGAATTATCTAATTTAAAATTATCTAATTTAATATTATTTTAACTTAGTTTTAAAGATTTTCTTAAAGCACTGGATACCTATTAATATAGAAAATATTTCTGTATCTACGTTTTGGGAAAAACATTCTTAGATTGTGATACATACGTCTTACCACACAGAGAACTATAGGATATTATTTCTTGGGTATCTTTTAACAATATGTAGTACAAGGCCATGTGTTTTAAAGACCTTTTAAAGATCTTTGTTCATTTTTTTCATACAGTATCCCTTGCATAGAGTCCATGTTTTAAAAAAATTATTTTAGAACTTGATGCCGAGAAAAGATTTGTTTTTCCTGAGGAATTGATATATTTACTCCTTTCCAATAATGACAGCTATACAGTTGTTGGTGTTTCCTTTTTTGCTTTGACTGCCAGGAAAATAATAGGTAAATTTTAAGTTCATTCATGGCAGGCTGTTAGCCCATGTGATTGACATATTTGTATTTTCCTTTTTCTTGGTCCTGATTTTCTACATCTACTTTAATGTTATTTCATTGTACATGATTTTGTCTTAAGCTGTCAAAAATCTTTTGTGGAATATGTGTGAAAGAGTAAATGTAAATAAAAAAGTGTAAATCTAGTTTAAAACAATGAGCATGGATTTCAGTAAGTATTATTGACAACCGACTAGTCAGCAGACTGAATATACATTTGGAACAAGGGCTGTACTAACAGGTATGTCCTTTCTAAAGCTTATAAATATGGACTAACTAGAAACCCCTCAGTGGGTTTCTAGTCATCTTTGAGTGCTACCTTTCCTACTTTCTTCTTTGGCATAATTGCTTTATTTAGCTGTTATTCTCCTGGCCTCTATTCTACTTAAAACTACATGTTACATGGTAGATGGAGTTGGATGAACTCAATACTTACTCGCTCTGGTTTGGGCATTGATCCTGCATTATAAAGCTTTGAGGAACTTTTTAGCGTAAGTTCCTAGAGCAGAGCCAAGTGAATGTGCAGATCTGGATATTCACAAGGATTCTACCCTAGAATTATGACTTAATCATTGGCCCCATTTTTCAGGACTGTACTCTTGAAAATTTGCTTGATGGCTCTAATCTTTCCGGAAGCTCCTCAGGAGTCTAAGAGATCCTTCCTATCCTGAGTACCTCTCTGCCCTACCTGTCTCAGAATTTTTTTTTTTTTTTAATTGTTTACAAATTCTGCCACACTTTAAAATTCTTCAAGAAGGCATGAAATGAAAAGAAATTGGTTTAATCTGTTAATATAGAAGCTGAGTACTCTTCTGTCTCTCTGCCTCTCATATCAAAGGAGCTTTCTCTGAATCAGGATGTCTGCAGGCATTATCTCTCATTAACTTTTACTTTAAGCCCTACTTGCTCCTGAAACTTCATACTTGCAAAGGCAGGTTTCAAGCTGTTTGTCTGAATCAACTGCCAAATCTCTGCCTGCTCTATCAGAAGGTGTGTAGCTATATTAATTCCTTCTCACTGTTGTAGCAAAAACCTCCTTCTAGGTTGGCTAATGAGCATGCCTCTTTAGAAGCAGTCTCCACTTCTCCATAACCTTAAGTAACTTCTGACACAAGAAGTTCTGATGGAATTTCATAGGGACTTACCTGCCTGATATAATTAAGACGCTGCCATTCTTGTTTATTCTTCCTTTGATCCCCCCAAATATTGGGAGGCAAGCTTCTCAGAAACCTCTGGCAAGCAATGTGAAAGCAGAAACTGCCCTACAAGATCTACTTGTAACTCTTCCAAACGAGATGCTGAATGGCAGGCCCTCTTCTGCTGGGCTCTATTCCTGAGGGACTCAGCTGGTGC
Organism: Pteropus medius; assembly: GCF_902729225.1. NCBI lineage: Eukaryota > Metazoa > Chordata > Mammalia > Chiroptera > Pteropodidae > Pteropus > Pteropus medius. The sequence goes on along the minus strand of NW_024349799.1, from coordinate 15,791,470 downwards.
CAACATGGCATTGTGTTGACAGCAGCTCTGTGTGCCCAAGAGGGGACATGTTTTTGAATAATCCTGGAATGCGGTAGGAAATTCTGAGTGACAAAAATACCAATCCAAAGACACAATTAGGGTAGCAATGGACAGAGTGTGTTTTGACTGGTGATTGATTGATTTCCCAGAAAATCCATAGGAGTATCATTTCTAAATTGCAAGAGTATTTTCTAGAAAAAACTAAGCACTTCTTTGCTATCTCTCTTGCCAAGATGTATTGACAGGGCCTGGTGACATTTCTTGATCCCAGAGTGCCATATAAAGGGGGAGGGAAAGCCAAACTGTTCTCTGGAGGCCTAGTACTTCTGTAGGTCATTTTCTCACCTTCAGAAAGTAGCAGTTGTGTTGTAACGCTATAAATGCTATAACGCTTTGGAATCAACCAGGTCAAGGATCTGAATTCTCCACTCAGCTATTTATCATCTGTGTGACCTTGATGAAGAAAGTTAGCTTATCCTCTTTGCAGCTTGGTTTCCTTGTCTGTAAAGTAGGGAATGTCACTGCCAGTTTGCAGGGGTTTTCTAAGTGTCAGATTGGATAACATATGCAAAACATCTTGCCCAAGGCGTTGGTAGATAGTAGGCACTCAATAGATGCCCAGTTTTCTTTATCAAATTATAAGTTATGTACTCTTAAAATCTGAAATGAGTCAGACTAACCTTTAGAATATTATTTCTCTATTTTAAAAAATTACCAGTTTTATTGAGATAAACTGATGTATTTTAGACTACACATATTTAAAGCCTACAATTTGGTGAATTTCGACATATGTATTCATTCATGAAACCATCACCACCATCAAGGTAGTGAACATATCCTTCATCACCAAAAGTTTCCTTGTGCCCCTTTGTAATCCATTCTTCTCTGACCCTCCCCTCCCAAACCCTACACTGAGCTGCTTTTTGGTACTGTACATTAGTTTGCATTTTCTAGGATTGATCAGACCCCCCTGCCCATTTTCTGTACTACACATAACGATTTTGGCATTCATTCATGTTGAATGATTCAGTAGTTTGTTCCTTTTTGTTGCTTATCTTCCATTGTATGGATATACCATATTTGTTTATTCATTCTTTTGTTGATGGACATTAGGGTTTTTTCCAGTTTTTGGCTGTTATGAATAAAACCTCTATGAACATTCAAGTATAAGTCTTTGTGTGGACATACGCTTTCATTTCTCTTGGGTAAGTCTGTAGGAGTGGTATAGCTGGGTCATTGGGTAAATGTGTGTTTTAACTTCTTAAGAAACTTCACAACTGTTTTTCTAAAGTGGTTGTATCATTTTATATTCCCAAATCAGTGTGTGGGTTCCAGTTACTTCACGTCCTCACCAACACTTGTTATTCTATTTCTGTCTTTTTGATTATAGCCATCCTGTTGGCTGTGGAGTTGTATTTATTTATGGCTTTGATTTCCCTAATGATAAATAATGTTGAGCATCTTATCATAAGTGTATATTGAGGATGTACTTATTTGCCATCTACATATCTTTGCTCATGTTTTAAATCTTATTATTAAGTTGAAAGAGATCTTTATGTATTCTAGGTTTGAGTCCTTTGTCAGATATCTTTTACATCTATTTTTTCCCATTTAGAAAAATTTTCTTTGTGGCTTCTCTTTTCATTTTTGTCTTGTGAAGAGCAAGTGTTTTGTTATTATTATTTTAATGAAGTCTGTTTTCTTTAGAGTTTGATCTTTACAGATTTATTGGCAAAGGATCAATTTAACATGGTATTGCAGCTGATCCTGCCAATTTTTAAAACTTAATATTTATCTGATTAATGATCCAAAGCAGTGCAACACTGAAAATGTATAAGTAATTTCATTTATGAAGAAAACAGTGCTAAGGCTCATGTTTTAAGCAACATTTTCCCCTGACTGCCCTTGTTTGAAAAATGCACATACCATGGGTTTGAGATTTATACCTTTACTTATTTTTTGAGCAGCAAAAACATGTTTAAACAGCTCACTTAGCTTCTGCAATTCGTTCTTCTTGTCATCTTTCTTCACTTTCTCATCACCTTCACTTTGTGCTGCTTGACATGGATTTTACTGATCTGGTGAGTCATACATAGCCTTGATGATATTCTCTTGCTTTACTCCTATTCTTTAGACAGGAGTTTTGTCTTCCCTAAACTTTCCCTTCTTTTTTCCTATTTTCTTTTTGGTTGCCCCTGGCAGGTTTTTGCTCAGGCCAGATAAGGAGCCACACAGCTGAGCATCTCCAGCCGCTCAGGTGAAGGCAGCACAAGATGAGAACAAGTGGCTGCAGCACCTGTACACAGTCATCAGCTAATTGAGAAAATGTCCCCAAAATGTCTATGTAGCCCTTTTCTATGTAAAAGAGAAAAGTTTTTGGAATCGTATATTAGATCTTTAGGGGTTTTATTTGTTTACTTGTATTTGTTTATGTATTTTAAACTTAATTTTGAAATAATTATAGATTCACAGGAAGTTGTAAAAAAAAAAAGAAAGTACACTTAGGTCCTGTGTACCTAAGTAACTTTAGTGCAATATCAGCACCATGAAATTCACGTTGGTAAAATCCACAGATCTTATTCAGGTTTTACCAGTTATACCTGCACTTGTTTGTGTTTGCATGTGTAGTTCTATGCAGTTTTATCACATTGGTAGCTTCATGTGACTACTACTACAGTCAAGATGCAGAACTGTTCTATCACTACAAAGCTCCCTCATGCTACCCCTTAACAACCATCCCTGCCCCATCCCATTCCCAAATCCTAACCCCTATTTTCCATCTCTGTAATTACATTATTTCAAGAATATCATATAAATGAAATCATACAATATTTCACCTTTTGAAATTGGCTTTTTTCACTTAGTGTAATTCCCTGATGGTCTATCCCCGTTGCTGCATATGTCAGTAGTTTTTTTCCTTTTTATGGCTGAGCAGTTTTCTATGATATGGCTATTTCTGCAGTTTAACCATTTACCCATTGAAGGACATTTGAGTTGTTTCCAGTTTTAGGCTATTAGGAATAAAGTTGCTATGAACATTTGTATACAGATTTTTTTGCAAAAATAAGTTTTCATTTTTCTGGGATAAGCATCCAAGAGTATGATTGCTGGGCTGGTTCATATCATAAGCACATTTTTAGTTTTAAAAGAAATTGCTCAACTATTTTCTAGAGTGGTCGTACCATTTTACATTTCCATCAGCAATGTGTGTATGATTCAATTTCTCTGCATCCTCACCAGCTTTTTCGATTTGTTACTATTTTTTGTTTTAGTCATTCTAGTAGATGTTTAGTGATATCTCATTGTAGTTTTAATTTTCATTTTTGTAAAGGCTAGTGATAGTGAATATCTTTTCATGTGCTTATATTTCATCTGAATATACTTTTTGGTGAAATGTCTGTTTAATATATTTTTCCCGTTTTATGATAGGATTGTTTGTCTTCTTACTATTGAGTTTTGAGAGTTCTTTATATAGTCTAGATACTAGTCCTTTGTAAGATGTATAATTTGTGAATATGTTTTCCCAGTCTGTAATTTTTCTTTTCATCCTCTTAGAGTCTTTTGAAGAATAAAAGTTATTAATTTTTATAAGATTTAGCATATCAGTTTTCCTTTTATAGATTTCACTTCTGGTATCAAGTCTAAGAACTGTACTTAGTCCTACATCCTGAAGATTTTCTTCTCTTATTTTTCCAAAAAGTTATATGTCTTATGTTTTTCATCTTTGATCCATTTTCAGTTAAGTTTTATATAAGGTGTGAGACTTAAGTCAAGGTTTATTTTTTTTTACTTGTGGGTATCTTAATTGCTCCAGCACCATTTGTTAACAGGGCTATCCTTTTTCCTTTGACTTAACCTTGGAAAGAATGATTATTCCCACTTTGTACTTTTTTAAAAATTATTTTAGCTTTCATATAAACTTTAGAATAAGCTTGTCTTTGTCTACAAAAAACTTTGCTGAAATTTTGGTAGTCAATGGGTTAAGTCTATAGATCTTTATGGGGAGAACTGAGATATCTACAATCTCTACGAAGAGTCTTCCAATCTACGAACATGGGAAGTCTCTTCAGTTATTTAGATCTTTGATTTCTTTCATCAGTATTTTGTAATTTTCAGCATGGGGATCTTATACATACTTTGTTAAATTTATACCTAACTATTTCAGGTTTTTTGGCACTATTATAAATGGTATTATGTTTTAAATTTTGGTTTCCACATAGTTGGTATCTCAAAGCTTTTTGTGCAGAACTGTGGTTGGAGTAGTCTGAGATTTTCATGTTTGTAGCAAAGGAAAAAGGAGAAGTTGGAGTTTGAAGCTTGACTCATAGGCATTTGAAAGCCAGGTATGGAAACTGTGGATACAAGAGCAGATAGACTTGAATTCAAATCCCAGCTCTGACACTTATTGGCTCTATGACCTTGGGCAAGTCATTTAACCTCTCTGGGTCTGCTTCCACAACTGTCAGAAATTATTTCCTTTCCCTCTGATGACAGAATAATACTCCTTTGCAAATTTTTTGTAAAGCTTTAAGATAATATATAAATGTTTTGTGCCTAACACAGGTCTTGTTATATCGTAGTTATTATTTCTGCCACAGTGGAATCATGTTGTTTATGGTTGGGATTCACAAATGAGAGAGGGAAGTATACCTACAGTTACAAACAACAAATGTTTCTTGAACCTTTCATGGTGCTAATCTTCAAGGACATGAAGTCTTGACATAGCTTTCCTTAAGGGGCTTATAACTTTGTTGGGAAACATGTTACATGTATAAAAATTCCAAGACTGTGTATCACTTGTTAAGTTCCAAAAGCATGGGGCAGACAGTGGACATATCAGAGAATTTTCTCTTCCTGGGTTTTGTTTGCCCTTCTGTACCCTATTTAGTGAGGTGGCTTCTGGATGTTGTTGATGAGAGAATGAGAGGGTAGGAGGGAGTGTGTACAGATTTAGGGGAAGGGAGTCATGTGGGAATATGTAATTAATTTTTATACTTTCCCCAGTAAACCATCGACCCTTTTTATGATGTCATGAGGGATTCCTTAATTTTGCAGCTGCTTCCTGATTACGTCAGAGAGGACCCTCTCACCCCACAGCCTGGAGCTGCACTCATACAAGAATTGGAAACAAATGAAGTGCTGAATATCTAATGGCTTCCACAGGGAGAGCCAGTTCAGACTTCCCAGGCCTCCTTTTGCAACGTCTTCCTCAAGTATTTCTGACCCCCTGAAGTGTCTTTGTTCTGGAAAGACAGGACTGGCCCAGAGCCAAGTGGGCAGGATCCTGGGGACTTCTTGATGCATACCTCCCTCACTCCAGGTGTTCTGCAATCCCAAATTTCTGCCCCTTTCCTGGATCTCATTTGGTGGGTGTTATCTTTTTTTTTTTTTTTATTCCCTCTTAATTCCACCCCCTTCCACCTCTGACCTATGGATGTTGCCATTTCCCCGTGAGAACTGGATCTCTGAAGGTGGGGTGTCTCCTCCTACACGCTTGTCGCTTGTCGAGTGCACTCAGAGCCTGGCACACCTGGGAGGCCAGGCACACCCTGGGAACCAGGCACACCGGGGCCTGGCCCGTGGCTCCACTTCGGGCACGAACCCAGGACCTTCTGCATGTAAAGCGAATGTGCTAACCACTACATTATGGAGCCACCACCGGGTATTATCCTTCTTGAGGTCTCAGGATCCTCTGCAGCCGGCCAAGATTATCAGAGTTTTTGACCTGTTCCAGTTCATCCCTTTCCTCCGACATTATCTCCACCTTCTCTTGATTTTCTTTCTGCAACTTTCTGACATCCGTGCACTCTTTTGATTCAAGTACTCTACATATAATTTCTCTTTTTTCAAACAAGGTCATGCCCTCTTAGCTTCCCAATTGATCTCTCTCACTGTTACCTTTTTCTAGCTACCCTAATCTGTCCTAAATGCTTTTACTAGATTAATATTCATGAAATACCTCTGCTTCATTTGGAAACCTCGAATGAGTGCCTTCCTTACTGCCTGTCGTGTCAAGTCTGTCTTCTTTGCTGTGGCAGTGCAGGCCCTGTGTTTTGTGGTCCACTTTACACAGCAGGCCGAGTATAGTGCCTGCCGTCTGGGAACATGCCTGGTGTGTCCCTGCCTACAAGCTTCCTTAGTACACACAGTCCCTCCTTCATCCTGCCATTCCATCTTTATCTTTTGCAGCCCTGCTCAGAGGTGCTCTCTTCCATGAAACCCTCTCTGACATACACTAGCTAAAAATAAGTTCCTTTCTCTCTGGTGACAGAAAGCATCTTCTCTTTTCCTTATAGCGTGTAATGCATTGTCTTGAATTATAGTTTTTTGGGTATCTGTTCTTTCTTATTAGATTATCATCTCATGGACAGAATGCTATTTTCCTTTATTATATCCTCCACAATTGGGCACGCAAATAAATATTTTTGGAAATAATGGGAGAGGTCACTTTGTTAGAAGGTCAGGATTTCCCCTGCCCCACATCTACTCACTAAAAGAAGCGCGTTTTACAATCCTAGAAAATCCAGAGGGAGTAGCAGGCATGACACTAGGGGTTCTTAGAAGGAAACATTATCTTCCACATTTTTGTGTGTTGTTAGCTATACCCTGTTTGGGGATGTGTCATGGCTTGCCTTCTGCTCAGTCACCCTGTGTTCTGCCATTGTGCACAAATAATTTGCTGGGGTGTATTGGTGCTTGATTTTCTGACTCATTTATTCTGCTCCTCAGGGAATGAAATTATGTCCTGATGGCATGGACACCTCTGCTTTTGCTCTGGGATTTAGTCTGGTTTCTATACAATGACTGCCTCCTCCAGACCTTCTCTTCAGCCAGCAACTGACACAGAGAACCCTGTGGCTCAAACAGCAGCAGTCAGAAGATGCTCTCACTGTCCACTTCCTGTAGACAAGGAGGTTTTGGTGGGCTGCTCAGGAACTGTGCCAGCCCTGTGTCTGACTAGCGACTGACTCATGAGAAAAGCAGCCTTATGTCTGCAAGATAAGAGCCAACAAATCGCCTCCAGGTGGTGATAGTTTGGAGGTGACTGACCATTTCGTCTCTTTGGGAGGAACTGGTAGGGAGGGAGTCAGTGAATAAGTGGTCTTGCCTGCATTTTTCTCCAGCTATTAGTGAAGCAGCCAAGCAAATAGTTGGTTCTCTCTGTTGGAGCGGCTAGTGGACCTCAGTGCCCTCTGAATCCCTTCTGCTGCTCTCAGGGTATCAGACTTATGTGTCATCCATCCTGTGTCTTCCCTTCATTACTCTTCTCTTCTTGCCAAGAAGCTGGCTGTGTGCACCAGGGGAACTCTGCTTGTTCCATTACTGCCAGATTGTTTTTTGACCAGCCAAACCTCATCCCTGCTGATACTGGTTTACTCCAAACCTCTCCCTGACTCAGGATTTGATCAGAAGCAGTGATTCTGAACCATTGTCCCTTGGCTGGGCTTAAAGGGTCCAAGCAGGTGGGCCTGCCTCTCTTCCCCTCCTCTTCCCTCCCCACCCCTCCTGCCTCATTCCCATTTCCTGCAGGAGGATGCTTTGCCATCCTGGAGCCGTCAAGCACAGCTTTGCTTTGGCAGCACCGTCGCGCACACACACTGGTGGGAGAGGGGACGTGTTTATCACTTTTCCTGGAGATTATCTGTTTAAGCACTTCTCTGACAGTTACAATAACAAGGGCAGTGTGTTGTGTTTCCCAGCAGAAGGACACTTGCTGTTGAAAGATGTATAGCACTAATTAGAAATACATAACATCCGGCCACATGGCAGCCTTCTCCCGGCCGCTCCATTTCCTGATTTCATACAACTTTGACGACAGTTGGTTTATGTTTTCCATGAATATGTTCTCAGAAAAATGAGAAAGTCTCCCTGTTACATAGGAGTGAAAAGAATATTTCTGCCTGAGCAGGTATTTGGCCACAGGAATAGTGGGAACTGTGGTCATCTGCCCATCTGAGAGCGTGTGGGAAGGGGCAAAACCAAGTTCAGACCTCAGGTGACTTTCTTGGTAAGAAATATTTCCGTCTGACTTCTTAGCCAAAACCGTCCCCCTAAACCCTTGAGCAAACCTGCTTTTAGAAAGAAGGGGAAAGGCTGTTTCACAATGTTAATGAGTTCCTCAGCTCATGTCAGGCTCGTACTACCTGACACAAAGCCAGAGGAACCCAGGCAAATACCAAGGCAAACAATGCTTTTTCCTTCCCCACCCACATCATTTGTTGGCCCCGCCCAGCCCTACTCTAGGGATATATATGGGCATTCTTCAGACTGGGGTCAGTTTCCCAGGTCTAGTCCCAATGTGGGTGGACTCGGAATCTAAATGCTATTTTCCTACCTTCTTGTAAAAGAGTGAATACTTTTCAAGGAACAGCATCATCTGGCTTCTAACCCACAAAAGCACAGGTGAGGGTGAAGAGCATCTCCTGAAGATACCACAGCACTTAATATATTTCTAAGTGGAGGTATTGCGGTCAAGTTGCCATGGTTACAAGGGCAAAGAACTATTTTTTTCACCTGATTGAAATGTTTTACAGTTGCAAGGACCCTGTTTTATTTGTAGCTGTGTCCTCACATACCCAGTACTGCGTCGAGCACATTGTAGATACACAGTATATACTTGTGGTACCATTGAACCATGGAGAAGGGGAGGCCTTCTAGAAAGGACTCCATATGAAGTGGTCATTCAGAGAGCTGACTGAAACCTAGGCATTCTGACCCCCAGATAGCTGTGATATTGCCACCTGCTTGATCAGAGCAGTAAAGCTTAGTGGTCTGTACCTCCTCATCAGTCGGACCAGATACCCATCAGGGAGTGCTATCAGGCCTTTCCTGGGAAGGTGGGAGGTAGGGAAAAGGTTGAGGTGACATAACCATGGCCAAGAACAGAGCAGTCATGAAGCTGAACAGCTACTGCTCTGAGAAGTAGTTGAGCCTTTCCAGACCTACAGAAATGAGGCTCCAATGTTTGCCCCCCTGCCTGGTCCACAGACTTTATTGCAGGAGGCTTAAAAAAGGAGCCAACCTGGACTCCCCAGAGGTCACAGGTATCATTATTCTTAAGTAGTTCATTCTCCTTCTTGAACCGTAGACCCCAGCCCCCAGCCCCCACTTTGAATTCTAAGAAATAGTCCTGCCCGAGATTGCCATTTTTCATAAAGGTAGAAATGGACATGGTGAAAGTAATTTCCCCCTGCCTCATCCTTATCCAGGCTAATGAGAGTATCTTATTGTATGTAGCTGTGGGCTTCTTGAAATACCAGCCCCTTGGAACTAAGACCCTCCCCCCATTCCTTTTAAGGACCTTCTGCGTGCAGGTAGCTTCTGCCTGAAATGCCAAGTTGATGAGGAGACACTAATGTGTACTCAGTGTGTCACCACCAAGATGTGGCCTCGACTTGTCCTATCCTAGCTTCCTCTATCCTGGACTTATTCCTCCATTCCAGGCTTTGTTGCCAGTTAGAGGCAGACTGCTAGCACTGCTCAGCAGGGGCCTGGGCTGAGCTGGGATGGTACAGACAGGCTGCTGCCTGTTGAAGGGGTGAAGGGGAGATGCTGACAACTTTTCTTGGGATGACTTACACATCTTCCCCTTTCCTACTTTCCGTCCTCCTTCCTCTTCATTCTTAGGTGATTGTTATCTGTCTCTAACAGAGGTTTAGAGCCTTACCAGAAGAAGAATGAGAGTGGTGATCTATTCTAATCACATGGATTGTTACCACTTCCATACTGCCTGCCACAGTTGAGTTGCAAACTTAGAGGGTGACATTTGGAACCAGTGGACATATGAAAGGATGGCAGGAAAGCCACAATAGAAGAATTGCTTCACTGATGATATTCATATGGAGGAGCAGCCTCCTTCTCACTCTCATGGCTTTCAAAGTGGTTTGGGGCTAGCTTTGTATACTCTAATCATGTTTGCTCCTGTGGCGAAGACGGTTAGGAATAACGGTGGCTGTATAGTATCTCCTAGAGTAAAGACTTCAATTAGGCCCCATTGACAAGACTGTTGTCAATGAGGAGAGAGGGGAGAGAGCTCCCTCTTGGCTTTGGAGGTTAAAATACAGGCAGGGACAGAGATCAAATATGTGGCCAATTATCCTTTTAACACTTGGAGATTCTGAGAGTTCTCCTGTATTACAGAGGGAATTAGCAGATTAGCTGCTGCCAGAACAAGTGAGTCTGGCTCCTGATTTCATCTGTGTGTATTGGGTATCTCCTTTTCTGAAGCTGCAGGTTGGACTGCTGCCTTCTATTTGTCACTGATTTCCTCTCAAGTCTGGATGAAGTGGCTATCAGGGAGGGTAGGTGCAGGCAGAGGTTTGGGTGAGTGTATGTAGCTTCCGCCAAATAATAGCTCTGGCTACCACCAAGGTGGCTCCTTAACTGACCTGGAGCCAGAGGGAAGTTAGCCAGGCTGAGAAAGTGAGGAGGAAAGGGTGCTAGTATTGGAAGCCAGATTTGTTTTTAGCCCTAGGGAAAAGAATTTGTGAAAATAAACACTAACTTGGATTAGGTGCTTCTTGTGTGCCATGTACTGTCCTATATAAAAGTAACTCAGTGAAAATAGGTTGTGTCATATGTGGTCTCTTAGGAAGAGGAACATAAAGGGAGTAAGGATGGAACCAAAGGTTGGTGATTCAGAAAGATAACTTAAATTTGTGTTTTTCTGATCTTAATTGGTATTTGTACTTCTGCTATCTATACATTAGAAAGACTAGTTAATTAAATATGAGTTCTTGTTACTGTGGCTTTACATGATCAGTAACCAGCTAAAAGCAGAGCTGCAGCTCTAGCTCAGACTGCCCATCTTGGGGTAACTGGTGCTGAGGAAATGATGTGATGCAGAATTTTACCAGTCACTCCCTATAATAACTTTATTGAGTGTTTACCCAAACACCAGGCATTGTGGTAAGTGTTCTGTGTACATTATTTTATTTAGCCTTACAACTACCCTTTGAGAGAGAGAATATTACTACTCCCAGTCTTTGGTGAGGAAAAGGAGCTCAGTGAGATGACCAAGGATGTGCACTTAGTAAGGAAGGGAGGAGTAGCCCTTGGCCCCCAGCATACTGATGGAATTTCATTTGCCTCTCCTCAGACTGCTTCTCAGAGGAGTGTCGCTCTGTGATCCAGGAGCAAGCTGCAGCCCTGGGCTTGGCCATGTTTTCTCTCCTGGTGCGGCGCTGTACCCACTTACTTAAGGAGTCTGCCAGAGGTAAGCAGATGAGAGGCCCCCTGACTGGTTGGCTTTCCAGCTGCCTGAGCCCTGTCCCAAGAAGCTTAGAATGCCATACTACTCTCCATTCTTCCATTTCTCAATGTACTCTCTTCCTTTTGTCCGCCTAACTAAGTCCCACCTCCTTAGGTATGTCTGATTACCTCTGTGGCCCTCTTTCCTCCATGTGAAACTATTCCCTCCCTCTCTTCTCCTTTGGTAGTTAGCATTTTCACTGTACCTGTGAGCTGCTGTGTGTTCTTGCCACGTTGAAAAACCAGAAAAATTAGTTTCCCTTTTTGTTCATAATTGATGTTTTGCTTTTCCCCCTCTATACGTCCCTTTTTATCTGGTGCCTGGTGGGTGCTCTAACTGCTATAGACCAGCCATCTTGGAAGACTCACTAGACCAGAGCCGAGGCTGTTTTTATCCCTTGGGTTGAGCAAGTGTCCTATATCCTTTAAGGCTGCCCTTAGAATTCAAAGCTGATTACTGAGCCATGTAAGGTAGGGCTGAGGGTTGTACTTTTCTTTCAGCTCCTGACTCAGTATTGGTGAATAGTGAAGCCCTCTGTCATTCTTTTGCTACATCACTTTGTGAATGCCTCTGACCTTTGTGGCTGTGGCTGTCTCTTTTTGGAGGGAGGGTGGGGGTAACTTTTAATTTTGGAACAATTTCAAATTTATAGAGAAGTTGCACGATTATACAAAGAACTCTCACATACCCTTCACCCAAACTCTCCCATTGTTAGCATTTGACCATATTTGCTTTAAGTTCTCTCTGTTTTCATACACACATAAACTTACACTTATTTTTTTTCTGAACCATTTGACTGTAAGTTGCAAATATAGTAGCCCTTTACTCTCAAATACTTGACAGTGTATTTCCTAATAACAAGGACATTTTCTTACATTACAGTAGAGTTATCAAATTCAGGAAACCAACATTGATATAGTACTATTATTCAGTCTACAGTCTTATTCAGTTTGTACCAGTTGTCCTAAAAAAAAAAAAAAATATTTCTGGTCTGGGATCCTCTCCAGGATTACACTTTTAGATGTAATGTCTCTTTAGTCTTCTTCAATCTAGAGTGGTTTCTCAGTCTTCCTTTGTGCTTTATGACCTTGACATTGTTAAGCCTACAGGCCATTTATTTTGTAAAATGTCCCACAATTTGGGCTTTTATGACATTTCTTCATGATCAAATTCAGGCTTTGCTGTTTTGGCAGGAACTCTGGTGCCATCACAGTACTGTGCTAAAGGGAAGCTAAAAGCAGGGGCTAGAGGCCAGAGTAGCAGCTTCACCCAGGCCACAGGTGGAGCAAAAACAGTTGTCTGTAGGGGCAGACCCATTGCACTGGTTCTCTCTTTGTCCTGCTTTTCAGAATCCTCTTAGGTGCTGGCACTTGTCCTTCGCTTCTGGGCCCAGCTTTTCTGTGGATTTAGTCTCCCTTCCCTAAGAGCTGCTGCCATCCCAGCACCCCAAGCCTCACTCGGAGGCCATAGCAGACATAGGCCCAGTTCTCACCCTTTGCCTCTGCAGCTCAGCTGTCCTCTCCTGAGGATGAGAATGACCAAGATGACATCAAGGTATCTTCCTTCGTCCCGGACCTGAAGGAACTGCTCCCTAGTGTGAAAGTCTGGTCAGACTGGATGCTCGGCTACCCAGACACCTGGAATCCTCCACCCACATCTCTGGATCTGCCCTCACAGTGAGTCGGCCTGCTTATTCCTTCAGCACTACTGGCCTTGGCCCACCTGTGTTCCCACAGCTCCCCTCCCAGTCCTCTTCGTTTCCTCTCACCCACAGCCCCTTGTTTCTCTTTCCTCCTCTCTTGAACTTTGTTTTCTTCCTTCCTTGAACACCTTCCCTGTCCACTAATGTTTTTGTCTATCCTCTGGTCTGTTTGTCCTCCTCTCTCAACCTCTCTTTTTCTCCCACTCCATAGCTTGCTCTATTTTGTTCTTTTTCTTTGCTCTTGCTCTTTCATTCACTTCATATTGTTCATGTTCACTGTTTCTGTAGCTGCCTTTTTAGCCTAGGTGTGTATTAGTGTGTGTGAGAGAGACAGTCTATTTCTCTCCCCCCAAAACCCCTAAAAACTTTTAGTTTATCTCTACACATCTTTCAGGCTCTCTCTCGCTATTTCTTGTGCTTTCTTAGGCACTCTGTCTCCTTGCCTTCCTCTCACAACATTGTAGTGGGAGTGGGTGAGGGCATGCACTTTTTCCTTCCATTCAGTTCTTTCTTTGTCTCATCAGCATACCCCACCCCCATCTCCCTGTCTCTGTGTTTCAGTATGGTATCTGTCATTTGTTGATGTGGCATGTGTTAGTGTGGGGAGTATGTGTATATGCCTGGTTCTGTCTATTTAGATCTGTTTGTGCGTTTATATGGCTTTTTTCTTCCTTTTTTAATTGTGGTAAAAAATATATGCAATAATTTGCCAACTTAACCATTTTTAAGTATACAATTTAGTGGCATTTTATATTCACATTGTTGTGCATCCGCATATGGCTATTTCTTGTGTCTGTATCAGTGTGTGCATTGTATCTCTGTGTGCCTGTTTGAGTCTGGTTGTCTCTGTGTCTGAATGTCTCTCTCTATTTGAGTGTGAGGGTCTGTGTAGTTGTCTCTGGGGATCTGTCTAAGGGTATTTCATTGTGCCTATCTATGTCTGTCTTTGTATGTGTCCATGTGCTATGTTCATATCTATGTCTCTGTCTCTGTCTGTCTTTGAGTGTGTGGTTCTGTTTATGGAGTTCATGTATACCCATGAGGGGTCCGTTTCAATGTGTGTCTGTTTCTCCATGTCTCTGTGTCCATATCCATGTTCGCATCTGATTCTGGGTTCATATCAGTCCATGTCTGCTTTGGTCCTTTCCATGTCTCTGTGTGTGACTGTGTCCTGTGGGAGTGTATGTTTGTGTGTGTGCCTGAATGTCTCTATCCAAGAGCACCTATGTTCGTGTTTGTGTTTGTCCATGACTGGGTCCCTCTGTTGGAGCGGGGATTTCTGTATGTGGGTCTGCCTATAACACCTGCCTCTCTCTGCTTCTCCTGTGTTTCTTCACCTGCCTCACCTAGTGCCTCTGCCTGTCCCCTCTGCCTATCTCTGCCTATCTTGACTGCCTGCCTCTATCTGTCTCTTTATCTTCCTCTGCTGTGTTTGTGTGTGTCTATACCAGGGGTCAGCAAACTGGCCCGTGAGCTAAGACTGGTTTACATTTTTTTAATGATTGAAAAAAATAATATTTCATGACTTGTGAAAATGATATGAAAGTCAGATTTTAGTGTGTCCATAAAGTCGTATTGGAACAGAGCCATGCTCATTTGTTTGCACTTTGTCTATGGCTGCTTTCACACTGCACCAGCAGAGTTGAGTAGTAGTTGCAGTAGAGACCTTATAGTCTGCAAGGCTTAAAATATTAACTATCTAGCCCATTGCAGAAAAAGTTTGCCAACTCCTGATCTATATCCATGTTTCCATGTGTCCCATTCACTGTCTGTGTTTGTGTTTTGTACAGTAGTGTCTTAATGTATGTGCATGTAGGCACCTATCTCTGGTCAACTTTGTTGACCGTCCAACTCTCTCCCTCTCCCTTTCACTCCTTTCTTATCTTTGTTTTTCTCTCTTGGTTTCTCTCGTCTCTCTCTGTCTTTGCCTATTTCTGTTTTCTGTCTCCTTTTCTCCTCTTCCCCTCTTTCATTCTCTGTATTGTGGTCTCTGGCAAGTGTAGTACACCCAGAGCTCCTTTAGGCTCCATGTTGGATGTATATCTGTGTTTTCAGTAACAAGCATCCATATTCAGCATGTCATCATTCTTCTCCAGTGCTCCTCCGAGAGGAGGGAAGTACTGGAAGATTCAGTATGGAGACTGAGGCTCCTACAGATGACACTTCTTGGGAGTTCAGAGGGGTGCTTCTATGACTGGGGGCTGGTCATGGGAGTCTCTGGACTCGTGGGTGACCTGCAGAGGGAATGTTGTAGTAGATATTTCTGGCCAGCAGTTATTAACCTTTCTGTGTGCACTATATAGTCTCTTTCCCCTCCTTTCCTTACTCAAATTTCTTTCTTATTCCTCACCCCAAGATACTTCCTGGACTGTTTGGCCCTCTTTCCCAATGCCTGCCCCCCAGCTCTAACGCTGTAACCATGTGAAGTGATGCTCACAGCATCAAATAGTTCTCTGCATCCTTCCTGTAAACCCTCTTAGGTTTCCAAAAATGCACTCCAGGCTGAGGCCTCATGAGCCAGGGTTGAGCCCTGAGCTGGGCAGCTGGGGCCACACAAAGGAACTGACACATCTGACTAGGGTTCAGCTGTTTCCCAGCCATGTTCCCCAAAGAGTTAACATGTACAGCCTAAAACTTTACAGGCTGTTCGTCTATAATGCCGACTAGGCAATTTGAAATTTTGGAAAGAAAATGACAAAGGCTCAGCTTTCCACATATCTGAAGCCACTGCTTCTGAGCATATGTAAGAGTCACAGAGTATTCCTCCTTTCCTTTTTTTTTTTTTTTTCAGTTGGTGGGGAGGCAGACTATTTGACCCTAGAGCCTGGGCTTTCCCTGAGTAACCTCACTTCCCTACCACAAGTCCCTTAGATATGGTCCATCCAGCCTGTTTATCGTATGCTGGGCCATCAGGTCTGTTAACTCTCTTCTGAAGTCATCTCCCTTCATCCCTCCTCCCTCTTTTGCTCCCTTTGGCTTGTTTGGCCGAGGAAATGGAAAGCTCACACAGGAAGTGCTGGGCCTCATTTGCTTGAGGTGCTGAGTCTGTTTTCTCTTGGATGCTGCAGCAAATGGCTCGTTGCCGGCTTATGCGAGCTGCTGCCCATCTTTGGGCAAGGGCTCATTCAGTAGCTGGGCACGTGGTCCCAGGCTACAGCCATCCCCAGCTGGGCTTCACCTCCTCAGCTACAAAGAGGCAGAGGAGGTTGGGACACTTGAGTCCGATTTGTGTAGTCTTTTTAGACTTCTTCATGGAGGGAGGAGATCTGACTAAATAATATACTGAATCCTATTGCCCAGTAACAAGTTCCTGTAGCTGTAGGCACCACTTATTCTCTGATGAATCCAGTCTAGGCTAGAGAAGTCAGTGTGGTAGAGAAGAGTCCCTTCTGTGCTGTCTGTCTCTGTACTCAGGATCAGCAACTGGTTGTTTCTAGAATATAAGTTTAAGCCTAAAGGAGGGGCTTTGCTGTCCTGGAACCTGACCACAAGTAATGGTGGTTTGACAGCTGGTGCCATTGTTGGACAGAGCAAACCTGACCTGACCACCACTTGAGGGTAGCCCTACCTCATAGCCTTCAGGTCCAAGCTCTGGAAAACTGGAATATGAATTAATATCCCTCCTTTCTAGTTTTTCATATAGCTGCCTAACACTTACTGAGTAAATACTGTGGTTGAGAGATTGGTAAGGTATGATGGTTTTGTGCATTTCAAAGTTGTGTCTTATGCCTACTGATCTTTTCATATTGTGGAACCTTATCTTTAAGGCCATAGGGAATAACATATTCCAGATAGTTCTGTAGATGTCAGAATAGTAATCCCTTCTGACACTCTTAAGGTCTTTGTGTGTGATCTTCATTTTGGAGAGTTTAGGAATGCTCTTAAGAGAGTAGGAAGGAAATGGCTTCCACTTAACACCTCTATTTTTTTGTTGTTATTTTTATTTTTATTTTTTTAATGAAGTTTATTGGGGTAACATTGGTTAATACAATTATGTAATTTTCAGGTTATACATTATAATTTGACATCTATATATTCTATTGTGTGACTACCAACCAAAAGTCCAGTTTCCTTCAGCTATCATATCTTTGATCCCTTTTACCCACTTCTGCCTTCCCCTACCCCCTTATATTTGACCCACTTTACCCCGTCTACCTCTCCCCTCCTCCCCCACCCCCTACCCTCTGGTAACCACTAGTCCATTGACCAGGTCCCTGAGTCTCTGTTTGTCCTGTTCATTTGTTGCTTTTAGGTTTATATCCACATATAAATGATATCATGTGATTTTCTATGTTTTCAGTCTGGCTTATTTTGCTTAGCATGATTACCTCGAGGTCCATCTATGTTGTTGCAAATGGCAGTATTTCATCTCTTCTTATGGCTGAGTAATATTCCATTGTATATATGTACCACAGCTTCTTTAGCCAGTCATCTATCATAGGACACTTCGGTTGCTTCCATATCCTGGCCACTGTGAACACTTCTATTTCGTATGCTTTCTTTGGTCTCTGCCTGCATTTGTTCTCCGTGAAGATAAACTCCTCATTGATCCTAAGATATGGTGGCAAGATAGCCTACATTTCAGTTTGCTTTTCCTCCAGAAACCCCTATCCTCAGATTGTCTCCCTGATACACTTGGACACTTATTTAATCTTGCTCGCTATCTATTTTGTTAACATCTTTCCTTGTACAGTTAGAATCATTTCAAATCATCCCTCATTTTCCTAGGGGAATTCCAGAGCTCATCATTAGTTTTCTTGGTTCTCTCCTCTTGCCTATATGCCTCTTCTTTCTGGTCAAATCTGCTTTTACTAGGCAACAGCCACTTAGGCACATGTGGAACATTTAAGGTGATGATGACAGAACATCACTGACACTGTACAGTGATAAGGGCAGGATTTCAGAGCCATTTGTGCCTTCCCACACAGTGGCACTTAGTATGTATGTGTGCTGCATCAGCATGTAAGTAGGTTGACTTCCCATTTTTACCTGTTAGGAGTTACAGTAAGATGGCTTTATATCCCAGGAGATTTTGGTACAGAGGATTGTAGCAAGGTGTGGAAAGTTGCCTTAGGCCACTATAAGAGACAATGTCAAGTGCTTTGGTCTATTTAGAACGGACTGCAGTGTTTGGAGGGGCCACCTAATTGTAGGGAGTGGGAGAGGAGAGGGGAGCAGTGTCTGTGCCCGGCTTCCTATTAGAAAGGAGAGGCACATCTATTCTCCACTTTGCCAAATGAGCATGAGTCAAGTCGTGAATGTCAGGTGATGGAGGGAAACAGAGCAATAGGCTTCCAAGAGCCTAAGCGTAGTGACCCCTTGCATCCCAGGACCTTTGGCAAGGCTAGGGCAGTAGGACAGCCTACCTCATTTCATAGTCTCTGCTGAAGCCAAATCTTTCCTCATCTTGATCACTAGTTCTCAGTAAGTGAAAGAGTCAGGGGACTTTGAGAACATCCAAACCTAGCCCAGCTGTGGCAGTTGGTTTATTGCTTTCAGCTGGTACTTGAACCCAGGTCCTGGTCTTGGAGGCTTTCCCAGGTTTAATCCCCAGAGCTTTCTCTGCAGCTGTATGACACTGCGCTGACCCCGAATGAGGATAGGAAAATAGAACCAGTGCCAAGCCAGAGTCTCTTTTTCATTTGGAGTCTGGCTGTCTGCCCATGACCAGGGTTACATAATGGGAAACATAGCTGGGGCTCTGGAGAGCCCGCGTTTCACCAGGCTGCCCAGACCTTCGCATTCTGATGCTATATATCTTCCTAATTGTAGCTCGGATGCATTTATCACACTGTTGGATTGGAGTACTGTTAAAAAAAAAAAAAACACAAATTCCTGGACTTGCTGCTTTTCCATGGCTTGGGCTTGTCTTGTATAGTCTACAGAGCATGTTGGAAAAGCTTGTAGAGAGCCCTCTGAGGTGCTGTCACATAGGGAGACATAGGGATGTATAGGGAGTATGCAATAAACTAATTTTCTCAGGGAGCATACATATGTCTACCCTATAGATGAGATAGAAATTCTTGAGTTTAAAAAAACTAGTTCAGTCACCCTCATAGGGCAGCTCGGAAATAAGAACTGATCCCAAGTCTAATCGGCACCCCTTCAAGGACGCTTAATACGTCTTCCCAAAAGGGCATTTTAGGAGGTCACTAAGTAATAGTCCATCAGCACTTCCCTGAAGGAAGTGGTGGTGACTGTGGGAAGCCCCTTTGCTACCCTGGCTCCGCACCCAGTCTCCCTGGCTCCGTGTTAGGGCGTCAGCACTACAGCCTGGCACCAGGGGGTTCCTCTTCCTCCAAGTGCTGAGTGTGGGGCACACGTGATCTCTCCCACGGCAGGAGCTTCTGTCCCGTCCCCTCTCCTCCCACAGGACTCCTTGTGAGAGGAAGGGGTGTTGGCCTAAGGCTCCAGTCTGACCCCAGCAGGGTACAGCAGCTGACCCTAGGGAGAGTACTTTCCAGCTCTGGGCTGGGGTTATTTGGGTCCAGTGTGTGCTAAACTAAGAAGACGTGTTGGAGTGGTTACAACTAAAAATTTAGAGAGGCAGGAACCGTGAGAATCCGCACCAGGGAGGCCGCCGAGGGCTCTACTCATGCCGTGGAGATGTCAAGGTCCCCTGGGGGCTGCTGTTTCCCAAACACAGTGCTGATGGGTTTAACACACCATAGTGATGTGACAGAGACTATACATGTGAATGTAGCTTGGGAGAAGTGAAATCAAATCAGGTACTGACCTGGATAGAGGTTGAGGGAGGCACAGTCGAAGCACTTGAGAAATCCCGGAATGAGGTTACCGGGACTTCTTGTTGGCCATGGTGCTCCAGCGGCATTACTTAGAACATAGAAAAGTTTGTTCTTAGAGTAGTGTGAGGTGACTGAGCTTCAGAACTGTAATGCCCTATTGGGCAGAATTAATTTCAGTTGGATACTCTCCTAAGGGCCCCAGTTGCTGTGTTGGATTCAGGACCATTTCTGCTATTAGCTGCTTACCTCCTGCAATTTTCTTCAGTTGGGCAGGAAGTCTTCTAGGCCTACAATGGTTGTATGTTGGCCATTGAACCCTATGTGGAGAGTTGTGGGCTAGAGTATAATGGTCCATAGGCAAACAAGTTTTAAAAAAAGGATATTGCCTATCTTAAGAACATTTCTCATGATCTGGCCTTTTGTGTTTTCCCTTTATGTCTATGGGCTTTCTCTTTTTTCAGCTTTGTTGTGCCTAGTTTCCATGCCATCTTGGCTATATTTCCAGAGCTCCTCACCCCAGGAACCAAAAGACCCAACTTGTTTCCCATCTGCACTACTTCTCTGATCTTCCATAGCTCCGAAACACAATGCAGGGCTTCTTCTCACTCAACTCTTTCCGGGTTTGTTCTGCAGCTGTGGAGTTTGAATGTTAGTGTTTAAACAAGCTGGTATTACACAGGAAATGGCCACCTCCACAGGCCCCTGCAGGCTTGTAACATGGGGTCATTGTACTTGATATTAATCACCAGTCAGCCTATTCCCCAGTAAAAATATGAAGGGGTGTGTGAGGGCTCAGTCTTCCTTAGACTTGCCAGAAGGATGGCCTGAGCCTTGGTTGGGCTTTAATACTTCATTCTCTAAACTGTCTCCCTCCCTTGGTCCTGCCCTGGGTGAAGCTTGCAAAAAAGTTCCTACCTGACCTCTTCCCTATAAAGCTGGTAGATCTGCCTTTTTTTCCCTGAGTTCTAGGAAGGAGATAGATTGTTGTGGTATAACTTGCCTCATATGTCTCCCATCTTAATCTTTCAGAGCATGTTGTAGTTGAGTAACATCTTATATGAGAAAACTACAAAATTGTAGAAACACAGAAATCCACTGGTTTATCTTGAGACCAAGCTTCTCAGGTCATTGGGCTGAAGCTGCTTTTCTAATGCTGTTTGCAGAACTAACCTCAGTCTGAAGGGTTAATCTGATTCCCCAAGTCAATATCCCCCAAACAACCAGCCAAGAGTGTGTGTAGGTTCATTTCTGTGAAATGTGTTTCCCCAGTCACCTGGGCTGGCCTGGGCTGCATTGTATCGGCCAGCAGCTGCACTGCACTCAAACTGACAGCTACATTAAACCTTGGAATTCTGAGGCAATAAAAAGTAAATTAACTCTTATTTTTTTCCTTTCCTGGTGGAGTAAGTAAATGCACGTCTGTAGGGAAGTGAGTGAGCCTTGGTCCTGAGTGCGTACCTCTAACTAGCCACTGCTGGTCTGTCCCAAGCTAGGATCTGGTGTTCAGACTCCAGCCAGGGGTCTGCTTTCCTGGTGTGTGGTGTGTTCTGTGG
Source organism: Pteropus medius (assembly GCF_902729225.1). Classification (NCBI taxonomy): domain Eukaryota; kingdom Metazoa; phylum Chordata; class Mammalia; order Chiroptera; family Pteropodidae; genus Pteropus; species Pteropus medius. The sequence continues at coordinate 15,770,197 of NW_024349799.1, read as the reverse complement.
GGTTGGGCCACTGGGTCACCCTGCAACTGCTGATCCCTGCACCCTAATCACATCACAGCTGCTGAGAGGCTCCCTTGCCACCATTATGAGAGCCATAAACGGAGTCAATGGGGGCAGTTTCATATTCTCTGGCTGCTTTGTATCTACTAGGTGGAGAATGCACCCTAATATTGTGGGCTCTGGGAGCTTCCCCAAAATATGAATTGGGATCAGAACAAGCCCAAGAGACTTGCCTGAACCCTTAGCACTCTAGAGGGTCCGGTCCATTTAGAACCAAAAGTGGTTTGAGATTGTCTGAAAAACCTTTTGGGGAAGTCATTTCCCAGACATTTCTAAAATACTGAGAGCTATTTAAAGCTCCTCATAGTCACCAGAATTTGACTTTGGGATCCTCAGCCCAGACCAACCTTGAATCCTTAGAATCCAAAGGCTGCTTTAGGGTGAAGGTTGGAAGGCACTCCTAACTGGGATCAGGAACTAGAGCAGGAAAAAGCTAAGCTTTTTCCCTTCTACTCAGGAAACCCTGTGTTCACCCACGGAACTGACCTCTCAGCCCAGAGGCCTGATTGGGGTAAGCTGAGGTGATATTGCCCAGGTTCCAGGAATGACCTCATCCTTTTGCAAATATCTTAACTTCTGAGTTCAGGCATTTCACCTAGTTTTTCAAAGTACCTCTCCTTTTAGTGTTAGTTTCCCAACACTCTTCTCTTCCCCACCTCTCTGGAGAGTCACCATATGGCTCATGGGTACCAATTTAGTTGTATTCTTGTCTATGGTGCTGAGAGAGGAGATAACTTATGATGAAATGTGAAGTGATCTTAGGCAATCCAGAGATACCAGAAGAAAACAACTACCCAGAATCAGAGTTCAAACACAAAATCAGTCTGAATGGATCAGGGCAGAAATGATCTATCATTGAAGCATTTTGTATATTCCCTTGGTTCTGCTTAGTGTAGCTTGGCCCTTGCTTGGGCCACTTTATATTTCTGAGTTGGGAACTCAGGACACATTCTATGTCTTTTGGCACCAGCTGCTGTCTTACAAATCAGCACTGGTGTAGGAACTCTCATCCACTTCATTTTTGCAGTGAGTCTTCATGTTTTGGCACAAGGTGGGTGGTAATGGGCAAAAGGCAAATGTGGGCTGGGGTCCCTAGTGGTGGTCAGCAGTCTCTGGGAGGAGTCAGTTTTGGTTTATCTGAGCCTTAGGGGACAGGGGAGCATGGTAATGAGAACCACATGGTACCACATATTTCTTCATCTTGGATCCAAGATGGTAGGGGTGGGAGGATGAGAGAGGGATGTGGGGCCTCCCACTGTGGGTGATTTTCTGCTGCCTCTCCCTGGCTGGGGATGCTGCTGCCCACACCTCCCACCCCCAACTACATCCTGAAGCAGCCTTGACCTGTACAGCACCAACCAAGGCCCCCCAAGCCAAGAATTCAGCTGGAAGACTTTTCACCTTCTTCCTTCTCACTCTCGTCTTTCCTGTTTATTTTCCAAATTGCTGCTCTGTAGCCGAGCAGTGCCTGTTGGCCAGAGCTCACCAGCGCTGTGGGATCAGACTCAGGCAGTGGGCTCAAGTGGCCAGCAGGGCACTGGGGGAGGAAGCAGGGAGTTGGAAGAGCCTCCCTGTGTGTCTCCCATGGGCAGCACTAACCTCGGAGGCGGCCCTGAGCAGCCCTATCACATCCGGTGCTTGTCTCTGCAGCCGGGACCGGAGGATAAACTATCAGAGCTGTGGGGCAGTGCATCATTCCTCTTATTATTTTCTTCTCTGCAGATGGGGTCGTGGAAAGTTCAGTTCCTTTTAACCCTCGAAGTTCTGTTTATTCTACAGCTGGTAGCCTGAATGCCGCGTTTCCCATTACATCACAAAGGGGCTCAGGCAGATCTCTGCACAGAAACGTGTTGCAACTGTTTATTTTTTTCCATATTTAAACATTTCTGACAGCCAAAACCAGCTGAGCCAAAAGATGGAGCTTTGTGAATGAGTCTGGTTGTTGGTGTCTGTGCAGAGAGAGGCTTTAAAAAACTCTTATCCCTCCGGTGATTCTTCCCAAGCATGTTCTTTTCCCTGGGCAAAGCCTGTGAAGCGAGTTACTTCTGCAGTACACGTGTGTTGATTATGTGCTGTTGTGTGATTAATGGAGTTGTGTTCCGCCTGGTTCCCAGGACACTCTTGAAAACAAGATGTTTCATTTCATTGCCTTTTTCTAGTGCAGTGATTACAGTAAATAAACCAGTGCAGGCTCCTTCCACCTGGAGCCAGTCAGGGAGTTCTCACACCTCTACTCCACTTTCTCCTCCAGCATCACCTTCAGTGGCATGTCCCTTGAATGCCCTCCTTTCTGCCATCTCCCAAAGGTTTCTAGTCTCCAGGAGAAACAGATTGCTTAGATCCGAAGCCCCTCCCTAGCAGATTGGGCTCATGCGCAGTAACTCGTCTGGGAAGATTCCAGGATGTAGCTCATTCTTACAGCTCTCTTTGCTTCTTGCCACTCCACATCTTAAACATACTGGTAAAACTTTTCTTTGTAATTCTTTTATGGATCTCACTCCTTTTGGAGTACAACTTAGCATCCATAGGGTACTGCCTGTTCCAGACTCCCTGGTTAGGTGGTCCTCTGGGAAAGAAAGCCAAGTCTGTAGACTTGTCAGGCCCTGGATCTGACCACAGTTTGGCTATTTGAGCTATGTCCTAGGCTGGAAAAGAAAGCTGTAAGGATCCTTAGCACCCATCAAAGCAGGGATCTGAACCACAGAGTTTTGACAAATGATGGTGACAGAAAAATGAACCTTTTTATAATTCTGCCCTGGAGTTTGAACTGGGGATAACCATACTTTGCATTTTCAAGGTTTCTTCTCAGATCGAACCAGGAATTGGTGATACACAATTAGGTTGACTAACCATCCCAGTTTGCCCACGCCTAAGGTATTTCTGGGAACGTGGGGTTTTCAGTACTAAAACTGGGACAGTCCCCGGCAAACCAGAGCAGTTGGTTACCGTATATCTAACCTTCCACAAGTGAGGGGAAGGAGAAGGAATAAGATGGCGAAGACAGCACTGATACTGGCTCATCTGCTGAAATGCATAGGAAGTTTGGCAGGTCAGGAATGAGGTTTTTGTTGGGTACGTGATTGTTTGTTTTCCTGTTTATATATAGGAAGAGGTTTCTGAAGCATTGTAAGGGGGAAAAAACCACGTGACTCTTTCCGTGGTGTGTCTGGCCCCTCTGGCTGTGCCAGAGGAGGGGAGATTGGTGCCCTCTTGCTATCTGTGTGACATATACTTGGCTGGACAGGAGTAGGGGAATTCTAGGAGCTGCCTCAGGCACTGGGTGTCTAGAGTGTTTGAGTGTCTCAGGCACACTGTCTGGAAAGGTGACAGGACCTGCATTAGGCAACTGATTCTCTAAATTCTTTTCCCTCTCTGGTTAGGATTAAAAACTCCCCCTAATCAATTTCAACTTTGCATAGATGGACACACATTCACCAGATTGCTGCCATGAGTGCAATTTTATATCCTAGCTTTTTGGGTAAGATTTCCTGGCAGATGTTAATCATAGATAACATTTGCCACAAGTACCTCCCTGCTCAGAAGTGTATAGAATACTTTCACCGGTCCCTCTTTAGAGCTGCTCTTTTTTTCTTACCTTATTTCTCACAGGATTGCTGTGGATGTGTGGTCGATGCTGGCTGATTTCTGTAACATATTGACCGCGGTGAATCAGTCTGAGGTGCCACTGTACAAGGACCCGGACGATGACCTCACCCTTCTTATCCTGGAAGAGGATCGGCTTCTCTCGGGCTTTGTCCCCTTGCTGGCTGCCCCTCAGGACCCCTGCTACGTGGAGAAAACCTCGGATAAGGTCAGCCCCAGGCCAAACATCACTCCCCATTCACCCTTCCTCTTAATTCTCCAGACTTTTTTATTCTTGGGAAGTTTTCTGTGCAAACGGAACATGATTAAGTCATTGAGAAGGGTGTTAAGGGAAAATATCGACCTTTTAGCCGCTGACATCTAGCTCTGTGTCCTGAAAAAAAAGCCCTCTCGACTTCCTTTGGTGTGTGTGTGTGCTTGCTGGCATGTTGTATATACGATCATTTCCTCACTTGTTTAAATAGTCCAGCTTGTGTTGGCAGTGCTCTCACTCAACTCCAAATGGTTTGCATCATGCTTAAAGCACCCTCCTTCCACCCCCCTTTCCTCCTTCCCCCCAGCCACAAAACTCTGCACTAGGAAAACAGCCAGAGCTTTTTCCCTTCTCTAAGGAGGAGAGTGATAAATAGGTGACTAGAGAGAAGCAGACACCATGTGTTAACGTACAAAAAAAGCTTTTAAGAATATGAAGCATTCCCCGCTGCCTGGTTTCTATTTTTCTTCCTCTGAGGACTGTGTTTTAACCTGAACTTTTTTCTTGTCTCTCTGTTTATAGAAAACAAAGTCCATTGCCCGTTGCCCTGGTGGGGACTATGGAACTCTTAGTCTCTGCTTAACAGTTGGGTCTTCGGCCAGGTGCAGAGAGTAAGGCATTTTGTTCTGCTTCACATTTCTGTGCAGTGGTTGTTAGGTTGGGAGAGTAGCACCCACAGACCCTGGGAGCAGAGTCTCCTGTGCTGAGCAGGGGAACCTTATAATTGAGCTCTCTGCAGAGTTGTTTGCATCATGTCCCCTGGGAGATAGGCCTTTGGGGAAGAATCTAAAAATGTCTTCTTAGGAGGAAGCCTTTTGACCTAGATGAAGTATGTACAGAGATGTAGGTAGACTTTTTTTTTAAGTAAGATAGCAAAAATTAAAATTTAAACATAAACTGCAAATATGAGAGATTTTATATTGAATATACAAAATTTAAAACTCATTCTCAGTAGAAAAGAGTATTAGCTTTCTTGTAGACAAGTAAAAAGAAGAAAATTTAGCTGCAGTCCCTCTACCCAGAGATAACATTACTGTTATTTTTGTTGATCATGTATAATCATATTTAACTTCTAGTATACACTTTTAAAACAAAACTGGAGGTCATATTATACATACTATTTATAATCAGCTTATTTTACTCAGTATTTTTTAATGTATTCTTATATGGAGTCATTTTTGATGATCACTTAGTATTCTTTTATATGCCAGGTCTTTGCTTTATTGAACCAAGGGATTGTTCAATTTTTGCACTGTCAACAATGAAGTGATTCCTTATAGCAGAATTTTTGTATATATTCCCTTTCGTTAAATTTCTGTAAATACATAAAGATTCTACACATTGACATATCAAAAACCCGTATTCTTTGGATGCATTTAATGGCTAATGGATCTTGGGAATGTGAAAGCAAGAGGAATATTCATTTTATGCTTTTCCAATGCAATGTTGGAATGAAATCTTGCTCAGTTTTAGGAGATAAGAATGGGGAATTGTGGTATGTGAGACTGAGGACAGCTAACACAAAGTTTCTACTTTGTAGATGTTCAGTTATAAGAATTAGAAGAGAAACCGGGTAACCTTGGCTTGAGTCAGAGGATCCTAATACCGTTCTTAAGTGATCACAAGATGGTCCTGACTCCTGGGGGTGCTTTTGGGAGATATGTGTCAGTGTGACACATGCATATGAGATAGTATATATATGATACATATAAATGATAGAATACAGTATATGATAAGTATGTGATCTGGCCAGAGAAGAACACAGAGCCAGCAGTCCATGCCCTCACCCTGTGGTAATGATTCACAGGCTACCTGGGGCAGTTACAGCTCATTGAGACTAAGGTAGATCTCTGCTTCAAGGACTGTGGCGTAGGTATGCCAAATACAACATCTCCAAATCCAAACTCCTGAATTTCTGTCCCCCAAACCTGGTCTTTCTTCAGTCTTCCCATCTTGGTAAATGACAACTTAGACTTTTGGGTTGCTCATGTCAAAATTCTTGGGGTTGTTTTTGGTTCCTCTCTTTTTCTCACTCCTCCATAACTAATCCATCAGCAGTTCATGTCTTCTTTATTTTCAAAATAAATGCAGATACAGTTCTTTCTTACCACTACACCCTAGTGTAATTCATCAAAATGACTTTCAACTGGTTTCTCTAGTTCCTCCCTCCTCTTACTCCCCAGTCTATTTTCAGCATAGCAACTGGAATGATCTTTTTAAAACATCAATAAGATCGTGTCACGCATGTCTCTGTTCAAAACCTTCCGACGGCTGTTCCTCTCACTAAGAGTAAAAGCCAAAGTTTTAACAATGGCCTACAGTGCCCTCAATTACTTGACGCCATTTCCTCTTAACTCTCTGACCTCAGCTCCTACTGCTCTTTCGTACTCAGTATGCTCTAGTCACATGGCATCCTTGCTGTTCTTCAAACAAGGCAAGCACTCATGCCTAAGGATCTTTGTACTTGCTTTCCTCTTAACTTGGAACACTCGGTCCCCAGATAGCTGTGTAGCTCTCCCTCCCTTCTAAATGTCTCTCACCTTGTTAGAGAGTTCTTCCCTAGCTATCCTGTATAAGATGCTACCAGCCTTTCTTTTTCTTTTACTCTGCTTTATTCTCCAGGGGAAAATAACATCTCTTGAATATCTAGCATGAATCAGCCCCGGGACTAGGTATTTCATTAAGTCCTCACAATAAGCCTACCAAGCAGGTATTAGTACCTTCATTTTTTCAAAGACATGACTGGGGCTCAGGAGAAGAGTGAGGAATGATGATAAACTCATTTCTCCATGACTGACCTTGAAGATAAGTGCGAATATGTCAGAGGAAATCTTTAGGAACTCTTAACCTTTTAGAAATCTGAAAAAGATAGACATTCTCTCCAGTTTCTAATGTTTACTCCTAAGAAATGTAAAATATCTCAAGGACTTTACAGTAGCAGCAACCTGAGCAATTTCATTGCTGGTCAAGATTAATCATATGTTTCATCCAGCCTTCATTCTCATTCAACAGATAATTACTGAGCATATCTACATTATACTGTCTTGTACACACAGCAAGAGAGATGCAGACATATAAAGCAAAGATCCTCCTACTGTGGGAGGCAGTTTGTGACATATACAAACATGTGAGAAACAATGTAAGTATAATTTGAACCTATAATTAAGGAGAACCTCTTGAAATTTTGTTGAGCTGTTAGCATCCCAGTGAAGCAGTTGCTTAAGGAGCACCGATCTGGTATTATCATATCACTGTATTTCCCAAGCATGTTCCATGGAACTCTAGTTTTGTAGGTTCTTAATCGTTGGGTGAAAGAGTTTCATGATCATATAAGTTAGGGTAAAGCAGTGTTAAACAGGACTCATCACTGCAGGACTTCTTGTCATGTCAAAATTCTCGGGCTTGTTTTTAATGTAGTATACATTATGAGAAGAATAGCCTTTGCAGTCTTTTCCAAATTTGCTTTGCCCTTGATATTTTTGATTCACTAGACATCTTGTAGGATTAGTAGTATGCCTAAAATAAACCCCAATAGAATACCGAGGTATAGGATGAACAAGAGGTGAGAAAACAGGTTGCTGTTGGGATTATCCAGAAGTAAGGTAAGGAGTACTGATTTTGAGAGAAACATCACAGATGTTGAAACCAGTTAGAGCCAACCAGGGGAAAGAAAGTGATCTTAGTTTCACCAAGTGACTGCTAGACACCTAAATCCAGAGGTTAAGTAGCACACCCAAGGTCATATCACTAGTAAGGTAGTGTGTATGATTTCAAAACCTCATGTTCTGGTGAATGCTTTGATGTCTAGGATTTGCTTCAAATCATCTGGAGAGGGAAGTAGACAGGAATATAAATGAAAAAATGGCTAGATATTAATCATTATCAAATGTCAATCATTATTATTGATTAAATATTGATCATTATTAGTAAATCTGAATAATGGGTATATTTAGTTTATTATAGTATTCTAGTTTTGTATATGTGTGAATTGTCCATAATAACAAGTTTTAAAAGGAGTAATAGCCATCCTGAAAGCAAAACAAAACTATGTCCTTCCTGACATGTTATAGTGCATAAGTGATTGAAAAAGTAATCAAACCATAATAATAATAATAAAGTTATCTTTCAATCACTAATCATGTTCTAGGCAGAATACTAAGCTCTTTACATGCATTTTCTCATTGAAACCCCAACAACCCTATAGGTCAGAGGTCCCTAACCCCCCAGGCCATGGACAGTACTTCTCTGTGGCCTATTAGGAACCAGGTCGCACAGCAGGAGGCGAGTGGTGGGTGAATGAGCAAAGCTTCTGTATTTGCAGCCACTCCCCAGCACTAGTATCACTGCCTTAGGAGCACCAGTCTCTGGTGCCAAAAAGGTTGGGGACCACTGCTATAAGTAGACAGGAGAAATGATTAAAAGGAAACTGTTTTAGGAGAAAGATACTGAGTTCATGTTGTGCCTCAGTTAATATAAAAAAAAAAGCGTAATTATCTTCAAAATATACACATGTGACTATATAGCTATAGGTGGTACTAAATAAGGATCTATTTAGTGACAGGCCCTGTCTTTCCTTAGGTGCTAAAGCTTTAGTTATTTAATGGATACATTTATTTCATAAATAGATATAAGCAGTCCTCATTCTGTCATCCTCAGGTAGATTAATCTATGTGATGTTCTTTGTCTTCCTCTATATATTGTCTAAGAACTTAGTGAAGAACTTCTCAACAAGCTAATGTCAGGGCCACTCTTTGCCTTGATTAGGGAATAAATTATAAGTCACATTATGAGGTCACATTATGTCTCACATTACATCTCATTCATTTTTACAGTCGTCTTTGCTTTTTGTCTGGATATTGGATCCCAAGAAACTTTGCCATTTAATAAAATACGTAGTTGAGGTTAAAGATGAGGCTTAAACTGTTCAACTTTAGGAACTTCTGGCTTGTCTGCTTGTTTATTTGTTAAATGACATTTTTGGCATATTGTTTGTTGTTCATATAATTACCAAAAAATGTTTTGAATAGAGAATGTAGAAGAACACAAGAAAATAAAAATCACCTACAAGCTACCAACTAAAATTAACCAATATTAATAGTTTAATATGTCCTTCCCATCTTTTTCCCACCATGCTTATATGTATGTTTGTATGCTTTTCCTTTCATAAAATTGGGACCATACAATATATGCATTGTTTTGTGGGGGGGTTTTTATACCCTTGTTTTATACATACAGTTTTGGGGGAAATGTTGTCTTTGTTGTTTGATGGTCTGGAAAATATTTATTGTAAGTGCTACCATTGACTGATTTTTTGAAAAACGTATTCAATCTTCTATTTTCAAAGTATCAGCATCAAGAATGAAAAAAAAAAAAGAACTATTGACTATCCCATATTTAAGATGTGGAAATTAGGATTATTTACCATATGCATTTTCTTTTTTAATTGCATTATGTTTCTAAATTTACTGTAATTATTAAGAATTAATTTATATTAAGTGTTAGACTGTTGGTGAGCTCTAAAAACATTTAATATAGCTCACCAACAGTCTTTTTGTTCTATGGCTTTACCATTTTTATGTTATTTTGACTCATCTGTTATTCAAATGTAACACTGCAGAATCTTTTTCAGCAAAAATATGGATGCTTTTTTAAAATTAAGATGACTTTTGTAAAATACAATAGTAATACACATATGCAAAAGAATCAAACAATTGAGAAAAATGTATAAAGTCCAGAGCCACCCACCCCCCCTTGGTATAACTGCTGCTAATTTGATATTTGTCTTCTTAGGCCATTTCTGTGCCCATTGAAATGTATTTATGCACATATACAAGTATATGATCGAAATGATAGTGTGGTATACATTCTCTTCCATATCTCTTTTTGTTAAACAATATATTAAGGACATTCATGACTAGTTTTTGAACACTTATATCTCAAAATTGTTCTTATTTTGAACACTTGTATCTCAAAATTGTTCTTATTTTGTCCTTGCTCTTGAATAGCAACTTAACTTAGGTTAGCAACCCCCTCAGCTCTTAAAACTATAGATATTATTCCATTGCCTTAATGGTTAGAAAAAATTAGAGAAAAGTCCGATTTTACTTTTTTTTTTTTTTGTCCAGCATGGGTAACATAAAATTTTCTGATCTTGAATTTCAAATTGTGTGAAGATTTGTTTAATGTTGGGTTCTGTGATTTTTCATGGTACCTAATGAGCTTTTTAAATATGCAGATCCAATTCTATCTTTAGACCAGAAAAGTTTTCATCTCTTATGTCCTTGATTGCTAATGTTCTGTGTATTCTGTTTTTCTCTTCAGTAATTTCTGTTCTTCTAGTATATTGGATCTCCATTCTTTGTCCTCTACATCTCTTTTTATATCATTTTAATCGCTTACTGCTTTGCCTCTCCATTTCTCAGAGAGCTTCTCAAGTTTCTCCTATCTGTAATTGATTCAGATTTTTTATAGTGCTGATTCTACTCTTTACTGCTTCTAATTCAGTTTTTAAGTCTGTTATTGTGTTATTTGTTCCTTTACGTTGTTTCTCTATCTTATCCTGTAACCTTTATATTTTTTGCCTGCCTTTTATCCAGGTCCCTTTTATGTCTTTGTTTTCTCATTCGTCTTTTAGCATACTAAACAGGTTCTATGATTTTAAGAATTCAATTGTAAGAATAAAACAGATAATGTCTTCATCTAACAATTTTTCCCCCCCAAAATGGGCTTTGTTTCTCGGTCTCTCTGTGTACTGTGGTATCCCATTTTTATGTTGCAGACTCTTTTCATAGGTTGCAACTTAGATTTCCGCAGTCTGATTCTGGTCATTTTTATTTCTTCAAACAAAGATTTATTCAGGTCTGATATTTGCTCCAAAACAGGTTAGGTAGATTCTCACTGGATGCCTTCTATGTTTCCAGATATTGAGAATCTTCTCAAGTCTAAAGATGGTTGATAGACTTTTTTAATATCAAGTTACTACCCCGAAGAGGGTGAAGAGGAGACCAGGTGGTGTGCAGTCTCAATAAATGGATTTATTTTCTACATTTTCTGTTCTGTATGTAGTGGACCTACTATACCAAAGCTGGTTTCCCATGTCCAGTCTTTGTTTCACATAAACGATATGGCACTCTGACCTCCTTCCTGGAGCTGTGGCCTACCATATTAAGAAGAAATTCTACCCTCTGGCCACTTCTCTTGGGCCTCTCTGAACTCCCGATTGTAAGTAGTACTGCTTTATAGCAGTGAAAAAGCTTCCAAGTAGTGTTCTGCATCTGTCCCATGTCCTCACACTTTATAGTAAGCAGACTTTGTGGTAGGTAGACCAAAGGTGGCCCACAACGTAATCCCTGAAACCTGTTAAATATGTTACAAGGAAAAAGGGCTTTTGCAGGTGTGATTAACTTAAGGATCTTGAGATGGGAAGATGATCCTGGGTTATCTGGGTAGGCTTGATGTAATACAAGGGTCCTTAGGAGGGAGGCAGAAGTGTCAGAGTCAGAAATAAGAGATGTGATGATAGAACCAGAGGTTACAGAGAGTGCGAGAGAGGGAGAAGGAGAGGGAGAGATTGAGATTGTGATTGATTGATTGATTGGTTGATTTGGGGATAGCTTGTTGCTGGCCTTGAAGATGGTTTTAGGAATTCTGACCTCCAGAACCATAAGATAACAAATGGTATTGTTCTAAGCCGTTAAATTTGTTGTGATTTGTTATAGCAGCAATAGGAAACTAGTACACCCTTCCAAACTGGAGAATTTTGCCAGGCTCTTTATTGTTTTCTTCCCTTGCTGCTTTCTTTTTCTCTTTCTTTTTTAACCTTTTTAATTATGAAATATAAATAACAAAGACTCATCATAAAATGAGCAACTGTATAATCAGCAAGCAGGTCAAGAAATAGAATGAGACATGGGTGGTTAATTACCAGTTCCATTCAACTTTTGTCGGAGGTCCTAGCCAGTACAGTAAGACAAGAAAAAGAAATAAGGTTTTAAAAAGATGATTGGAAAGGAAAAAATAAAGCTGTCTTTTTGCAAATAATGTTATACATGTTCATAAATCCAAAAGAAAATAAGGATAAATTATTAGAATTAATAAGTGAATTTAATAAAGTTGATGGATATAAAAGTCAGTATACAAAAATCAATTCCATGTTTACAAACTGACATCAAACAAAATGAAACTTCTTAAAAAGTTGCTTTCTTAAGAAGGGAAGCTATGAATTGGCTCTTAATGGCCTGCTTCTAGCTGTCCTCTATCCATCTGGCAGTAAATCTTTATGGTTGCTGACAGGTGGAGGGCATTTTCCCATTTAGCAGCTATTGACTCTACTGTGCATCAGGCACTGTTCTGGATAACACAGCCATAGCAGTGAGTACAGTAGACCAAGAAGGGATCATGGGGCATGGGGGATATACTCTCTCTATACTGTTTGGTCAGTTCAGTTGGGATGTTGGAAGTAGAGTTATTTAATTCAGAAATCTATGCTTTTTTACATTTTTTTATTATAAAAATTTTTCTTTGTATTAGAAAATAGTGTTCATTTTAGAAATACCAGAGAAATTAAGGTTAGCAATAAGGAAAATAAAGATTCCTTTATCCTAAACTGATTGGATAGATGGATGGACAGATGGACAAATGTGAAATTTTTTGCTTTTTAACAGAAATAGAATCAAACTGTATATACTGCTTTATAATTTACTTTGTTCACTTAGCAATAAATATACCCTAAATAGAGTTCATGTTCACTTATAACATGGTTCAATGGCTGCATTATATCAACTTATATGGGCACACCATAATATTTGTTTAGTCCTCAGTCATTAGACATTTTAGGAGGTTGCTGATTTTTTAATTTTATAAATGATGCCATCTAGGGGACCTTATATAGAAATATTTATGTAAATCTTTTATTAAGTCATAGGTAAATTTTCAAAGTGGAATTACTAGGTCAAAGAGGATATGTACATTTTTACAACTTTTACAACTTTTGATAGATAATGCCAAATAGCCCTCCAAAAAAGGGTATAGCCATTTAAACCGTAGAATGTGAGAGTGTTTTCTAGCATCCTCATCAATCCTGAATGATTTAATTTTTTGTAACTTTGCCAGAGATGGACAAAAGTGGCATCTCATTGTTTTGATTTTCATTCTTTGATCACCTTTTTACTAATTGTTTATAAATTTACAAAATTACTAATTACTACTTCCACTTACTCCAATCTCTGATTGTATCAGTTACTGCCTAATTTCTAATAGGGTTGTTTTTTTAAAAAAAGTACTGTGTTTATTGGTTATGAGTGTGTGTGCATGTGTGTGTGTGTGTGTGTATGTGTGTATACATAAATTATATTTTTTATACATTGTCTTATGTTCTTTGCCCATTTTACCATTGGAATGCTCTTCTGTTTTTTTCTTAATGATTTGTGAAAGCTATTTGTGAATAACGTTTGACTTTTATTTGGTTACTTTTGTACAAGAGGTGTTTTATTTTTATACCGAACTAGATGAGAGTTTTTGGAAACTTGGAAGGGGTTGTGTAGCACTCTACTTTAAGGCAATAAAAATATGTATGTTCCTTTGTCACACTGTGCTAGATAAGATCTTTGGTTTGTTTTCACCCTTTCGTGTAGTTTCTCCTTCTTATACCTCCCTATCAGTCTATAGAGATCTAAGGAAAAATTATTGCCATCCAGATATTTAGAAATGAACTATGAACTGTATCTACTTCTTTTCTCTTTTGCTTGTTTATTCAAAAGAGCCCTTAACGTGGGTATAAACTTAGTAAATATTATAACAGCGTTATGAAAAGGCCTCTAGTTTAAAAAATAGTATAAATACAGACTTTTTTTTTCCCTCTTCTCACTTTAGGTGCAATAAATACCTTGATAGGCCACTTCGATGATTCTTTTCACCAATGGCCTTTGACACTGACCATTTGTATTGTATATTTCTCTGTGCCTACCTCATTGTTGCCCTCTCTCCCCTTTTTTGTGCTCTCTCTCACCTCTTTACTAATTATTTATAAATTTACAAAATTACTAATTACCACTTACGTTTGCTCCAATCCCTGGTTATATCAGTTACTCCTAATTTTTAAATCTAATTCCTCAAATGGGCCCTGTTGAACTCACTTATCTTTATGCCCACGCTATAGATAGATCAATGACTAGGTGTTCTTTTTGTTCTAGGATAGTAATTTTCACACTTTAGCATTCACCAAAATCACCTGGAGGGCTTGTTAAACAACCAATTGCTGGGTCTCACCCCAAGAGTTTCTGATTAGTCGGAAGGAAGAGATACTAAAAAATTGAATTTCTAATAACTTTCCAGGTGATGCCAATGGTCTGGGTTCCACACTTTGAAAGCCACTGTTTTTAGGAATTTGGTGGCTACCAGGGTTACAGCCATTAGGTAGAGATTTTGGCCCAAGTCAAAGTAATAAAGATTTCTGGTATAAGCCGTCCTAATTCTATCTTTAATTTTGGAATGTAGAGCATATTACCTGAGAGCTCATATACTTTCCCTCCATGTTGCCAAACAGCTTTCTGAGCTTTCAGAATGCTATAAATACATTTTTCCTAAATATGTATGAAAAGTTACATGTCTGGATCTCCTTTCCTGAGAGGATCCTGAGTGAAACACCTGATTTCAGTGAGTGCTTATCATCTGGTAGGCACTGTTTTAATGCTTTACAGTATCTCATTATATATTACAAAAGCCCTATGGGAATTAGAACTATAGGGAACAAATTGCCTAGGATGACACAGCTAAGAATGAAGAAATCAAATCTGAGCAGTCCATATCTAGAGCACACACTCTTAGTTGAATATAAATATAGTAGTAGAGTGGTTGAACAAATATATTGCTTAGTGCTTCCAGTTCTCTCTCAGCTTTGACAATTATTTTCACTGGAAGGTTGATTTCTCACCAGGAGCTTGGGAGCTATTGACCTGGTTTAGGGAGATCATCTGATCTTCCATAATAGTTCCTGAGGGTGAACATAGAAGTAAAAGTTCATATGAGGTGAATAAATGCTCAGACTGAATTTACCTGCTTCTTTCTCTGGGTTGGATGTTCTTCAAATCTTGGAATATCCTGGGTCTAGATACCTGAGTTTCTAGAATATGAGTCTTTGGAGAGAGAACTTGATTTATTTTTAGCAAACCCATGAGAGTGCTCTAAGAGGGCCTGAATATATCCACATTATTTTGGAAGTTTGTCTAAAAGCACAGTAGTGGTAGTCCAACTTCTAAGGACCAGAAGATCAGAATAATGCTCTGTACTCCAAGCTTTACAGGCAGGATTTCTTATGGATGAACAGTGACTCTTAGAGTTGGCTAATGGGGATAACTGATGCATAAAAACTGGAAAGTCAGCACTGTAAATGTGCCTACCTATCTACATGCATACAGTCTTTGGCTCAAGACTTAATAAATATGGGCCGTAATGAAAAATAAAATTGAAATTGGTAAGAAGAAGAGGTACAGTTTTTAGAGAAAAGACTTAACTATTGATATAAAAACTTCTGCCTCAGTACTTCCTGTCCTACCTTTTAAAATTTTCTTTACTAATATAATCCCTCATATGTGTAAAAGAATATATATTTTTACTTTATAACTTTATACATCTGAAAGATTAATCTTTGTTTATAGTTTATATCTATTAATCAACTCATTAATATATAGTGTACATACAATGAAATCATACATTTGAATGTATCGATTTATGTATATACCTATGTAAAGACCACTCCAGTCAAGATATAGAAAACTTCCATCTCCCCAAAATGTTCCTGAGTACCCCTTTGCAGTTAATCTCTCCAGTCCCATCTCCGTCCCAGGAAACCACTGATCTAATTGATTTCATTATAGATTAGTTTTTCCTGTCCTAGAATTTCATATAAATGGAATCATACAGTGTGTACATTTATGTCTTTGTTCTCTCCCTCAGCATAATGTCTATGAGATTCATCCATGTTGTGTTTTTCCAGTAGTTCGTTCCCTTTTATTGTTGAGTAGTAGTCCTCATCTTTATGCATGAATATATATCAGTCTATTTATCTATTCACTTAATGATGGATGGGTATTTGGTTGTTTTTATTTTTTGGCTATTATGAATAAGGATGCTGTGTATATTAATGTACAAATCTTTTTGTGGATATATGTTTTCATTTCTGTGGGGTCAATGGAATTGCTCAGTCATATGATGAATATATATCTAACTATAAAGAAACTACCAAACTATTTTCCAAAGTGATTGCACCATATTATACTTCCACTAGCAAAGTATGAGAGTTCCAGTTATTTCATGTCCTTACCAACAGTTAGTATTTCTAGTCTTTCTAATTTTAGCCATTCTAGTAAGCGTGAAATGGTATCTCAGTTTTGATTTGTATTTCCCTAATTAATGTTGAGCATCCTTTCATGTTTTTATTAGCAATTCATATATCATTTCATGTGTCACATTTGGGAAGTGTCCAGATCTGTTGCCTATTTTTAAAAATTTGGATATTGGTGTTTTCTTACTAAGTCGTAAAAGTTCTTTATATATTCTGGACACAAATCCTTGTCAAGTATATGTCCTGTGAATATTTTCTCTCACAGTATATGAAGAAATCCAGTTTTTCAAAATTTTCCTTTATGATTAGTTCCTTTTCTATCTTTTTTTTTTTTTTAATTAATTTTTATTATGGTGACATTGGTTAACAAAATCCAGTAAGTTTCAGGTATAACCTTTTCTAAAGAAATCTTTGTTTTTGTCTTCTTAACTGTACTCTTACAATTTTTTTTCTAGTGGTTTTTCTAGGGCTGACAATTTACGTACTTAACTTTTCAGAATTTATTTAGGGTCAGTATTGTATCTTATGCTTCCTATTTCCTTCTTCACACTTTACAAATGTAATAACCTTCAAACATAATTCCATTTACCTATTCCCGCTTGTATTGTGCAGTTGTCTTACCTTTTACTTCTTATATGTTATAAACCCTACTATGCCATATTATTGTCTCTACTCAAACAGTTTAAATTACAAACAAAAGAAAACACATACTTTTATATTTGTTTATTTACCGGTGCTCTTCATTCTTTTCAGTAGGTCCAAGTTTCCATCTGGTATCATTTCTTTTAAACCTATAGGACATAATAAGCAAATTGGCTGGTGACAAATTTCCATAGCCTTCGTTTATCTAAAAATGTCTGTATTTCTTTTTATCTTTGATTTTAAAGGATTTTTTTCTTTACTAGATACAGAATTCTGGATTGAAGTTTTTTTCCTTCAGCATCTTCAAGAGGTGGTTCTAATATTATCTGGGACCCACTGTTTTCTCATGAGAAACCATTCTTATGTATCTCTAGATAATGTGTCATTTCGTTGGGCCTGCTCCGAATATCTTCTTTATCTTTGGTTTTTCAAAAGTTTGATTGGAATATTCATAGATGTAGTTCCTTTTACATTTATTTATCCTGCTTGTTGTTCACTGATTCTCTTGGATCTGTAAGTTGGTGTTTTTCATTAAATTTGGGGTATCTTTCAGACTTTATTTTTTTTCTGCCCCAGTTACCTTCTCTTCTTCTGGAATTTCAATTATGTGTATGTTAGATATTTTGATGTAGTCCCATAGATTTCTGAGGCTCCATTTATCATGTGTTTTTTCTCTCTAGTCTTCAAATTACTTAGTTTCTGTTGATCTTTCTTCAAATTCACTGGCTCTTCTGCCATTTCCAATATACTTTTAAACTTTTTTTTTCTTTTGCCTTTCAGTTTGAGGATTTCTTCTTAGTTCTTTTTTACAATTTTCTTTTCTCTGTTGACATTTCCTGTTTGTTTGCTCATTCAGATCATATTTTCCTTTACTTCTTCCAACATCTTTCCCATTAATATTTTGGACATATTTATAATAGTTGCTTTAAAGTCTCTGCCTGCCAGTTCCAATATCTGGGCCATCTCACATTTGATTTCTACTAATATGGATTACATTTTCTTGTTTCTTTGTGACTACTGATTTTCGTTTAAAATCACTGTACATTGTGGATAATTTGTTACAGAGATTATAGAGCTTTTTAGTTTCCTTTAGAGAGTATTTTTTATTTTAACAGGCAGTTAAATTACTGCTTGATCATCTTGAACTTATGTAGGCTTGGTTTTTACACACTATTAGTGTAGCTGTGTAGAATGCTTCCCAAGCCCCAGTAACTTGGTGATAGTTAACCTTCAAGCCCTGTCTCCCCTATAGATTTTGGTTTAGGCTAGGTTTTAGGGTCTATTAGATCTATTTAGATTAGGTCTTACTCTAAGGTGTGGCCTCTCTGAAATCTCAGATTTTTACTCAGAGGTGTTAAAATCTCTTCATTGGCAGTGTTGGAACTCCACTGCCCCGAATCCTTAGGCATCATTCTTCGCCCAGCACTGCTGGACCTCTGATGTCTCTGTGTTCCACTCTCAACCCTATAGCCAGTACTGTCTGGTAAGCCTGTGGTGGTCTTCACCCTCTTATTCACTGAGGATTCTCACATGTATTCATGCCTTTTCTTTGTACTACTTCTTCTGTCTGTTTCCTTACTGGCAGATTTCAGCCCTTTCAGCTGCCTCACATTCTGTTCTCTGCATCCTTAGCTCAGCAGGACCACCATAATTTTCTTGAGATTCATCTTTTTATGTCATGGTTGGAAATTTATTCCCAAGCAGAGGACTGCATGATCACAGGCTTATTTCATGAGTTTCTGGTCTGTCAGGGATCACAGTTCTTGCACTACTTATTGTCCACTGCTTAAAAATAGTCGCCTCATCTATTTTGTAGCTGTTTATTGTGGGAGGATTAGTCTAGTACCAGTTACTCCATAGTGGTCAGAAACAGAAGGTGGACTTTTTAATTACAAAAGTAATTCATGCTCTCTGCAATAATATTAAAATAATACAGAACTGTAGAAAATAAGAATATAAGTCCCTCCCTTCTAAAGATGATTGCTGTTAACAGTTTGGTAACCTTCTTGCAGACATACATACACAGAGTATTAATTTTTCTAATAAAATACATGCTATATATACATTACTTTTTTTGTTTGGTATACCTTAGAACTGTTTCTAAATCATTACATATAAATCTACGCCATTCTTTTTTTCAAGTTACATCATATTCCATTATGTAGATATAATTTACTCAACTGTCTTTTAGGTGATGTTTAGTTATGTCCAATTTTTGTTATGACAGTGCTGAAATGAATTTCTTTGTTCCTACAAGTACTTAAACAGTAAGAAAACTTACTGTTTCTGTAAAATAGATGTCTGCAAGTGGAATTGCTTTGTCACGAGATACATGTTTACTATTTTGACAGATCGTTCCAAATTGCCCTCCAATGATCATACCATTTTATATTCTCATTAACAGTATATGAGTGTCTTGTTCTTTATCTCTTATCAGTACTGTATATTATTATCAATATTTTCAATTTATGCTAATTTTCTGAGTTAAAAAATATCTCATTTTTGCATTTTTTTAACTAGTAAAGTAAAGGATCTTTCTGTATATTGTCTGTTTATATTACTTCCTCTCTGACTTGCATATTTATTGCCTTGCTCAGTTTGTTTGTTTATTTGTTTGTTTGTTTGTTTTTTAAGGCGAGGCAACCCTTGGTTTACCTCACAGATTGCAAGGACCTTGTCAGCTTACACTCCCTTATTTTTTATTTTTTACGCCCACAGCACCTGTTCTTTCTAGGTGGTCTCCCATCCAAGTACTAACCAGGCCCGACCCTGCTTAGCTTCCGAGATCAGACGGGATCGGGCTTGTTAAGGGTGGCATGGCTGTAGGTTGGCCTTGCCCATTTTTATAGTTATTTATTTTTGTTGTTAACATGAGCATTCTTTATACACTGTAGAGATATTTTAAATGTTGCAAATATTTTCTCCTGGTTTGTAGCTTGTTTTATAATCTTGTTTATATTTCTTACAGTGTACAATTTAAAATTTTTGTAGACTCAAATCTGTCTTTTCCTATAGGACCTCTGGGTTTTCTTGTCATGCTTTCCTCATCTTTGTACACACCTTCTTGCTGATTGTTTAACTTGATTTCTCTAAAAAGAAAGGTTTATGATTAACAAGATACACTGTGATTTACCCAGGCTCCCATCAGAATTTTGGTTGTAAAGTAGAGACTGCCACTTTTAAGTGCTCCAAATATTCCAAAATTGCAGTCCTTTGGAACAAAGCTTTTTGAAGGTTTGATATTTTTGTGGACAAGTTTTTGTGATATCATTATTGTCAGTAACAGGAAAAAGCTAATCTTTAGCTGCCTAAGAGTAAATCCAAATGTTGCTTAACTACTAGTAAACTCTGAAATAACCAGATGAAATAATGGAAAACCTCATTTGTAGTGAATGCTTATCTAGCAATAGGGGTTTTTTTTCCTCATGCACACAGCCCCCTCTAAAGTGAAGAAGAGAAAAATGAGAAACTGTTCTTAATTCTAGAGTGCAGTGGAAAACATGGTTTGCATATGTGCAGCAAAAAGCTTTGGAAGGTTGGAATTGCACAATGAGTGTAGGTTGAGCAATTGCTTAACAAGGCATACACATTGGGGGGTGTCCTTTGCTCTTGTGCAATTAGGGAACTCCAGAGCTGCCTGGATAGGGGATTTCCTTTTATTTCTTACATGCCATTTTAGAAATTCACTTTTTCTCTTCTTTTCAGTATTCATTCTTTATTATTTTATTTTTTTCATTATTCCCTGGAATTCTTATTCGTGGTTTCCTTTTTTTTTTTAAGGGAAGAGATTAATTAGCTAGACAGCCACATGTCCCCACCTCTGTGACTGTGATTAGAAATGAACCTGGGCCAGGTTCTACAGATGGTAGGAGGATGGTTGCTGATGGTTTAAGGATTTCCAGTTCAGCTTCTTTTCATAACTGTAATACTCAGCTGGTTCTAAGTGTTTGAAATACGGGTTACTGATCAGCCAGCATTCCCTGATTTCTTAGTACAGTACTAGAATTTTGCAGACTTTGTCATGAGTTTTCTGAGGTTTTTGCCTGTTTTACTTTTAATAGTGACTGACACCTCCTGATGAAGATCAGCTGCTGTGGTAAAGCCAAACTTTAAGCTGAAAGCATAGGAGCAAACCAGTTAGAGGAGAGCTATACAGTCCTTGTTTCCCTCGGCAAAAGGAGAGTCCTTGTTTTCTCCCTTGCCTTTAGCCTGCTCTGTCACACTCATATTAGATGGTACCTAGTAATCATGCTTCTAATTCTCTTCCCTTTACCTTTGTGCTGGGGTACGGAATCTGTGCACTCTCAACTTTGCTCTGTTCCAGAGGAATAGGAGAGGTAGTTGGGTCAGTGTGCCAAAAAGCAGAAGTTAAGTATGTGGATTTCATAGCCGCCTATATGAGAGTTTGTGGGGCAGGGAACTTCTAATGGAAAACATTTGTGTTGCATCAAAAACAGAGCGAGGCCTGGTTACAGTCTGTCTGCTCTGTCAGTCTGTTCCCTACCAGCACTAGTCATTGTTCTCCTGGGAGTCTCAAGCGTATTGTGGTTTCTTCTGCTGTTGCTATTCCCTAATCTTGCCAGAGTTTTTGTGTCATGGGTGGCCCCATTCGCAGTTTGGAGTGGTGACTAATGGCTTTGAAGGCACTCAAGCTCACATACTGGTTTGGAGACCCTTTCTGGGTGAGCGTTAGTAGAGGGAAGGGTCTCCAGCACAGACAGTAGGAGAAGCATGCTTAGACACATACAGACACTTTTTTAGTCCCTACTTTTACTGCAAGCAAAGCACAAAACAGAAGAATGGAGACCAGGGGCAAAGGCTTGCTGTTTGGGCTTGCCATTTCATTTGTAAATGCTCCTAAGGGATGCACCTGGGTGCCCAGGCTTGTCCCTGACAGGCTGATGTCAATCAGGTTATGTGGCTGGATCCCCTTTGAGAATCGCAGAAGAGAAAGTGCTAATTTCCCTGAGGATAATGTCACTCCAAGATATGAGGGACCTGTAACTTGAGCTATTTCTTTTTTTTCCCCTCCAGACCCTCTGAAATTCACATTTGTTCATCATTTTTTTAAAAAAAAGAAGAACGAAAGAAAGAAAACAATAAAAAAGCAGCAGCTAAAAGTTTTCTGGGTCCCCAAGAAGGCACTTCACCAATGTGGTTTTCACATTTTCAGGTTTTTGGCTGGTGAATAAGATTGAGCAGAAATGCTCCTTCCCCTGATAACAATACATTCAGATGCAGGATCAGGAGCGTGTGGATTAAAACCAGACGGTGGATGATTAATATTTTTGCTTATAGAGGTAGACATGGCAGCTTCCTCCATTTAAATGAAAAAGCCCTTTCTCTGCATTTGTATGTGTGCATATGCTTACATGCTTTTGCTCTTCGAAGGTGGGAGCTGAGTTTCTAGCTTAGTTATAGTTTCCAAGTACCATTTCCTTACTCTCACTTGAAGCACCAAAGAAGTTCTAAAAGTATTAAGCTGTGAAGCAGAAGTATGAAGATAAGCTACTAAAATGAGAGTGGGTAATATATTCTCTTTTTGAAGTTAATTGCTTTCACAGCTCTCCAGGTACTGCTGTAACACACATCTTTATCCACTCAACTTTCTTGCTCTCTCTGGTCCTGTGACCTCATTATAAGAGGTATTACTTTTCTTTCAAAATATTATAACTTTGGAGTGCCCATCCTCGTCATTTCATTATTAGATAATAATATTAAAAGAAACTTTATTATTACAAGAAACTTTATGTTTTTTAACCTCACTCACTGACAATATGACAGAAATTTGATGGAGAATACTTTTAATTAGAGGTCGGCAGGTGTTTATTATTTTTAAAAACATGTTTCTAGATTTATTTTTATTAGGTTCTGTGCACATTAACCTATTCAGGTCAGGAGGACTCCGGTTAGCCTAGGCCTCTGATTTCCCTGTGATTTTTAAACTTGAGTACACTTTGCCCTTTGTAGAAACAGAGACCTCTGCCCAGATGAAACAGGAAATGAAAGGGGAGGAAGAAAACCAGGCTGGGACTTGGTATTTTGTTATCTATGTGAAGAAGGGTATATTTTCTCTTTAATAATGAAAAGTTTGGGAGACAAAAGGTATAACGTTCCTTTTATTCCAGCAGAAATTTGGGTCAGTTTTCATGTTGCTTACAATTTCAGGAAGAAAGTATGCTGTGTCAACCCTGTCACACTCTCGCTGTACACATTCCAGGTGTCCACAGTCACAGAATGGAGTGATGTTCCTCCAGTTCATCCCCTTCCCCAGATACTGAGATTTATTTTTTTGTTTATTTACCTACATTAAAATCTACTCTTTGTTATACAGTTTTGACAAACACTCAAGTCATGTAGCCATCACCACGATTAAGATATAGAGCATTTCTCTCACCCAAAAAAACTCATTCAACCGACCCCTCTTCCCACTCCAGTCCCTGGCAACTTCTGATCTGTTTTCTACCCCTATGACTTAGCCTTTTCCAGGATGTCACATAAATAAAACCACATAGTAATTAGCTTTTTAAGTCTGGCTTCATTCACATAGCATAATACATTCAAGAATCATCCATGTTGTTGCCTGTTATCAGTCATTCATTTTTGTTGCAGAGTAGTATTCCATTGTATGGTTATACTACAATTTGTTTATGCATTCACAAGTTGATGAATATTTGGGTTGTTTGCAGTTTTGGGTGATTATGGGTAAAACTACTGTAGATATTCCCATATAGGTTTTCATGTGAACTTAAGTTTTCACATCTCTTGTGTAAATACCTAGGAATGAATGTATGGGTCATTTGGTAAGTATATGTTTAACTTTGTTAGAAACTGCCAAACTGTTTTCCAAAGTGGCTGTACCATTTTGTATTCCCAGCAGCAATGTATGAGACTTTCAGTTCTTCCACATCCTTGCCAACATTTGGTAGTGCAGTTTTTTTTTTTTTGGTTTTGTTTTTTGTTTTTTGTTTTTAAGTCATCCTGATAGGTATCTCTCTACAGTTTTAATTTGCATTTCTCTAATAGCTGATAGTATTGGAGCATCTTTTCATGTGTTTATTTGCCATTGTGTATCTTTGGCAAAGTGTCTTCAGATCTTTTGCCTAATTTTAAATTGGATTGTTTTGGTTCCTTACTGAATTTTGAGAGATCTTTATATATTCTAGATGCAAGTGCTTTGTCAGATAAATATGTATTGTAAATATTTTCTCTCTATCTGTGGCGTATCTTTTTACTTCAGAGACTAAGTTTTGACTGATTAAATGCCGAGAACTAGAGATTTCAGGCTCTCTTGGTAGAGGAAAGTAAGGAAAAGGAGACCTTAGTCAGCAGAAAGATGTGAGAACCACCCCTTTTGAAGCTGTTTATTTAAAATAAAAGAGTGGGGAAGGGGTAGGCCAAGATTGAGTTGTACAGACAGATGTCTGAAGCTTTTTTAAATTTCTCGTTTTCTCCTGTCCCCACCTATGATATGGATTCTGGGCTGTTACCTTCAAGTGGGTTCTTTAGTTTCTGCCATCACTCCAAACTCATTGAGGCCTCTCCAGCACTGCAAACTCTAGTGGAATACCCAAGAGGGCAGTCTAGCTTCTTGCCCCAAGTATATTCCAGACTTAAGTCATTTTGATAAGTAATCATTCCCAAGCCCTAAAGTGGTAGCCCCTTCCCCCACTTGTCACCCACTTCGAAGAGCTTCTTTCATCTCCAGCTGGACTCTTTTCCAAACAAGCATCGGCAAAACCTAGTCAGGGCTCTGCCACAGAGTTCTGCCATGAGAAGCAAATTGGCAGCAACAGGCAGCCCCCTGAGGCAATGGAATTCAATTCTCAGAACATACATTAAACGTGGATATTTATTTATCATGGGACTCTTTCATGTTGCATGGAATTCTTTCCACAGGGCAGCCCACTTAGGTACAGGGGAGAAAATATGTCCTGCCCCATTGGACAAAAGTCAAGAAAAGGTAGTATGTGCTTTCTTGTCACTTTTTAATTGCTAACACTCTTAACGTGTTTTTCTTAAACAGTATTTGCCACTGGCTAGACACTAGCAGAGTTTCTTTTCTTTCAGCACATACCATAGATCACTAACACTGCATGTGATGGTCGGAGGAGGCCTGCTTTAGTCCTAGAGGTCTGTCCATTTCTCCAGGATAATGCACTCTGGTCAAGGCTCTCTGGCTTCTGACCCTAGTAGGAGTGATGTGTACAGAGAAGAATTTCTGACCCTTTACTAATGTCAATTATTTTAATGCCTTTTTGTAAACTGAGCATCTTTTAGGCAAGCTTAAAATTTTTCTCTTTCTGCTCATATAGGTACAAATTTCTCACTATACTAAGGACAAATAAATGCAATTAAAGATAAAAATGTAATGTAAAATAATAGTTCAGGCTTTAAAAACAAAGGGAGGGGTTAAGAACAAGTTCTGCAATAAATCTGCAAGTGTGGAATCTAAGGGAAATGATCCCATCTGGAAAACTCTACCAGTGGTGCCGCGGCTGGTTTGTGGAGCAATGCGGATGGTGGAGTGAAAAAAGACCCTGAAGTCTTGAAAGATGACAGGCTCCTTAATTGATGTCCATTTCAGCTGGTGCTGTGCCAGCTTATGTTGGCCCCAGTCCAGCGTTCCTGTAATTTGGGAGCCAGGTGTGAAGCATTTTTGTTCCATCTTGTTCCCCAGCATCTACAGAAGCCTCACGCATCTCACTTGAGGCAGCAACACTGTAGGAAACAGATGTGCAGGTAAAGGTGGAAGGAAGTGTCACAGCTGGGTTATGGATATTTAAAAAAAAAAATCCTCCTCCACACTCAAGTTAGATCTGGGCTTAAGAGTTGAGGGAAAGATTATTTCACAGCCTCGGTATAAGATGTGATTACCAGATACTCTAATTACTCTGATACTCATCTGTGATTTTTTAAAATATGTCTTATAACTTTAGAGTTACACTTCATATAGGCAGAGCTCTATAGTGATTTGCCTTCTAACTCTGGGAACAGCAAGTACAGCATAAAGAACATCTCAGGATGGCCATCAGAGTTAGGTTTGATCACTTCCATAGCATCTAAGAATCAAGAAAACAAAACCTTATGAGTAATTAGCTACCTCTGAGTAGGTGGGGACATAACTGTGTTTGTTCTTTGAAGGATCCTGATGAATACAGAAGAAGGATACTAACATCATATGTCCAACGCATTGATATAAGGCCCTTGATGCTCAAGAGTGTGGATGTAGTTGGCCCAAGAAGACATTCTTCCCAGAATCCAACTTGTATTCTTTCTAGCCCTCAGGCTAAACTGAACACTAAAGAACAGGCAGTTCTACCTTTCAGGATTACAAAACATGAGCAGAATCCTCCCTGTGGGAACATTAAAGTCCTGTGGACATAGAACTTAAATGTTGGAATTGGTCCTTTTCCACTGGCTTACATTTTGATATAAGGCAAGTTTTAGCCTTCTAGAACTAAGTGTCAACTCTTTTTCCTGAAGGGCCCAACCCATAAGCAGACAACTGAAGGAGTGCTTTGTTGTTCCTTACTTTAACTCAGAATCTCACACAGACAGAGATGAGGATAATTTTTGGCCTTGAGAATCAGACCATGAAGTCAAGGAATAACTTATAGGTTGCTTTTTGCTCCAAAAGTGCCAGGGTCACAGTGCAGCCATTGGTTCACTGATAGTATGTTTTGGTTTTTGGAATTTTTTTTTATTATTAATTTCAAGTATACAGTACATTTATATAGTTTGTGAAACAATTCTCCTGATTACTCTATCTTCCCTCTGGCTCTACACATAGTCCTTACATTACTGCTGACCACATTCCCTATCCCTGATTCACTGATATTTTTAATCTGTTCTTCCTTATGTTATCAATACAAGAAGCTGGAAAAGGCCTATACCAGACATTTCAAGAGGATTTCAAGAGGATGAAGAAGGGTGGTTTTCCTCTCTTTAAAACAGTTTCATTCTATATTTTAAATTTGCAATTATTAAAGTACATATAAATATAAATTTTATAATTTTTAAGTGTACAGTTTTGTGGCATTAAATATATTCACATTGTTTTGAAATCAACACTACCATTCATGTACAGTACTTTTTCATCTGGTCCAACTGAAACTCTGTACCCATAAAACACTAACTTACTATTTCCTCCCTTTCCCACAGCCTCTGGCAACCACCATTTTCTTTTCTGTCTCTGAATTTGACTACTCTATAAACCTCATATAAGTGGAATCATGCAATATTTGTCTTGTTGTGACTGCCTTATTTTACTTACCATAACATTTTTTTAATTAAGTTTATTGGGATAACATTGGTTAATACAACTATATAATTTTATAATTTTATTCTGTCCCACTGGTCCATGTGTCTGTTTTGCTGCCATTTTGACTACTGTCGCTTTGTAGTATAATTTGAAGTAAGGCAGCGTGTTGCCTCCAGCCTCATTCTTTTTTCTCAGGACGGCTTAGGCAATTCGGGGTCTTTTGTGCTTCCATACAAATCTGATGACATTTTTGTCCTATTTCTTTAAAAAATGCTGATGAAATTTTGATGGGGATTGCATTAAATCTGTATAATGCCTTAGGTAATATGGTCATTTTAACTATGTTGATTCTTCCAATCCAAGAACACAGAATATCTTTCCATTTCTTTGTATCTTCTTAGATTTCTTTTAATAGGGTCTTACTTATAGTTTTCATTATATAGGTCCTTCACATTTCATTAAATTTATTTCTAGGTATTTTATTATTTTTGTTGCAATTGCAAAAGGAATTATTTTTTCCACTTCTTTTTCTCACACTTCATTATTAGAGTATAGGAAAGCTATGGATTTTTGAACGTTGATTTTGTATCCAGAGACTTTACTGTATTTGCTTATTGTTTTGAGTAGTATTCTTGTGGAGTCTTTAGGGTTTTCTATATAGAGTATCATGACATCCGCAAATAGTGACAATTTGACTTCTTTGTTTCCTATTTGGATGCCTTTTATATTTTTCTCTTGTCTGATTGCACTCGCTGAGACTTCCAAAGTTATATTGAATAACAGTGGCGATAGAGGACAGCCTTGCCTTGTTCTTCCTGATCTTAGAGGGAAGGTTTTTAGTTTTTCACCATTAAGTACAATGTTGCTGAGGGTTTGTCATAGATGGCCTTTATTATGTTAAGGTACTTTCCTTCTATACTGATTTTGTTAAGTGTTTTGATTATAAAAATGGATGCTGTATCTTGTCGAAGGCTTTTTCTGCATCTATTGATATGATCATATGATTCTTATTTTTTAATTTGTTTATGTGGTGTATCATCTTAATTGATTTGAGTATGTTGAACCATCCCTGTGCCTCTGGGATGAAGCCCACTTGATTGTGGTGTATAATCTTTTTAATATGTTGCTGGTTTGCTATTATCTTATTTTGGATTTTTGCATCTGTGTTCATGAGAGATATTGGTCTGTAGTTTTCTTTTTTGTGTGTTATCTTTACCAGGTTTTGGTATCAGAGTAATATTGGCGTCATAAAATGAATTGGGAATTATTGCGTCCTCTTCAATTTTTTGGAAAATTTTGAGGAGAATAGGTATTAAATCTTCTTTGAATGTTTGGTAGATTTCAGTGGTGAAGCCATCTGGTCCTGGACTTTTACTTTTTGGTAGGTTTTTGATGAATTGTTTCAATTTCCATACTGCTGATAGGTCTATTTAGATTCTCCAGTTCTTCTTGATTCAGTTTAGGTTGTATTTTTCTAAGTACTAGTCCATTTCTTCTAGGTTATTAAATTTGGTGTTACATACTTTTTCGTAGTATTCTTGGATGATCCTTTGTATTTCTGCGGGGTCCGTTGTAATTTCCCCTCTTTCATCCCTGATTTTGTTTATTTGTGTCCCTTCTCTTTTTTCTTTAGTGAGTCTAACCAGGGGTTTGTCAATTTTATTAACCTTCTCAAAGAACCAGCTCTTCGTTGCATTTAATTTTTCTGTCTTTTTTTTGTTTTCAATTTCATTTAATTCTGCTCTAATTTTGATTATTTCTTTCCTTCTGCTGACTTTAGGCTTTATTTGTTCTTACTTTTCTAGTTTTTTAAGATGAAGCATTACGTTGTTTATTTGGACTCATTCTTGTTTTTAGAGATAGGCCTGTAATGATATGAACATTCCTCTTATGTCCACTTTTGCCATGTCCCAAAAGTTTTAATATGTTGTACTATCGTTATCATTTGTTTCTATGTATCTCTTGATATCTCTTTTTATTTCTTCTCTGACCCAGTTATTCTTCAATAGCATGTTGTTTAATCTCCATGTATTTGTGTTTCTTCCTGATTTCTTTCTGCAGTTGATCTCTAGTTTCAAAGCATTTTGATCAGAGAATATGGTTGGTATGATTTCAACCCTCTTATATTTGTTGAGGCTATCTCTGTGTCCCAGTATGTGGTCAATTCTTGAGAATGTTCGATGTGCACTAGAGAAGAATGTATAAGCAGCTGTTTTGGGATAGAAGGCTCTGTAAATGTCAGTTATGTTCAGTTGGTCTAATGTGTCATTTAAGGATGTCATTTCCTTGTTGATTTTCTGTTTGGATGATCTGTCCATATCCAACAGTGGGGTATTCAGGTCCCCTACTATGATAGTTCTTTGATCTGTTACTCTCTTTAGTTCTGTTAGTAATTGCTTTACATATTTTGGGGCTCCCTGATTGGGAGCAAAGCTATTAATAAGTGTTATGTCTTCTTGGTGCAGGATTCCCTTTATCATTATGAAGTGCCCTTCAATATTTTTCTTTACCTTTTTTATTTTGAAGTCTGTTTCATCCGATATTAGTACCGCTACTCTCGCTTTTCTCTGAATGTCATTTGCTTGAAATATCATTTTCCACCATTTCACTCTGAGTCTGTATTTGTCTTTGGAACTGAAATGTGTCTCCTGGAGGCAGCATATGGTTGGGTTTTGTTTTTTGATCCATTCTGCAACTCTGTGCCTTTTTATTAGTGAGTTCACTCTATTTACATTTAGGGTGATTATTGAAATATGAGGTCTTATAGCCATTTTATTTTTTATTTTCTGGTAGCTCGGTGTTTCCATTGCTTCCTGGTCCTTGTGCTTCTGTTTTCTTTATTTTGGTTGGCTTTTGTGGGTTTTCCTTCTGGTCCTTCTTGTTTTATGTTACATACAACAGTTCTGAATCTTTGGCATGTGGTTACCATTACGAATATGAAAAGGATAGTTGTATATGTATATACGATCGTCCCGTTTTTTCTGCGCATGCCTTATCTCCATTCCCTTTGGGAATTTGGATCTTTGAATTCCCCCCTTTTCAGTCATTGTTATCTTACTTTGTTCCTATGTATGCTGAAGATTCATTACTATCTTGTTATAACAATTCTCTTCTTATTATTTAAGGATATAATGCCCTGTTCTCAGTAAGGGTTGCACTCCTCTACTTCTATTTACCTGATAGTCACTTTACTCCTAATTATGGTGGTTTTGGGGTTTTTTTTTGTCATTTTGTTTTAGGTGAACTGACCCCCTTCAGTATTTCCTGTAGTGCAGGGCTCGTAGTGGAGAATTCCCTCAATTTTTGTATGTCTGGAAAGGAGAGCTTAGCTGGATACATTATTCTAGGCTAGTAGTTTCTTTCACTTAATAGTTTAAATATTTGATTCCATTCTTTTCTGGCTTGTAAGGTTTGCACTGAGAAGTCTGAGGATAATCTAACGTGCTTACCTTTATATGTTACCTTTTTTTCCTCCCTGGCTGCCTGGAGAATTCTCTTTGTCGTTGATTTTTAATAACTTTAATACAATGTGTCTTGGTGAAGGCCTTTTTGAGTTGAGATAATTGGATTTTCTGTTGACTTCCTGAATTCCAAGCTCCAGCTCATTCCTAAGCTTTGGGAAATTCTCGTCAACTATTTGCCTGAAAATGCTTTCTAATCCCTGTTCCTTTTCCTCACCTTCGATAATGCCCATTATTCTTATGTTTCCTCTCCTGATTTACCATAACATTTTAAAGGTTCATCCTGTTGTAGTACATGTCAAAATTTCTTTCCTTTTTAAGATCAAATAATATCCCATTTTATATATATACACCACATTTTGTTTACCATTCATCCGTGGATGAACATGTGGATAACTTCTACTTTTTGGCTATTGTGAATAATGCTCCTATGAATATGGGTGTACAGATATCTGTTCAAGTCCATGTGTTCACTTTTTGGGGATATATATCAAGAAGTGGAATTGCTGGACCATATGGTAATTCTGTGTTTAATTTTTTGAGGCATTGCCTTACTGCTTTGCACAATAGCTTTGCACAATTGCGGCTTTCCACCAGCAATGCACAAGGGTTCCGATTTCACCATATTTTCACCAACACTTGTTATTTTCTGGTTTTCTAAAAATAGCCATCGTTATGGGTGTGAAGTGATAACTCATTATAACTTTGATTTGCATTTCCCTAATGACTGATAATGTTGAACATCTTTTCATGTGCTTATTCAGTGTGTACATTTTAAAAATATAATTTATACTTTCCTACTTAATTGGACTTAGGATGCCTGAGCATTAACTTTTCCCCCAATGAGGCAGAGGAAGGTAGGATGGAATAAAAGAAAGTGTTTTATGTGCTCTGATCCTGAATCTGCTCTAGGCTTGTTGTACTGCCTTGGACAATTCATATAGCCTCTCTGGACTTCTGTTTCTTTTCCAATAAAACTAGGAAAACTATAACTGCCCTGTCTAACTCAAAGAACTGTTGTGAAGATAAAAAGAGATCAAGTCTTTGAAACTACTTTGTAAAGATTTTGTGAAAGTGGAAAAATATGTATTCGGATAAGTTTGCCTATTTAAAAATTAGATATTTGTCTTTTATTTTTGAGTTGTAGGAGTTCCTTATATATTCTGGATGAAAGTCCATTAGCAGATATATGATTTGCAGATATTTTTTTCCCATTCTGTGGGCTCATTGTTTTTTCATTTTCTTGAAATTTTAATGAAATCCAATTTATCTGTTTTTTTCTTTTTGTTACTTGTATGTCAGTGTTGCAGAGACATTTTAAACAGTAAAAGCTGGGAAACTTTATCACCAAAACACCCTTATAAAAGAAGATCCTTCTACCTGAAAACTATTCGAGATGCAAGAAGAGATTGTTTGCCATGATAGTAATTGTAACATTGGATCAGATTGATTATAAAAGAATCATGGAGTTGAGAGGCCTCTAGGAACAGGGGTTCCCAACCCCTGGGCCGTGGACTGGTACTAGTCCATGGCCTGTTAGGAACCAGGGCCTCACAGCAGGAGGTGAGCAGTGGGTGAGTGAGCAAAGCTTCATCTGTATTTGCAGCCACTCTCAAGCACTAGCATCACCACCTCAGCTCCACCTCAGATCATCAGGCGTTAGATTCTCATAGGAGCACCAGTCCCTGGTAACAAAAATGTTGGGGACCACTGCCTTAGAAGACGTCACAGTCATCTTCTACCTAATTACAAAATGGTCTCCTGCTGTCTTCATGGCCTCTGCTTCAGATGCTTTCCAGAATTTACTGTTATCATGAGACAGTCACTATTAAAAAGTTCTTTCTGAAACTGAACACAATCTGCCTTTCTGTAATTCCCACTGATTTTAGAGAAATTCTCTTAAAGTCACAAAGTTCTTTTTTCTTTACCCGACACATCTTAGTATACTTGAAATACTCCTTATGTTTACTTTTCTCTAGGATAAACATTCAGTAGATTTTTGACCAGTGCTAACAAATAGAACTTTTTTGATGTTGGAAATTTCCTGTTTCTGTGCCATCCTATATGGTAGCCACATGTGACTGTTGAGTACTTGATATGTGACTAGTGCAACTGGGAAACAAATTTTAATTAAGTTGAAATATCCATATGTGGTTAGTGGCTACTATATTAGACACTTCATTCTAGATCATTCTCCTGGCCAGATTCCTCTGTACCACCGGGTCTCAAATTGTGGTAGTGGGACCAGCAGCTTGAGATTCACCTGGGAACGTGTTAGGTATGTAATATTTTAGGCCCTACTCCAGATCTATGAATCAAACACTGAGGGTGGAGTCCAGCAGTTTCTTTTAACAAGCTCTTCTGGTGATTCTAGTGCACTAACACTTGAAAGCCAATTCTAGTTCTTCAAGGTTCCTGTTAAATGCAGTGCTCAGGCATAGTCTGACATGCATGGATTTCATTTGAAGAAAGTTTCAGTGGCTTAAAAAAAGTTTGAATACTACTACCTAGGTAGCACATTTACTGTATATTATAAAATAAATAAATAGTGGTTTTGAAGAAATTTTTTAGAATACAGTGCCAGCCACAGTTCAAAATTTGAAGCGTTAATGAGAACTTTCCCCTAAATCTCATACACAATCTTGTACTCCTGGAATTAGAACCCTGAGCTTTTAATTCTCAGCCTGGTATGTTTTCCATCTATCAGGCTATTCATGAAATATGCCCCACTGTTCGTTTGGTTTGGTGTCTCAGAAGAGGAAAATCTGGCACATATTCTTTGGCACTTATTTCACTCTACACCCTTTGAGGGGCATCTCTGCCTGCTCTTATGCCACTTCCCCATTGTTAGGGCCTCCATAGTCATACCTGATGCCCAGGGAACATCTCTCCTTTTTAGGGTTTAACAGACTTCTGTATAATTATCTTTTTTAAATATGATTTTTGTCCTCTTATGCTTGAAACCTTGAAGAGGAGCTGGCTTGTTATGTTGCTGGCCTTGAGCCAGATGTCATAACTTCAGGCAGTGCCACGCTACATATCTCCAGCAGTTTGAAATGGAGAACGGAGTTAGAGATAAGATCAGCAGCTTTAGGTGATGGCATTGTTTCAAATAAACCATGCATGACCCAAAGCTTCCACTTCAAATGGAGAATGAAATTGCTTCATCCTTTGACAGCTTGCTCCATGAAAGAAATTTATCTTTACTTAATTGCTTTAGATCCCAAGAGACTGCATACAATAATTTTTAGGAGATAATTATATCAAATTTTTAAAAATA
Source organism: Pteropus medius (assembly GCF_902729225.1). Classification (NCBI taxonomy): domain Eukaryota; kingdom Metazoa; phylum Chordata; class Mammalia; order Chiroptera; family Pteropodidae; genus Pteropus; species Pteropus medius. The sequence continues at coordinate 15,736,294 of NW_024349799.1, read as the reverse complement.
TGTGATGGTGAACATGAATATGCAACTTCAGTGGACAGGGAGGGAGAGTGGGGGACCAAAGGTCTGCTGCACTTGCTGGTAAGTTTATGTTCTCATTGTTGGAGTCCCCTGGGGTCTTAGACTACTTACTCTCTGGGTCTGCTAACTGAGATGCAGGATCCTTGGTATAGCCTAGTATTGCTAGGGTTAAACCATCTTGTCTACTAATGTAGCTGGGTAGTATTTTGCTCAGACTCCTCCCGAAGCTGGGAGGGATTGGGCTGGCTGGCTGACTTCCGGCTGTATGTCTTCATCTAGTCGGGCTGGGTACAGTCTGTCTACACTGTGGGCCAGAGCCACTGGGGGTTCCGGTCAGTGGCAGCTGAAAACCAGCAAACTTGTTGACTTTTAAAACATGACTATTTAGATTTTAGGGATAAACTTCCTGTAGGTCGGGACAGGCTCCTTAATCTAGGCATGTTTGAATTTCCAGGCCTCTTTTCCCTGCCCCTTATACTTGAAAGAGTCTAAAGCTTCCACTCTGTCATTTTCACTAATCCCAACTACTACCTGCCTTTACCCCACATTTTTCTCTCATATCTGAAATTCCAAGGTTTTTTTCCCCCACACCCTACTAAATAACTCAGTTTCCATGTTGTGATATATAATCACTCCTAGAAAGACCAGAGGTATCTTCTGAGTATGGACACAGTTCTGGGTCATCTCTCACCCCTTCTGCCTGTATCTGCCTTTAATACTACACATTGAGCATTAGATTGTGCACTCCTTGAAATCACTCTCTTGAAGACCTCCCCAGGTATTTAGTGTAGTGGTGCTGATCTCAGGACTTGATAAATACTTCCCATGTGAGTAAGAGCCAGTGGAGGCATAACTGGATGACATGGATTTTTAGGCACTCCTGCCTTAAAAACAAGGGAGCTCTGACTTGGAGGTCTAGGGGACTTTTGGATTCTGTACTAAAATCAGTGAATACCTGAACCAACATAGGAGGGAGAAGGGCTCCAAAATCAATGAGGTCCAACTCAAGCAAGAATCTACAGAGCCAGAGATTTCCATTTCCCATCAAGTTCTGTCCAGGGCAGTCTCTTGCAGCCTTCTACTCACAGGGGTCATTCTCCAGGTGTCCTTTATTCCTCATTCTTACTTAAAGGCAGCCATGCTCATCAGGTCGGTCTGGGGAAAGCTTTGCCTTTTCTTTAAACTCCTCCCCAAGAAACCTGACAGCTATGATGAGTAAGTCAATTTGCATTTGAAAAAGGTCATACTGGTATGCCCTAAGGGAAATCTGCAACAAGTACTGTCAGATCATTTCTTGGATTCACTTCAAGGAGCTTTGGAAGGAATTATACTTTTACTCACATCTAATACATAAGCACCTGAGTAGCAGCCTAGAGGGGTCATCAGGGTCAGGATATTTGGAGCTAGAAAAGCATTGGTCTGTATTATCACTACCTCTGGTACCCTCTTCTTCTAGAGTTTCTTTGTCCTGCTAATCATCTTGATAGTGGACACTTAAATGAAGTTGCTCAGTCCTGAGCTGAAATACCTATATATCTTAGTTAAAATGTCTAGGGTTGTCCAGGTAGGTGAAGCAGGCCAGTAAATTGATGGTTACTTGTCCTTTATGGGATTGAGTTAGCATTGTTGAGAGTTATCAGTCTTCATTAGGGGCTAAATCACCTACAGTATTATTTTAACCAACCTCCCATCCCATGTCATGAAGATACCAATCCCTCAGATTGACAGATTGCCTATTTTGACAGCTTTATTTACTGTACCAAGAGTTTATGGTCAGTAACCTTGCTTCAGGCCTTTTCTTTTAGTTTGATCTCTTAGTAGCAGAACTTGCTTGTTTCTTCTTCTACTTTATTTAATTAAAAGAGCATACTAGACTTACATTGGATACATAAAGACTTATCAAGAAGAATAATTGAACTTCTGATGTCTTTGGACCCAAAAGCCAAAAAAGTGTTTGGCCTTTTCAGGGAATTAATCATCTTTGGTGCATTTTTTGGTAGATTCCATGAATTCAGTTATTCTGGTGTGTTCAGTAAAACTTTGCCCTAAGAAAGTTTGTCTCACTCAAGACTCTGTGTGTGTGTATGTGTGTTGAACAAATATATCTGTTCCTCTGGAACAAAGATAATAAACCCAAATAGGGAAATGGGGACTCCTCAAGAATTTAGGGCCATTATGAGGAGTAGGCTAAGAGGAAGAAAGCATTTTAGCATAGATATTGACAAGAAATGGGATAAATCAAGTAGGATGAAGAAATGACATACAATTTACTTCTCTGCCCTAGAGCTCACTCTATAGGCTATATTGTCCAATAACAGTAGCAACTAGCCATATGTGTCTATTTAAATTAAAATTAAATAAAGTTTAAATTCAGTTTTTTAGCCACACTAGCCATATTTCAAGTGATTAATAGCTATATGTGACTAATGGCTCTCATATTGTCAAGGGTAGCTGTAGAAGACTTCGCTCATTACTAGAAGGTTCATTGGACAACTGTGTTTGGTAATAAAGTCAAGAAGTATGACTTGATTATTAAGGTTGGGGGTAATGACAGGAAGGACATAGAGAGGGAGACACTGGGGTTTGAATGGCAAAAGTCATCTAATTAAGAATGAGTTAGCATCAGAGATAGAGGACTCCAAAGAGTGGAAAATTACAAGATTCCTATTGAGATAATTTAGTAACGTATTTAAGCAGGATTCAAGATACAGGGTATTATCTCGCCACAGTGATCAATTTTCATGATGTCTGTAGGAAGTTTTTCTAATAAGCACAGTTTCTTTTTCTAGACTTTTTTCTAATCCTTTTCTTAGTCTTTATCTTTGTGCCCCCCATCATTATCACCTGCTTTTCTTTTCTAAGCATCTCTCTTGTTTTCATTGATAAAAATTACATCACCATCTATATAGTGCTGTTACAATGTGTTATTTCACATGATTCCGCAATTCTGTGAGGTATTATCCACATTTTGCAGGTGAGAAAACAGATTTAAAAGGACTAATTTGTCTGAGATCATATAATAATAATAGGCTAGAACCCATATGTATCATTAAATATTAAGTTTGAGTGAATATGAACCTAACTACAGAGGCCTAAACACATTATACTTTTTTCTTTCACATCTGAGTCTAGAAATAGGCAGACCAAGGCTGTTGATATGAGGACTCCTTGGTGTGAGGGCTCCACCAAGTTGACAGTCACTGATGCCTCTTCCAGCTCTCTACTTCAACATCCTAGGATGGCTGCTAGAGCATCAGCAGGCAGCATAATGGAGGAAGAGGACAGATCAGGTCCCCTTTGCACTTTTAAAAAGATTTCTTTGAGGTTTTACATAAAACTTCTACTTACATATCAGTCATAGGGCTACTCTATCTGTAGAGAAGGCTTGTCATACAAATGTACCCAGCTAAAAATAAAAGTTCTTTTACTAAAGAGGAGGAGACTGGGTATTGAGAGGCTGGAGAAAGAGATGATATGATATGCTTTAGGTTTTTAGAAAGTTTATAACCCCAAACTTATGTTGGAACGAGAATGAGAAGATTATGCTAGGTAATTAATTAGGTGTCTTTAGAGAATCCAGAAATTCAAAGTTTCTGTATTTTGTTAATTTAATAGAAATTTTGTTTCCAAATATAATTTTTATTTTCTCTTCTCTCCCACAGTCCTCGCTCTAGTGTTCTAGTTCTAGCTGTAGCTGATAAGAGCACCACACATATATTATTCATTCCATATCTCTTTCCCATGGACACTTCACAGAGATTGGTGCTTGAACTTAAAGTCACTATGTAGCCTGAGCTTCTCTGCACGGGTTAGACTTCTCCTCTTAATTTACTCTGGTAGGCTTTACTTCTCGCATGTATGTAACATTAAGTATTTATTGAGCAGCTACTATTTGTGGTGCTATGAATTCTACGGTAAATGAGACAGATGCAGCCTCTTACCTCGTGGACTTTATGTCCTAGTTAAAGGGAGACAGGCAGTAAAAAAGTAGAGAAATAAATAAGCAAAGTAAATTCAACTCATGTTAAATATCATAAAGGAAATAAAGTGAGGCATTTGATAAGAGACTAACTGTGGGAGTTGATTTAGTCATATAACCTTATTCCAGCACCTACTTACTTTGAGCTACAGTTTTACCACCATTAAAGTGGAAGGACTGACAATTAATGATAGTCATAAACTGAGGCTGAACTGCACCCTTGTGCAAATTAGATCTGTTTTAGTAATCGATCCTACTAATCTCTACCCAGTTGTTGGATTTATGTTTAAAAGAAGTGACGCTTACCTAAAGAAAAATAGAGTAATTAATAAACACCTGGGTACATTCTACCCGGCTTTAATAGAAATAATACATTATAGAGTTGAAACTGCTTCTGTATCCCTATTGGATCCCATTTCTCTTTCTCCTTCCTTAAAGGTAATTACTATCTTGAATTCATTATATCTGTGTATTTTCTTAACATATATATATATTTTTAACATATATATATATATATATATATACACCCATAAACTATATAGTAGTATTTGCATGTTTAGACTTTATACACATGGCTTTGCTTTTCTTACTCAACATTGCAGATTTTAGACTTATCTAGATTTAGATTTAGATTTATTTAGATTTAGATTTATACAGATTTGATCTGTATAGTTGTTTTTAATTCTAATTGAGGTATAATAGTTCATTATATGATTATACTACAATTTAGTGATCTCTTATAGATGCACAAATTTTTTTCATTACAATACTGCAGTCTTTTTGTACTGATGTGTGAATTTCTCCAAGGAATGTTTCTAGGAGCAAAATTGCTACATTATAGAGTATACTCACCGTCAGTTTTACTAGCTATTGCCAAATTTCTTTCCAAGGTGATTATACTGGTTTATACTACCTATAAAAATATGAGTTCCAGCTTTTCCATGGTCTCACCAATACTAGGCATTTACAAACTTTTGATTTTTGCCAGTGTAGTGGGATTTAAATCATATTTTATTTTTCATTTTTCCTTATTGCTAGATGGGTTAAGCATTCATATGTTAGTCATTTTAGTTTCTTTTTCTTTGAATTCCATGTTCATATATCTCTGCTCATTTTCTCTTCTTATTTCTTCAGATTGGTTCTTATTGATTTGTAGGTCTAGATACGAAGCCTTTGTCAACTGTGTACATTGCAAATCTCCCAATCTGTAATTTTATCTTTTAATTTATTTATAGTGTTTTCATTTGTGTAGAAACTCTTTTTCTGATAAATTTATCATTTGTTTCCTTTATGCTTTATGTTTAATCTTATATTATTATTTAAGAAATTCTTCCTGGATGTGCATACAGTATTGGCCATTTATTACTAATTGTTGAAGCTGGGTTATGGTAGTCAGATTTATTTATTATGCTAGTCTCTCCTTTAGTGTATGTTTTAAATTTTCCATAATAAAAAAAAGTGTAATGAAAGCAAGTCCACTGGAATGTATTTAATAGCAAATTGTTTATTTATTGTATAGGAAAATAAATTGCCCCAATAAGAAGCCAAAGCTCATAATTTGGTGGATAAAAGGATTACTTTTATCTCCATATAAAATTTTGTCATTTGATTCTTTTTTTAACCACTTTATTGTTAAGTTAAAATGTTACCAAGAAGAATTACAACTCTACCCGAAAAAAGAAAGAAAGCCTTATCTACCCTGAGTTCTCAAGGAACATATACATTCCTACAAGTTTTATTTTACTTTATACATTTATGTCTTTTATCTCTCTAGAGTTTATTTTTGTAAATCAAAATCTCTATATATGGGTCAATTTCTTAGTTCTCTATTCTATTCCACTGATCCAGTGGGCCAGTCAGTACCACCATGCCGATTTTTAAGTTTTTAAAACTAGCAGGGCAAGTCTCCCCACCTTCTTATTGTTGTACAGAAATGTCTTGACTCTTCCTAGTCCTTCTTCCAAATGAGTTCAGTTTTTCAAATTCTGCCAAAAACTGTAGAGATTTTGTTTGAAATTATACTTAATTCAAAGATTAATTTAGGGGAGAATTGCCATATTTACAATATTGAGTCTTCCCATCTATGAACATGATATACTGGACTTTTTTTATGCCCTTTGAAGATGTTTCGTGATCTTTTCCATGAAACCCTCGCACAGCTTTTATTGCTAATCTAGTTGACTATTAATGGTATAAACATGAATACTATTTTTTCTATTGATTTGATCTTCTGTCTACCAACCCTACTATTATTAGTTCTAATGGTGGCAGTAATAACAATTCTTACTTTGTTTCTGACTTTAATAGCAGTGCTTCTAAAGTTGTATCATTAGATCTGTTTGCCATAGATTTCTCATAAATATCTTTTATCAGGTTAAAGATGGTCCCTTCTATTCTTGGTTTGATAAGTTATTTTTAATCAGAATAAATAAGGATTAAATTTTATTAAATATTTTTCTTCATATATTGATGATTATGTGGTCTTTTTTGACCTGTTAAAATGGGGATATACATTAACAAATTTCTAATGTAGAACAATCAACTTCCTTCCTAAAATAGCTCAATATGTTCTTATCCTTACTCTCCTATGCCAGAAATGAACATTCTTATTTTATGGGAGATACATCTTATTTTTTATTTATTTTCTCAAATGTTTTTATTCTGCTGCATGCATGCCACTTATTCTTTCTGTACATACTACTTGAGCAACAGCTGTGTTTTATACCGTTAATTATAGTTAGGGGAGTACAGAAGAAGAAACCTGGAATCAAATCTACACTAAACGGACAAATTTACTTTAGTGCAGAGTTGTGGGAAATACAGTTTTAAAGTATAAAAATATACATAGTATTTTTTACATAATAAAATGTTAGGGAATAACATAACATAGTTGGAGATACAGAGGACTGATCTGGTGGCCATGTTTAGGAGAGGAGAAACAGTAAAAGCAAGAGCCAAGTAGAGAGCAGTGTAATAGCTAAGACTGGTGATGAGAATCTAGCTCAGACTAGCAGCAGCAGTAACAAAAAGGAAAGGATGAATGTACAGGTAGAGTTACAGAGTGACTTGGTATTTCTTTAAATATAAATATGATAAAGGAGGGAAGGACTGACTATCTTAACAAATTTTTGAGGCTAAATAACTAGAAAATTTGAGCTACTGTTAATTAAAATAGGAAAGCTGGAAAAGGAAGCCTTTAGGAATATAACATGTTTGAGGTTGGAAACATGAAAATTTCCTCCTGTGCTTTCTTCTAAGAGTTTTCTAGTTTTAGCTCTTACATTTATATCTTTGATCCATTTTAAGTTCATTTTTTATATGTCGTAAGGTAAAGGTCCAACTTCATTCTTTTGCATGGGGATAGCTGCCTTTACCAACACCAAGACTGTCCTTTCCCATTGAATGGTCTTGGCTCCATTGTTAAAATTGATTGACCATGTATGTAAAGGTTTATTTCTGGGCTCTCTGTTCTATCCTACCAATCTGTATGTCCTTATGCCAGTACCACACTTTCCATTACTGTAGCTTTGTGTTGTTTTAAAATTGGGAAATGGAAGTCTTCCAGCTTTTCTTCTCTTTCAAGATTGTTTTGGCTGAGGTCCCTTGAGATTTTATATGAATTTTAGGGTCTGTTTTTCTGTCTCTGCAAAAAAATACCATTGGGATTTTGATGGAGATTACATTGAATCTGTAGATCACTGGGTAGTATTGTCATCTTAACAATATTAAGTCTTTCAGTCCATGAACATGGGGTGTCTTTCTGTTCATTGGAACGGAATTTTTAATTATATTTTTTATTAATTAAAATAATTAACTTTATTATTTAGGGAATTTAAATTTTAGTTTAAATAGTCACATGTGGCTAATGGCTACCACGTTAAACAACATAGCCCTAGAGAATCATCCTCAGATTTGCTTTGCTTCCTAAAACATTGGACTGTGGTGACATCTGCAGAGACCTCGTAGTACCTGAGAATCATCATTGGCCTCAGGATGACTGCATCATAGGGAAAGTATGGTTAGAGAGGCTTGCATACAGGAGGGTTTGTGTCCTTCTAGGCAATAACTCTATCTATCTCTATCCCTCCCTCCCTTCTTCCCTCTCCCTCTCCCCACCCAACTCCGCCTCTCTGAAATAAGATACAAGTCTTTCTCTTGGTTTTTTTTGGAAATGCCTGGCCTCCTCCAGAACCAAAGAGAACCTATTGCTTTAAAAAAAAAAAAATTAGCAGAAATGGACCTCCTTTTGCCTTTTCCAGTTTTAATATAAACAGAGACCAGAGTGCCCAGAATGGGGCAAGTGTTTTAAATGAAATTCCCTCTTTAAAAGAAATGGTGATTATTTTAAAGCAGTTATACTTGTTCATCAATCAGATGCTCTACCATTGGGAGTAACAACAAAAAGTGCCCTTCGGTGCCAAGAATCATTTTACTCTTAATTCCATTTACCTTGAAGGTCAAGAGTCTAAGAGATCCCTGCATATAAGTAACAAAAAGTAAAGGAAGAACATTATAATTAATTAATTAAACTAGAAAACACCCTTTCTGTGTCCAGTCTGACTTTCTTACTAGGTAAAAAGTAATATAGGATGCAAAAGAGCTATGTCCTTAGTACTGTTCACAAGTATCCCAGTTGCCCCCTTCCTTAGCATCTCTGTAAAAACTCCCTCGGAAGATCTTCAGATCCTTTCAGAGTAAACAAGAAAGCAAATAAAATTGGGAGTCTTACACCTAGAGGCTGTCAGACATAGCTTTCCAGGAAGAATATTCCTTAAGCCTTGGATAGCCAGAAGCAGTGGGTTTGTGGTGTTTGTGTAAATATTCTGTTGTTATTCCTCTCCAGAGGAGTCTTCCAGTCAACTTCCAGACCAGAAATGGAACTTGTATCTCCTGGCCTGTTCATAACCGCCTTACATCAGCCTCTCCTAAAAAGAGGCTGGAATATCCCTATTGGACTAGCTCAGCAGCTACCTAGTTCTCTAAAAATGATTTCTCCACCTTACTGCCCTATAGCCTACACCCGACCCTCATTCTCACCCCTCTCCTTGTATAGAGATAACTTCTCTATTATAGCATTTGGGTTTACTCACACTAGAGTTGATTTATCACCACTCTACCAAGTGCTAACCACTTGGGTGTTCTGGTGTCAAAACTTAGAAGTGTCCCAAATGTCCCACCCAGCCTCCTCAGCTCTCCTCTTTCTCTCTTGGGTCGTTATGCTGGAATGATATTTCTCTTGAATTTCAGTGTGTGCAGTCTTATTTGGGTGGAGCCTTGAGCTGTTCACAGGAGTGCTGGTAATGTCTGGCCTTCAGTGCTGCCAAAGGCAAAAAGCTGGCCTCTTCTCAGTTTAAAGCACATAGTTGGATTGCTGAGATAGTGTTAGATAGAGGGTGGGGTGAGCAAATACCACTCTCTCCCTACTGTGTTTTCAAGAAATGATTATAAAGGAGGTATAAGTGCAAATGAAGTTAAAAGAATAGATTGACATCTTCCCACACCCCCCTCAAAAAAAAAAAACAGATATAAAACTACACTCTCCCCCACCACCTGCTCCTTTGGGTTCTATACTCACACCATATTGTTACTGCTGGGAACTTGTGGTACTATTTCCAGGTAAGAACAACCTGAAGAGAACTCAGCCGTAGTCTGCTGAACGAGAGCTGAACTTTCCCTTTAGACAAACTGTGGATTCTGCTTCCCTGTCTTCTCCCCTCCCAAGAGGAATGTGGGCAGAAGCATATAAATGGAAGGAATAAGCAGTTCCAAGATTTAATCCTTCAATTAGGAAATGGGCTTTTCAGAACTAGCAGTAAAATTGTTTGCAGAGACCATTGTCAATGAAAAGAGTTACTGCCATCAACACACCTCCATTCCTTTCTTCCAGCTGCCTCTTTTCCTTACATAGCCCTTTCACCTGGTACCTCCATGGGGTTTAAGCCATATGGCTCTTATGAATCTTATCTGGAATATCCTAAAGTGACAGATTTTACTGTGCAGAGTAGAGTACCCCTGGGTCTGCCCCTCCCCTCCCAGCAGCTGTTTGCCACTGACAGAGGAGGTGGCGACTAAGCCTGTGTGTGTGGCCAGAGTCAATGACAAGCCTCCCACCCAGGCCTGGGGAAGCCCTCAGCTAGTGTGGTTCCTGTGGCAGCAGCCAAACATGCCAGAGCTCCTCATACCTTCAGGGATGTGGTGTAACAGCCAGCTTTATGCGGTGGCATTGTTTAGTGTTGGTCAACGTGACTTCTCTGTCCCCACCCTCTATATTTAAGGGAATCTGGCCATCGCCCAGTAGAGGAAAAGCTGGCATTCGCAAAGTAGCTTCCTGCTGCCTGTATTGTAGGAGTCAGGACCACCTTCCATCTCTGCCTTCCTACCCAGGTGGAAAAGGCAAAGGTCTCCTCTGTGCTCAGTCTCCTGTTGTGGGGTTTCAAGTTGCCTAAGATCAGGATGCAGCTATTTGCCAGGTTATCTGCCCAGATAAACATTTATTGTTTACAGGATCATGTTTCAGCTGCTCTGACTGATCCCACTGGTGAGATCTTCTAGTTTCTTGAGGTTTTAAGCCAGTATGTGGGGCTGACGTCCAGACACAGAACTTATGGAGCTTGAAAGGCTCTGAGTGACCGGCCACTTCTAACTTAGCTTAGCCATTGCCCCCTTCCCACCCAGTGCCAGAGCCAAATTTTTATTTCTCAGTTCTTAGTCCTCCCTCTACATTTACAAGATTTCTAGCTTTAGAATTTGGGGGTTTATGTGACCCAGTGTTATGACACAAACAGTTTGAGACTTCTCTTAGGTGGCAAAACCAATATTCTGACACTTTACCATGTTTTCTTAATATAGCTAGTAAGACAGCCTTTTAATAAAGGCAAAAGAGATAAAGACACATTTTCTTTTTTAAATCCGGACAACCATATCCACTGCATCCAAGTATACATTGCCTTTTTATTTTTTAGTGATATAATTGATTTTCAACATTTTATTATACTGCAAAGTTGAAAGAATTTTACGGTGAGCTCACTTATCCCCAGCAGGTATATTTTCTCATTCTCATTTTACAATACTTGCTTTATCATGTATCTATCCCTCTCTCTTTCTGTCCATCATCAATTTCTTTTTCATCTGTGTCATCAATACAATTTCTCTCAATCCTTTAGCCTGTATATATATATCTTTAACTAGAGTTTAATATTTATGACTTTTTCTTTTTAGGTTAAATTTACATGCAATGAAATGGACATATATTAATTGTACTTCTGCAGTTCCTCCATGTTATTTATCAGTTTATTTCTTTTTTATTGCCAGGTAACTATTCCATTTTATGAATATGTTACAGTTTATCCATTCTGCAGTTGATGAATTTATGGACATCTAGGATTTCCAGTTTGGAGCTATTATAAATAAAGTTACTGTAAATAGTTGTACATAGGTCTTTTTGTGGACATGTATTTTCTCTTGGGTAAGTGCCTAGGATTGAAATTGCTCATTCGTTTTTTATTGGAGACTGCTGACCTCTTTCCAAAGGTGATTGCACCATATTATACTCCACCAATATGAGTTCCAGTGGCTCCACAGCCTCATTGGGAAGAGGGGTGATAGACCATTGGGTTTTAATTCGCATTTTCCTGATGTCTAATAGTAGAAGTTGTATGCTTTTTCATGTGCTTGCTGGCCATTTGTATATATTTTTTATGAAGGATCTGTTCAGATCTTTTGCTCATTTTCTTTGCATTGTCTGTTTCCTTGTTTTTGAGTCAAAAGATTTCTTTATGTATTCTGGATACAAGTACTTTGTCAGATATGTGTCATGAATATTTTTACTCAGTTCACGGCTTGCCTATTTATTATTTATTTTCTTAGCAATGTCTTGGTGAGCAGAAGTTTTTAATTTTGATGAAATCTAATTTATGCTGTTTTTTCTTTTATGGCTATTACTTTATGAGAGCTAAAAAAAAAGTCGTAAACACTCTCTTCCTTGCCACCCTCCACCCATAGTTTCCCCTATTAACTTCTTGCATTAGGATGGTACAGTTGTTACAACTAAGGAGCAGATATTGGTACATTATTACTAAATGAAGTCCATAGTTTACATTGGGGTTTACTCTTTGTGTTGTACAGTTCTTTTGATTTTGACAAATGTGTAATGACATGTATTCACCATTACAGTATCACACAGAATAGCTTCACTGCCTTAAAAATATCCTGTGCGCCATCTATTCATCCTTCGACACCTTCTCTAGCCCCTGGCAAACACTGATATTATTACTGTCTCTATAGTTTTGCCTTTTCCAGAATAGGAAAATAGTTGGAATCACATAGTATATAGCCTTTTCAGATTGTTTTTTTTTTTTTAGCACTTAGCAATATGTGTGTAAGGTTATCTTTGTGGCTTGATAGCTCCTTTCTTTTTATTCCTGACTACTATTCTATTTCATGGATGTACCACAGTTTGTTAATATATTCACTTATTGAAGGACATTTTGATTGCTTCCAAGTTTTAGCAGTTATGAATAAAGTTGATATGAATAATTGTTTGCAGATTTTTGAATGCATATGTTTTCAACTCATTTGAGTAAATGCCAATAACTGCAATTGCTAGATCATATGGTAAGACTATTTGGCATTGTAGGAAAATGCCAACCTGCCTTCAAAGTGACTGTACCATTTCGCATCCTACCATCAATTAATGGACGTTCCTGTTGCTCCACATCCTCAAGCATTTGGCGGTGTTTGCGTTTTGGATTTTAGCCATTCTAATAGGTGTATAGCGGTATCTCATTGTTTTAATTTGCAATTCCTCAATGACTTATGATGAGCATTTTTCATATGCTTATTTGCCATCTGTATATTTGGTTCAGTGAGATGTCTAGGTCTTTTGCCCATTTTTAAATTGGATTGTTTGTTTTCTTATGAAGTTTTTCGTCACTGATTGATTTTTAAATGTTAAAACAACATTGTGTTACTTGAATAAACCCTGTTTGCTATATTGGATTTGTCAATATTTGGGTAAAGATCTTTGTATCTGTGTTCATGAGGGATATTTATCATTTTGTTATTATGTCTTGTCAGGATTTAGCATTAGAGTTATGCTAACCTCATTAAATGACTTGAGAAGTGTAACCTCCTCCATTTTCTGACTTTGTTTAATATTGGTGTTAATTCTTACTTAAATGTTTGATAGAATTTACCAGTAAAACCATCCTGGCCTAGAGTTTCTTTGGGAAATTTTTGATAATGAATTCAATTTATTGAGTATACCATGTAGTTATTCATATTTTCTGTTTTATCTTGTATCAAGTTAGGTGAGCTTTAGTTTTCGGGGAATTTTTCCATTTCATGTAAGTTGTTGAACTTGTTGGCATAAAGTGGTTCATGATGATATTTTACTATCATTTTGATGTCTGTAGGATTCGTAGTGACATAATGGATCATTTGAAGATATTTGGGATTGCCTAAAGATCTTATTGTTACTGATTCCTGATTTAATTCCATTATGATCAGAGAACATACTGTACATTATTTCAGTCATTTTAAATGTATTGAAATTTGTTCTATGGCTTAGCACATGTCTGTCTTGAAGAACATAATGTTATATACTTGAAAAGTATGTATTCTGCAGTTATTGAGTGTCTCATTTTATAAATATAAGCTAGGCCAAAGTGGTTAACAGTGTTGTTCAGATCCTCTATGTCTCACTAATATTTTGTCTGGGAGCTTACTTGGTCATATTGGAAACAAGTCCTGCCCTGGCTAACTTAGAAATTTGTACACATTTATATTAGTGCTATTTCTGTCACTTAGAGTTTTGGGGCCTCTGTTTTGGACCCATGACTCATTCTTTAGATATCCTTAAGGATGTCAAATCTTTAGACTTTAAGTCCATCTTCGATTTTTTATAGCCAGAACAATACTGGAGTCAAGAATAATAAGTATATTTTCCAGTGAACAACAAATACATTGAGTAAGTTCAGTTGTTTCTTTTTAAGGTCAAAAATAAATTGGGTTTTTGAAATAATGAGAATTACTACTAAACTAATAAACTGATTTTGAAAATGTTTAAAAGAGTTTTCAGTTTCTTTTGAGTTTAGACATTTGTGTATCTTCTTAGTGAATTACCTTCGCATGTCTTTTGCCCATTTTTTATTGGAATATTTTTCACTTATATTTTTAAAGGCCTTTCCAGCAAGGGTTATAACCCTTTTTCAGTCACTTATATTGAAAATATTTTATGCAATTTGTCACTTAACTTCCATTGTCTATGGAATTTCCTCATGCAAATGATTTTAAATTTTGTGCAGTCAAATCTTTCCATTTTCCCTTATGAAATTTATTTTTATGCTTAGAAAAGTCTTCCTAACATAAAATCAGATGAATAACCATATTTTCTCATTATTTTACTTTTTGAAAAATTACTAAAACTTTCACCTGGAATTTATTTTGCTGAATGATGTGAAGTAGAGCACTAACTTAATTTTTTCAAAATAGTTTACAAATGGTCTTAGCATCATTTATTGAATAATTTATTCTGCCCCATTTAACTAAAAATTCAGCTTCATCATGTATTAGATAAATGTATATGCTGTACTAGAATATATATGATAGATGTAGATGCATACTACCATCTATTTCTGGGCTTTTTTTTATGTTGGTCAATTCTTGAAACATTACTATTTTAGTTGCTATAGATTCATAATATGTTTTAATACCTGTGATATGAGTTTATACATACCCCTTTATATTTTTTATTGTAGTAGTATACCTTTGATTTTCCCCACCTATTTATGGTTTATGCAAATTTCAGAGTAATTTTAAGTCTCTTTAACTCCCCCCCACACACACAAAAAGAATTCCTCATGATATTTTTTATTGATATATAATTGACATATAACTTTATATTAGTTTCAGGTATACAACGTAACGATTCAGTATATGTATATATTGCAAAGTGATTACCACAATAAGTCTAGTTAGCAGCTATCACCACACAGAATTTTTTTTCTTGTGAGAACGCTTAAGACCTATTCTCTCAGTAGTTTTCAAATATACAGTCAAAAATATGAGATGCTTCACAAATTTGAGTGTTATCATTGCACAGTACATTGCTAATCTTCTCTGTATCATTCCAATTTTAGTATACGTGCTGAACAAGTGACCACTCCTCATGATATTTTTATTGGAATTGCATTCACAATTTCTTTGGAAAAATTTGACATCGTTATAAGATTTTTCATTAGAACAAGGTATTCTCTACATATCAGTTCTTTTATGTCTCTCACAATTTTTTCATTAATTTTCTTGCTATAATAAATTGGATTTTTTTTTCATTATACCCAAATAGTACTTAGGAAAAGCTAACACATATCTTTACCCAATCATCACATCAAACTCTTGTTAATTCTAATTTTTTTAGCTGATCACTTTGGATTTTCTAAGAATATGTACTTCAAATTATGACAATGCAATCTCATTTTCAATAGTTATATATCTTATTTTCTGATTTCTACCTCATTGCTTTGACTGAAACTACCTCATTGCTTTGACTGAAAACAAGTAGGAATTCTTGTTTTTCTTCAAAATGGATACTTCATTATTTTAAACATTTACATGTTTCTGTTGGTTTAAAAGACATAGTATTTAGCATGTTAAGAAAGTGTCTTTCTATTTTAATTTACAGAATCTCTTAGAATAAAGCATATCGTAAAGTTTTAACATACTTTCTCAGCAACTATTAAAATAATCCTTTCTTTAATTTATGTGATGTGTTAAATTAATATATTTTCCAAACTTGACTTTTCCTTTTTTTAGTGAGATAAACCCTATTTGGACTCAGTATAGCCATATTTTAACATTTTGTTAAATTTGATTTGCTGTTATTTTATTTAGGATGTTTACATTCATTTCCATAATGGGCCTGGCCTCTCTTTTCTGTCTTTGCTGTTTTTCCTTTGGATATTTGAGTAATAAGGTGTGCTGACTTTATAAAAAGAAATGGGAAACAACTTTTCTTTATCTGTGACCTAGAAAGTGTATATTACTTGAAGAGTCATTCTTGATTCTTTCTCTCATACTCTACCTTCAGTCTCTCAGCAGTCCTATCACATGATATGGAACATTTCCATCACTTCTTTTGTCAGTTTTGTTAACTTATATTATCCAGAAAATCATTCATTTCTCTGAAATCTTCACATTTTAAAATCTTCTAACTAAAAATTAAGGATATATTATTATATCTACTTTTCACTCCTAATTTTATTTGTATGTTTTCTGATATTTTTTAAAATTTGTTAGCAACTTGTACTTTTTAGTTTTCAAAAACTGGCTCTTATATTTACTGTTTTATAAATCATTAATTTTTATTTTTAATTTTATTTTCTTTTATTTTTCCTAGGCTTATTTTGTTCTGCTTGTGTTGGATCCTTTAGTGATCATTTGTTTTTGATTAGTTTACTTAAAATTTATGGCTTTGAATATGCCATTATGTTTGGCCACATTCTAATCTATTTATATGTATACTATTCTAATGATCATTTTTTAAATAGTCTTTGATTATCATTTTGATTTTTCTCCTTAATTCTGAAATTATTGTGGGAGTTTTGTTTTTTTTGAAGTTAAATTTCTTAAACTTTGTTATTAATTTTTACTTCTGGATATATTTTTTAAATCTGACTTAATACTTAATTTTAAAAAGTTTGGTCTACAGCCATGCCACCTTGAACGTGCCCGATCTCATCTGATCTCGAAAGCTAAGCAAGGTCAGACCTGGTTAGTACTTGGATAGAAGATCACCTACAAATACCAGGTGCTGTAGGCATTAAAAAAAAAAAAAAGTTTAAAGAATTTCGAGAATGTATTTTTGTTGTATACAAAATTCAATAATATATAGCTATAAAACCATCTTTATTAATGATACTATTCTGATTGTATTATTTTTACCTGCTTGATTATTGAAGAGTATAAGTGGTATTCTGCTACTACAATTCTGTTTTTGTCAGTTTCTCCTTGTATTTCAAAGGTTTTTTTCTTTCTATGTCTTCATTTCAGTTTTTCCTTTCTTGAATCCTACTTGGTTTTTGTTTTGTTTTGGTGTTTGTCTTTTCCTAATAGGTTTTTTTCCCCTACTCCTGACCCCCAATTTTTAAAAAATCTCATTGTTTTAACTATGTCTCTTCTAAACTATATCTACACACTGCATCTTTTAAAATTTTTATTGTGGTGAAATTCATATAACATAAAATTAACCATTTAAAGGAACAGTTCATTGGCATTTAGAACATTCACAGTGTTTTACAACTACCACTTCTATACTCATTGTATTTTAATTCCACTCATTTATCTTTAATTTTTAGAATAAAATACAATTATTTTTCTCTGCTTATCCAGTAGAAGAATTAAACAGAATATAATAATTTCTCATTTCAGTTAAGATTACGTTGAGCTGCAAGAAACAGAAAACCCCAAAATAACAGAAAGTTAAATAACATAGAAATAGATTTCCCTCTCAAATTGGAGAAGCACAGAGGCTTTCTGGTTTGGCACTCCATGATGTCATGGACCACGGTTCTTTCTGTTTTGTTGCTCAGCTATACTTGGCTTTCATTTCCAAGATCCCTCCAAATCTAAGATGGCTATGGGAATGCAAGTCATTTAATCTGCATACAAGCCTGTTGGGAGTAGAAACAGTTAAAGAAGGAATGCAATTTAAAATTTTATATATATATATATATTACATATATATATATATATATATATATATATATATATATATATATATTTTATTTTTTTTAAAAGACACCTCTCCCTTAAAGGACTTACCTGGGAGTTCATACATACTTCTGCCTACATTCTCTTGGCTGGAACTGAGTCATGTGGCCAAACCTAGCAGCAGTGTAGACTGAGAAATATTTTTATTCTAGGTAGCCATAGGCACAGCTAAAATCAAGAGTTCTATTACAGAGGAGGAGAAGAAGAACAGATCGTGAGAAATAACTAGTTTCTACCACACCACCCCATACATAAATGTAGGATACTCTACTTCTTCCTCCTTTCTTCTCTCCTCCAATTTCTTAGTTTTTATAGATATCAGCGAGGTGTTAGATTATAGAAGCTATTTATTAAAAGTTTCCAATGTGCCGGTATTTAATCTTCACAACAACCCTGTGAGGCGGGATAAGTAATGTTATTATCCTTATTATACAAGTAAAGAAATAGACTCAGAAAGTTTAAGCACTTTACCTAAAGTCACACATCCAGTAATTCAAACCCATGCTATAGTGTCCAAATTAACCACTGTACACTCTCAACTCTTTTGTTGTTAATTGTTTTTATAATGCGGTATGTACATTGTCTATCTTTTCTTTAAAGAATGATTTTTGACATCTGCACTGTTTCAGAATCATATTAGCATCACTTTCTTAAAATTAAACATCTTTTCCTCTTTTTGTGTTTTGCCATTTAGTTTTCGTTGGGGTTTTTTGTTGTTTTGTTCTTTTTAGTTTTTACTGTTGGAATTACAAAAAAAGTAAACAGCATAGTATAATGAATCACCGTGTAGTTTGAACAGTGATCAACATTTTGCCAATATTTTTTTTAGTCATTCACCTTGTCCCCAGCCAGGTTTTTGTTCTTGGGGATTTTAAATCAAATTCCATTTATCGTACTGAAAATACTTCCGTAGGTATGTCTAACTTGTAAGGCTTTTTCCCCTAGCATAATCTCTATAACACGATTGTACATGTCAAAATTAATAACTTGTTAATATTTTTGAATTCTCCACATTATCTAAAAAATGCCATTTCTCAATGAATTAATCAGAATTAAGATCTAAGCAAGTTCCATACTTTGTATAACAGGTTCTCCACCTCCCTTTTTTTATGCCATTTATCTGCTGAAGATATTCTTGATTTTTTTTATTCAACAATGTTCTTGCATTTTTTTTTTTTTTACTAATACCTGGTTTTACTTCTGTGCAGATAAGTTATTATTTAAATAATATTTTTTCTGAAAGAAAGGTTTATTATCTTTCTAAGTCTTAGTTTTAGAATGTCTTTTTCCTTCCATGAATGTACTAGTTTTAAAAAGAAAAGTTCCAGCTAGTCAGTCAGGGTCGAGCATAGAGTGTGATAAGGTGTGGTGGTGTGTTGAAGGATTTTTTTCTTATTATTTTTGGAAATTAAAGACTGAACCAAGATAACTCTGGGTCAAGGATGGCAGTTGTTTGATAGGTGTGTATTCATTCTGTGCAAAAGACAAGCATTACTAATTGAGCACGGCACTCTTTCCCATTGAACACAAATGAAGCCTCACATTCCTTTAAAAAAAAAATAAACCCCCTGCCCCCGGAAAAAAAAACAAAACATCTTTTTGCCATCCCTAATGTCGTTCTCTTGTTATTAAATT
>NW_024349799.1:15527744-15716884 GCF_902729225.1 Pteropus medius | reverse complement strand
CTGTTTTTGTCAGTTTCTCCTTGTATTTCAAAGGTTTTTTTCTTTCTATGTCTTCATTTCAGTTTTTCCTTTCTTGAATCCTACTTGGTTTTTGTTTTGTTTTGGTGTTTGTCTTTTCCTAATAGGTTTTTTTCCCCTACTCCTGACCCCCAATTTTTAAAAAATCTCATTGTTTTAACTATGTCTCTTCTAAACTATATCTACACACTGCATCTTTTAAAATTTTTATTGTGGTGAAATTCATATAACATAAAATTAACCATTTAAAGGAACAGTTCATTGGCATTTAGAACATTCACAGTGTTTTACAACTACCACTTCTATACTCATTGTATTTTAATTCCACTCATTTATCTTTAATTTTTAGAATAAAATACAATTATTTTTCTCTGCTTATCCAGTAGAAGAATTAAACAGAATATAATAATTTCTCATTTCAGTTAAGATTACGTTGAGCTGCAAGAAACAGAAAACCCCAAAATAACAGAAAGTTAAATAACATAGAAATAGATTTCCCTCTCAAATTGGAGAAGCACAGAGGCTTTCTGGTTTGGCACTCCATGATGTCACTCCATGATGTCACTCCACGGTTCTTTCTGTTTTGTTGCTCAGCTATACTTGGCTTTCATTTCCAAGATCCCTCCAAATCTAAGATGGCTATGGGAATGCAAGTCATTTAATCTGCATACAAGCCTGTTGGGAGTAGAAACAGTTAAAGAAGGAATGCAATTTAAAATTTTATATATATATATATATATATATATATATATATATATATATATATATATATATATATATATATATATATATATTTTATTTTTTTTAAAAGACACCTCTCCCTTAAAGGACTTACCTGGGAGTTCATACATACTTCTGCCTACATTCTCTTGGCTGGAACTGAGTCATGTGGCCAAACCTAGCAGCAGTGTAGACTGAGAAATATTTTTATTCTAGGTAGCCATAGGCACAGCTAAAATCAAGAGTTCTATTACAGAGGAGGAGAAGAAGAACAGATCGTGAGAAATAACTAGTTTCTACCACACCACCCCATACATAAATGTAGGATACTCTACTTCTTCCTCCTTTCTTCTCTCCTCCAATTTCTTAGTTTTTATAGATATCAGCGAGGTGTTAGATTATAGAAGCTATTTATTAAAAGTTTCCAATGTGCCGGTATTTAATCTTCACAACAACCCTGTGAGGCGGGATAAGTAATGTTATTATCCTTATTATACAAGTAAAGAAATAGACTCAGAAAGTTTAAGCACTTTACCTAAAGTCACACATCCAGTAATTCAAACCCATGCTATAGTGTCCAAATTAACCACTGTACACTCTCAACTCTTTTGTTGTTAATTGTTTTTATAATGCGGTATGTACATTGTCTATCTTTTCTTTAAAGAATGATTTTTGACATCTGCACTGTTTCAGAATCATATTAGCATCACTTTCTTAAAATTAAACATCTTTTCCTCTTTTTGTGTTTTGCCATTTAGTTTTCGTTGGGGTTTTTTGTTGTTTTGTTCTTTTTAGTTTTTACTGTTGGAATTACAAAAAAAGTAAACAGCATAGTATAATGAATCACCGTGTAGTTTGAACAGTGATCAACATTTTGCCAATATTTTTTTTAGTCATTCACCTTGTCCCCAGCCAGGTTTTTGTTCTTGGGGATTTTAAATCAAATTCCATTTATCGTACTGAAAATACTTCCGTAGGTATGTCTAACTTGTAAGGCTTTTTCCCCTAGCATAATCTCTATAACACGATTGTACATGTCAAAATTAATAACTTGTTAATATTTTTGAATTCTCCACATTATCTAAAAAATGCCATTTCTCAATGAATTAATCAGAATTAAGATCTAAGCAAGTTCCATACTTTGTATAACAGGTTCTCCACCTCCCTTTTTTTATGCCATTTATCTGCTGAAGATATTCTTGATTTTTTTTATTCAACAATGTTCTTGCATTTTTTTTTTTTTTACTAATACCTGGTTTTACTGTGATACATATTTAAATAATATTTTTTTCTGAAAGAAAAGTGTTTATTATCTTTCTAAGTCTTAGTTTGAGAATGTCTTTCTTTTTCCCTTCTCCATGAATGGCTACCTAGTTTGGGGAAAGAAAAGTCTGAAGCCAGTCAGTCAGGTCGATAGATATGTGATGGGGGGGTGGGTGTATTGTGTGTGTGTGTGTGTGTGTGTGTGTGTGTAAATGCTAATAGGATTTTTTTCTTATTATTTTTGGAAATTAAAGACTGAACCAAGATAACTCTGGGTCAAGGATGGCAGTTGTTTGATAGGTGTGTATTCATTCTGTGCAAAAGACAAGCATTACTAATTGAGCACGGCACTCTTTCCCATTGAACACAAATGAAGCCTCACATTCCTTTAAAAAAAAAATAAACCCCCTGCCCCCGGAAAAAAAAACAAAACATCTTTTTGCCATCCCTAATGTCGTTCTCTTGTTATTAAATTTCTTAGCATGCCCTTTGAAAGTTCTTACTTTAAATCTGTTTCACTCAGGAAGGTTTCCCTTTTTTTTTTCCTTCCTTTCTCATTTTTTAAAATTATTGCTCTTCTCTTTCTTTTCTTTTTTTTATTTCATTGCTTTCATCTTTATTTTTTCTTCTTGGTTGTAGAAGAGGCTCAAGCAAGTCATCTATTTCATTATTCAGTTTTCTATTTGTATTTAACTGCTACTTAACTGCCACACTTTAGTTTTTCCTGACCATTTCCTCAAATGACTTCCTAATCTAGATTGAAATGCAATTTATTCTGCTTGGGTTTTTTTGTTTGTTTGTTTGTTTGTTTTTTTACTTTTTTATTGAAGTTTAACCTTCATAAAGTAATGTGCACTGTTCTTTTAAGTTTAAGCTCGATACATTTTAATATATGGTTATATTCCTGCTAACTGCCACCCAGATGAAAATATAGAATATTATTGGCATCCCATTAGGCTCCTTTATGCCCCCTTTTGTTAATACTTTCCTTCACACAGGTAACCATTATTCTGACTTCACTCACTATCAATTAGTTTTGCCTAGTTTTGAACTGTATATAGACAGAATCACATAGTATATACCCTTAGTATCTGGCTTCTTTTCTTCAAAACAATCTGTGAGAGATTCATCCATGTTACATATAAGAGTAGTTCATTCTTCATATTGCTGTGTAACATTTTGTTGTATGAATGTACCACAGTTTGTTTATTCTACTATTGATGAAAGTTTGTTTCTTTTACCAGTCTTAGCTCTTATGAAGAAAGCTGCCAAGAACATTTTTTTATATATCTTTTGGTGGACATATACTTTTATTTCTCTTTGATATATACCTAGGAATATGATTGTTAGGTCATAAGGTAGGTGTATGTTTAACTACAGTAGATATTGCCAAATAGATTTCCAAAGATGGTTGTACCAATTTACATGATCATCTGCAGTATATAAGAATTTCAATTGTTCCACATCTTTGCCAGCACTTGATTTTGACTTTGGTTTTGGTTTTCATTTTTGCCATTCCTGGTGGGTATGTAGAAATATCTCATTGTGATTTTAATTTGCATTTCCCTGGTGAATAATGATGTTGTGTTCCTTTCTTTCTGTTATTGGCCATTGGGAGATCCTCCTCTGGTATGCTTGTTCCTGACTTTTATTTTTTCCATGGATGATTTTGTCTTTTTCTTGATTGGTAGAATGGTTTTATTAATATTCTGAATATTAAGTCCTATGTTGGATATACATATTGAAAAAATCTTTCAGTCTGTGGCTTATGTTTTTGCTCTTAATGATGTCTTTGATGGACACAAGTTCTTAATGAAGTCAAATTTGTCAATATTTTTCAATTATAGTTAGTACTTTTTGTGTCCTATTTAAGAAATATTTGCCTACTTCAAGATCATGAAGATATTCTACTTTTTCTTCTAGAAGTTACTTAAGACCTTTAACATTTAGGTCTGTAGTCCATCTTGAATTAGTTTTTGTTTATGGCATGAGGTAGAGGCAAGGTTAATTTTCTTCCTATATAGATACCAGTTGATTAAACACTATTTGTTGAAAGATCTATTTACCCACCAAACTGCAGTAGTGCCTTGTCATAAGTCATATGATTTATATATGTTTAGGTCTATTTCTAGACATTCTGTTTTGCTCCAAAGGTTTGTTTATCTGTCCTTGTGCCATTAATGTTGAAAGTTTCCAAACTTTTCACAGTAACTCTCCTACAGAAATATTTATTTATTCCTTAGATTGCTATCCATCTATCTGTTCAATTGTAATACGTTTTAATGTATTAGGTGATTTTTTTTTTTCATCTCTATTGAGGTAGTTTATACTTGTTCATATTGAGAGCTTAGATGTGTCTCTGTTAAGACTAAAAGGAAAAGAGGAATATTTGATTTACACTGCTGGTGTTAAACATTCCTAGAGGCATGTAGAAAGGAAACTAGAGCTACAGATAGTCATGGCAAGGTGCTAACTTACTGTATTTGCTGGAGTAGAACAAGTTTCTCAACTTAGTGTTCTGATTTAGGGGTCTTTAACTCCTTTAGAATTAAGCCTCAGGTTTATCTTCCTTCTGCTACACCAGTTATAAGCCAGCAATTGCTAAGTTTCTTCTGATAGGATCTGGCTCTGCCCTTTTAAGTGTGCCACACCCGCTTTGGCTCTTTTCATAGTTGCTCAAAGACTATTAATGAGGTAGGTATTGCTGCTAAAATCTCATCTACCAGGCAGAGGATTGAACATCAGTTGTCCTTTTCCTCATTCCAGTCGCATCTGCTGTGTCTTGCAGAAAATTCCTCATAGTGTCTGGAATGTGGTTGCCTAGTACTGATATATGCTTTACACACACACACACACACACACACACACACTTTTATTTCAGTGGAAAACTGAAACGGTGGACAAAATAGCTACAAGAATATACTTAAAGCTATTTTAAATACAAGTCAATGCTAGTTTTTAAACAAATGTTTAGCCTTCCAAATTGATTATATTGGTAGTCATTATTCATTTTATTAAGGTGAGCATTGTTCTTAAAATGTGCATGCATGGACTTAAATGTGTGTGACTTGTTACTTCATAACAGGTAGCTCTACTACACTCCTGTAAACTCAGGGAGGAACAATCCAGTGTTCATGAAGATACCCTCAAGCCTTTTTGTGCTAGGTCTCAGCTCTACAGCTTCTTATCTCCCCTACCCCCATCCTGGCAGCCCGAATTATAAATAGAAACAAAGCCCAAAGACCCAGTAAGCTGCACAGAGGAATGTAAGACAGTGATAGATATCCAGAATGGGATAGGAGTGATTGTTTTGAAACTCATGAGTTTTGGATGATCTGCCTATATGCCTTTATTTGATAAAAATGTCACATGGCTCTCTTGCCACTGGCTAAGAGAAACTGACCTTAGGATTAGGGATAAATTTTGTGCTCTTGTTGAGCCAGAGTCCTTTCCCAAGCCAGCCTGTTGAAGACCCAGCTGGGGAATAGGGACTGTTTCCTATATTTGTAACTCCAGTGCTGGTTGTAATTCTAAGAAATTGGTAAGTAGTAAATAAGAGAACAGATTTCGATATTTGGGGCTCTTTATACCTGGCTTTTTTTGTCGTTTATTTGTTTTGCTTTTTAGTGTAGCTAAAGTATGTAAATACATTGTTTTAGTCTTTGTCTATATATTTTTTAATTTTTACATTGTAATTCAAATATAAGAACTTGGAATAGACCCTCAAGTGATATTTTTTGAATAGGGAGGCAGTAATAGGAAATTCAACTAGGAAGACCCTAGTTTCAATTGTAAAGATACCTCCTTTCTCCAATAATTAGATCTGATCAGGGTTCAGACCCACTAAAATGGAATGGGAGGGGGATACATCACAACTAAAAACCTTGGCACTTCTATAAGAAATTTAAATAACAGGCAGACATATAGAGATTCATAAATACGTACTTGGTGCCAGCTAAACCACAGAGAAGATACTGTATTTGTGGTCCAGAGAAGTTAAATATTTGTGGTCAACTTAAAATTCAACATAAAACTCTCATCTGTGATAGAAACTATCCACAAACTGCATAGAGACCATGCAAGCTGCATAAACTCTCAAAGGCCTCTCCTCTCACCCGCTGGGCTAGAAGAGCCTATTCTCCTTTCTTCATACTGCATAGCTGGCAGGCCCTTCTAGGAGAGAAAAGGCTCCCTGGCTCTCTGGTTACCTACCCAAGAAGCCTAAACTAAGGTCCTCTCTGCTTTGTGGCTCACTCCTTCACATCTGTTCAAATGGCAGTTTATCCAGCAGCCTTTCCCCTGTTCATCTTTTATACAATAGCAATACTCTCCCTACCCTGTTACTCTCTGTCCCTCTTACCCGACTTCATTTTTTTTCCTAGTACTTCCCTACTTGTCCTGTATTTGTTTGTTTCTTAGTCTTATAAGAATGTTAAGCCCCATGACAGCAGGAATATTATTTTATTGGTTGCTATATTCCTAGTGCCTTAAATAAGACCTGCCACACGTGAGAAGTGCTTAATAAATATTTTTTGAATGAATTCAGTGGAATACCTTAAAATGTTTCAGGAGTACAGTCTAGGGAGCAAAGAGTTACACCCTGCCTTGGAATAGAGTACTGTTACACGGTAGAACCTCAGACTGTGAGATCAGCCTGAAACACCTCAAATACCTTACTTTCTGTTCTGCAGTAACTGCATATGGTCCCTGAGAGGGAGACTGGCACTTGCAGACGGTGCCTACACCTTCAGATGTACAAGGCGCCTCCTGCCATAACACCTGGCTTACACATAGTGATAGAATTAACACAGTTTAATTTTTACAGTAAAGAAATATTGCAATATTTGTTTCTGGCCTTCGAATTTGTTGAAGACCCTCTGGGGCAGGAGTTCTTTTTGGGCAGCATGTAGACTGGAGTACATATGTACACTTTTCACATTCTTTTTTGATACGTAAATGCACTCTATCTTGCCCAGCTTTTTGTCATTTGAGACCCTGCCTGGTTGAGAGGTCTTCTGTTGCTAACCACTCCCAGACCTCCTGGACTTGATAAGTGATAGACTTCACTGATGAACAGGGATTTTTCTCCTATCGGCTTTACCTGTGCCATCTTTGCTAGGTCTTCCAGTCCTCTCAACATAGGGAAACTTTGTTGCAGTAAATATCTTGGGTTTTCTGGATCTATTCCAGAACCTTATTGTTGATGACCTTTAGCATTTGCTTGGTTCACAAATGTTGTTGAGGATCTCTAAGACATGCTATCAGGTTTAAAAAAATGGCATAGTGTATTGCCATTTATATAAATATATTTATAAAAGGTATAGGGAGAACCCATAGTTAACCATATATGATAATATGTGCATAAATATCTCTGAAGGACATACCAGAAACTGTCAGCAGGACTGGGGAACAGATTCTAGAAACCAGAGGGGGGAAGATTTTGTTTTTAAAATTCAACCTTTTGTACTGTTTGTTTGTTTTTAACATATTCTATGTGTTTAAACTACACATTACTAAGCAACTTTGGTTTGACCTGATACTTGGAGCCAAGGTGCCAGGCACCATATCTTCAGTGCCTCTAAGTAACAATGCTGTCATTGAACTTCTTTTCTGCTTTGTTAGCAGCAAGAATGGCTTTTGCCTAAATAACAATGCAGTGACAGCTTTTAGCTCTGTATTGTCAATTAAACCAAAAAAAAAAGTTTAGGCTGTGTATAAGCTTCCTGGTACAGCTGGTACAGAAATATTCTTCTTTCTTATCAGTGTGAAGCACTGAAACTATATTTTAAGCTAATTTATATAGTAGTCCCTCATTATCCACAGGGGATTCATTCCAAGAGCCCCAGAAGATGCCAGAAAGTGCGGATCATACCAAACCCTATATATGCTATGTTTTTTTCCTATAAATACATACCTACGATAAAGGTTAAACTATTCTTGTGCTTCGGAGCCATTATTAAGTAAAATAAACGGTTACTTGAACACAGGCACTGTGATGCCAGGACAATCAATCTGATAACCAAGACAGCTACTAAGTGAATAACAGGCGTGTAGGGTATATGGTGTGGATACGCTGAACAAGGGGTGATTCACACCCCAGGTGGGACAGAGTGGGTCAGTGAGGTACACAGTGAGATTTCATCATGCAACTCAGAACGGCGCACAATTTAAAACTTATGAATTGTTCATTTGTGGAATTTTCCATTTAATATTTTCGGACCACAGTTGACCACGGGTAACTGAAACTGCAGGAAGTGAAACCGCAGATAAGAGAGGACTACTGTAATTAATTGTTTTCATGTCTTTCTATGTGTGTGCTTCAAAAGTAGAGAAACAGCATTCATAGTTACTGGTTTGTTGTTGCTACACTTGTTCTTAGTCTAATAACTTGGAAAGATTTAGCAAAGAATCAAATACATTCTAACAGCAGCTTTTTAATTTTTTTTTCAAATTCCATGAGGATATACATAGGCTTGGTGATCAGGAATGGATCAGATGAGGTACCATCAACTCTAATGCCATTTTGCCAAAATGACCAGAAAAATACATCTCCTTCATCTAAATAAAAGTCATAGTCTTCATTATGCTTTGTTCTGGTCATAACACAACTCCATATAAATTAGTTATTCTGTCTGGGCTTGAGTTTACTCTCTGTAAAATAGGGGTGACAGTAGTCCCTTAATAAGTTTCAGTAAGGAATAAATGAAATTTAAAAAGTGAAAATGCCTAGATTATAAAAATAAAAATATCTCTCAACATATATGTTCTTCATACTGAGTGGAGGGAGCACTTAAGAAAATTCCAAAGAAACAGCCAATTACCAGTCCAGGCCTACACCAGATTCCCATATACCTTCCCAAATTATCATGTAGTTTCTGTTGCTGTTTTCTTTAATTCATAAGGATTTCCTCAGATTCTCCACCAACTTCATTCTCTACCCTTTCAGCTATTGCTATTGTGGCTTTAGATGTAGAAAACGTGTTAGATTTCTCTTTTAGGCTGAGATGCAGGCCCAGCAAGAAATTAGGCAGGAATTAAGTATTCAGAAGGCAAGGCAGATGTGCTTACAGTTATATTATTCCAGGATTCCCCTATAATGGAAACCCTTAAATGAGGATTTGTGAGCCCTTGAAGGAGAACAGCAAAACACCACTTTGGAAACAAAATCATTCTGTCTTGGGCATTCCAGCACTTCCCTTTCCTCACCATTCCTTTATGCAATCCCACCCCACTCTTGGCCCTGGCACATAATCCCATGAACATGCCACCTGCCTTCTCTTTCTCTCTGGCCCCATCCTTTGGCTGCTCAGTTTATTTTTTCCACATCCTCACTCTTTTTTAGTTCCAAGCTAAATAACCTTCACAGATGGCTTGTTCCATCAGAGCTGTTTAAGAACACAGGACAGTGAACTGGGGTCCAGAAGGAGCTGCCAAAGCCTGAGGCTGCCTTTCCTACAGAGGCCCAAGACAACTTTGTCATCAGCTCCCTAGAAGTCCACGGACAGTGAACAGAGAGGCTGGCAGATTGGGTGGTGGAATGTCTCTTTAACACTATAATCCTCTAGCAGCTAGCAACTAGTTCTCACTTAGATTTACAAGTCAGAACCTGGAGCTGGATATATTGCATACTCCATTTTCCACAGAAGACAGAGCACTTTGTAGTTGGCATTTCTCCCCCACTTTTTTACAGCATGGAAACCCAACAGGAAATGGCAGTCCCATTTGTGTTTTGGATCGTGGTTTGAGTCCTTACTGAACTTCTTTGTGAACTCCTGGAGAGGTCTAGATCCCTGCCCTGACTGACCTGAAGGGCAGTATTCCCAGCTGTCAGCACATCCTTGGGAAGAGGGGGAACTTCAGTCGCCTATTAGAAATCCTGCAGATGAGAGAAGACCCAGAATTTCACTCTTTCTTTCCTGTCAGCAAGGACATGTAAGTTTCCTGTCTGCCTTGTCATCAGCTTTGAAATACTTTTCTCCTACATCCCCCCCGCACTCCCATGTATGCAGTGGCCTGTAAGCTTCTGTTCCCATTCATTAGCCCAGCACCCTCCTTCCCTTTGTCATAATCAAATGGGTATGGTTATTTTGTCCTCGTGACAAGGCGGTTTTTTCTTTGTCCTCACAGTTATTCCTTGTGTGACTTAAGACCTCTCTAGTCATAGTATCCCTCTCTTTCCCTTCCTTCTTTCTCTTCCTTCTCTAACTGTAGCCTTTGTAAGTAGATTCTTCTGAGATCACTGAGGAAAGGCAGTATGTGCCTTTTGCTACTATAGGAGTCTCTTTTCCGTCAGCAGTGTTCCTGTAAGAGACCCGCTCCCTTCCTTCATGTTGGTGGCTTATCTGCTTGAACTCAGGCTTAACAGGGCAGGGAGCAGTGGCATGTATGGAGTGGTCTGACCAGACAAAGGGAAGTTAACTCTCAGAGAGAGAAAACAGTTGAAGAAGCTTCCCCTGGAAAGAACAGAGAAGGAAAGAGAAAATTCTGTGGCAAGGAAGTACTCCTTGAGAACTCAGACAGAAATCAGCATCTCTTCTCTAAGCCTGGTCTTTCTACTGAGAAGTAAACTATTGTTCTTTCTTTTCTCCATCTTCATATCTTCCTCCATGATCAAGGGTTGCCATATGAACAACACACTCTGTTGATTACCCAGTAAAAGTTGCTTGGATTGACAGATTTGTGTAGCCTTTGTGTGCCAGGTAGGAGGAGGAAGCTTTGATTTCCTTTGTCTTGCCCCCATGCTCTCTGTTGGACCTTCCTCTCTACAGTACATCCAGAGGTCAAGACTATACTGTAGTGCAGAAAACTTTCTGGGGACACTCATATATAGGTCTTAACTTGGTGTCCAACAGTGGCTACTTTCTCATATTCATTCAGCTCATCAACTGATCGGCTAAGGTCTTACCCATACTGTGTCCAAGGAAATAAAATTAATCTGAATGATACAACTCCTTTTAGGGAAGGTGCTCTGAAAAATTTTAATTTCAGTATCTCTGTTCTTGCCTGTAGCTTAGCCAAGCACACCCATTTGGTTTGTATTCATCTAAACACAAATTCATCAGAACCATTTATTTTGTCCTGAGGGCAGGCCTTTGGGCTGCTGGTGAAGGTGTGGGGTGTGAGGTGGTATCTTTTAGTGAAAGGATTGAAGTAGGTCCCTTTCTCCAAAAGTACCATTACCTTCCAAAGATATTACAAACTATACTGGACTGAGCACAGACTTTAGAGTAAGACAAATCTGGGTTCAAATCCCAGCTTTACCACGTGCTAGACATTTCTTTCCTCTGAGTTTCAGTTTTCTCTTCCTCTTTCTATCTCACAGATTACTGTGATAATCAAATGAAATAACAATGCTTAGCAACCATCAGTCACCACTTCATCTCCACCACAGCTTTCCCAGTCATATTTCAGCCACCAAGAAGCTGTGACCAGTGAAAACTGCAGAGGAAGTAAAGTTCTGGCTTGTTCTACTGGCCACTACCCTGAACCTCCGTAATGGGCTTTTTGCATGCTCATAAGTTTTTGTTTTGAGAATGTACCCACCCTGAGTTTGTTCAGTATTCTTTTTCACTTGTGAGAACTTCTTTCATGATCAGTTTTCAAGGGCTTTAGAATGTCTAGATGGTGCTTCTCCTAGAAGGCAAGCCTGTTTCTTCTGTGCCGCCACAGAGGTGTTACTGGCAGACAGGTCTCCAGAGACCACTCCATACCTCTCTGCACCTTGGTTTTTCTTAAGGAAGCTTTCCTGGCTTCGGGTCTGGTGAGGAGTTAGCCAGAAAGCTTGTCCTCAACCTCCTATGGGACTCACAGGTTTGGCTTGTACCCTCCAAGTGGCCTGGAGGGAGCTACAGGGTGTTGGAGATGACCATGGGAAAGAAACGGCTCACAAAAAGAGCACGTTGCATGAGCCAGCAGCTCCCCACTCCTGGAGCAGGCTCAGTGAGGCCGCTGACAAGAGTCTTCAGAACACTAAACAGGTGATTAAAACATCAGTACAAGTCTTTCCAAACCTCACAGAAAGCCAAAAACTTAGTTTGGACACCAACAGAAATTTTCCGCTCTGGAGCTTTATAAACTGGTCTGCTGTTTCTTCCTCTGCTCTGTGGCCAGAGGGGAGCTCTGTGCTAATGATTCCATAAAACCCTCCAAGTCTTCCTGAGAGTGGCTTATTGTGTGAAAAGAACCTATACCACCTTTTTTCATCAGGAGTTATCTCTAGCCTCTCGCTATTAGTTCAGTTTCTGAATCATCAGTCCTTCCAAAAAGGCCAAGCCCAGCTCTTTTCACTGCCCCCTGTGACAGAGCTGAGCTCCAGGATCAAGGTCAGTGGCAGAAATGAACTGTGTTTCCTCTCCTCCTTTCCAAGATGACTGCTCAGAATGATAGAAACCTTTAAGAGACCTTCAGAATGATCTACATTTTGCAAACAAGGTTCAGTAACTTGCCCACGTTAGGAAAGCATGAAATGAACTTTCCTCTAGACCCGGCTTTCCCCAGACCTATGGCATGTCAACTGTCCAAAAGAAGTACACCCAGACTCTGAAGGAGTCCAGTCTTTAGAAACCAGCAACGAGAGACTGCCCCCTTTGAATTTCTATACTAGATTAGTTCTTTCCCTTTGTGGAGATTGTGAGCGCCTCAGCACAGGTAAATGGCCTGGATCCACTGAGAGCTATGGGCATTTGGACACTGATTTAAGAGCAGAGGCACATCCCTGCCCCTCCACTTACTACCTGCATAACCTTGAACAAATTAACTTCTCTGTGCCTTGATTTACTCATCTGTAAAGCTAAGATAATGACGGTACCTACTTCATGAGATTGTTATCTGGATTAGGTAAATTGGTGCATGGAAAACATTTGACATAGTGCTGGGCATGTAGCAGCCATTCACTAAGTGTTCTTCGTAACTATTAAGGGTGACAGAAGCATACAGCAGGTTTGTTGTTACGCCTTAGAAGGCCCAACAGTGCTTGCTCCTCCAGGAAGCAGCTCTGGTGAGGTTGCGAGAACATTGAACTAGAAAGCTGTTGCATCTGGCTTCAAATCTCATTTAAATCACTCAATTTTCACTTTCTTCATCTCTGTTATCATTATCTGGATGTAACAGCAACTGTTTCATAGAGTACTAAGGATTTTCTAGATCCTAAAAGTGCTATGAAAAATATAAAGTAGTATTTTTTGTACCTTAACTAAAGTGGAGTTGCATTTTTTTAAAGTGTGATCATCTTCACATAGCTTTTCAGCCTTTAAAGCAGTGATTCTCAAACTTCAGTGTTCCTAAGTTCCTGGAAGACTTGTTTAAAGTGTACAACCTAAGGCCCTATCCCCAGAAATGTTAATTTATGTAGTCCAAAGTGGAGTCCAGTAATTTGCATTTTTAACAAGCTCACTGTGTGATTCTGATATAGGTGATTTGAAAAAAAATTCTTTTTAGTGTTCAGAGGTGAAGAAGGAGAACTAATATCTATTGAACTTCTTCTGTGTGCCAAGTATTTGCCTGTCTTATACTTAATCTCTAACTATGAATAGACTTTAGTTAGTTCACAAAGCTTGTCTTATCTCCAACCATGAAGCATTAGCCACATTTGATATTTAGAACTCTAGATGTAGGACCTGAAAATAAAATTTGAAGTGGCTTTACATCTCAACCCTAACCTCAGGGAATTTTTGCATACTATATTTTTAATTTGCTGTGGGGATTCTCAAGATATGGGTATACTTTTTCCCAGAGCACGACGACCTCAGTGCTTCAAAGAGCATAAGTCTCACCTCTTGCTTGAGGTGCGTTATACCTTGCCCTGGGGCAACAGCCTCCACTTAAGGCAAGATAAAACATGCCCAGAGCTTGGCTTCTTGTGGTATCTTATTTCAAACTAGGAACTCTGTAGGCAGCCTGTCAACAGAGAGCACATTTCCCTAACTGAGCCCAAACCTCCTTGGAGAGCACCACCCAAAGCAGAAAATTAGCATCCCTGAGTCTGTCCAGGGTGTCTGTGTTACACAACACAAGGAGCATGATTCGCGTAGTAGACAATGTGGTTGGTACCCCCTGCATGATCATGATGTCCTCTGGAATTGTCCTGAGGTCCTAAGGTTGCCATCTACCTCCCATGATCATTGTCCAAGTACCCATAGTGTATGTTAGATGCTACAGATAGGTTTTTCTTTAAGAGACTGTGTGTGTGTGTGTGTGTGTGTGTGTGTGTGTGTGTGTGTGTGTGTGTGTGTGTGTGTACGTGTACGTACGTACAAATTACAGTGCCTGCCCTCAGGAATCTTACTTAGGAGAGAAAACAAGACAGATTAATGGGAGAAAGATATTAAGAAGTATAAACAAATCAACAGATCAAATTTATGGATGTCATAAACTTGAGAAGGGAATACATTCCCAGATGACAAATTAGAATCCAAAGAGAACTTGACAGGCTGCAATGAAAGAAGTAAATAAGATGAAAACAGATCAGATAAATGTAAAATCTTATCTTATCCAGAAAGTCAGCTGTATATAGCAGGTAGCATGCAGCACAATACTAAATAATAGGGTTTCTTATAGCGTGGAGAGACCTCAGTAAAGGAATAGTATAAAAGAGAATAGTTAGTGGATATCTTACATTTAGTGGAGGGAGATATTACTTAGCCACATATGTGAAAACAATTTGTTGATTAAAAGCTCACAATGTGTTGTTAGCGCAAGTAAGGTGGTTAACAACAAAACCAGTGCCGTTTTGGCCTATTCATAGAATTGAGGTATCCAGAATGGAACAAGGAGATATTCCTTCCTCTCTTTTCTCCGCTGCCGGATCACATGTGGGCACTCATTCTAGGAGACACAGTAGTCTCAGTGAAAGTCTTAGTGAAAGAATGTGCAGGATGTTGAGGAGACAGTTGAAGTGAGGAACAGTTGAAGGAAGTTGAGACTGTTTAGCCTAGAGAGAGTATAACACAGCAGACTTCAAATAATTTGAGGCCAGTTATGTAGAAGCAGAAGTAGAGTTTCTTATGTGGCCCCAGAAAACAAAATTAGAAGTAGTGGGAGACAGATTGGGGCTTAAAAGGGATAGACAGAAATTAGAAAATTCCAAAAATAGAATGAGCTCCCTAGTAGAAAACGAGCCCTCTTGTAGATTCACAACTAATAGACCTCTCATACAGCATGGTCAGGACTGAAAGTTAACGGGAAAAAAAACCTGTTAAGTAGGTATAATAAAAACTACGTATGTTTCTCAAACATTAAGTAATGACGGTTTTAAAAGCTTCCCCAGGGTCTTGAATCCTTTCCACCTGAAATATTCAGTAAAGGGTTGGATCACTGGGAGATGATATTGAGGAGGTTCTAGTGTGGCTCTGAATGATCAATAACTCACTTTGTGGCATATAGGTAATACAGATGTTGAGGGCTGCTAATGAGGTCAGAGAAAGATAAATGAAGTATAGGCCTAACCCACAGGTGCTGAAGAGACAGCTGCGCATTTGGAAGAAGTTAGTGTCAAGTTACTGTGGAATCCCTCCGTGGACTGAAAATTCTCTGTAGTCAAGGACTGCATCTGCCTTGTTCTCTCTTGTGTGCCCAGGATGTCTAGCATAGTCCCTGTCACATAGTAGGACCTTAGGAAATATTTGTGGATAGTGGGCTGACACAGTGGACAAAGGCTTCTTAAAAAAAAAAAGGCTTTTTATCACATTTAAAGGAAGATAAGAGAATTATTGATTGCATAAAGGTAAAGGCACTGTGGGTTGTGGCATAATTTGTAAAGTCTCAGAGGTGCGAAGGGGAGCAAATGGCATGCAGGGGAATATCAAACAGTTGCTTCAGGCCTGGATCTGAGGATTAGGGAATAATAGCAAGAAGTGAGAATGGTAATGTACAGTGGGGAGGTGTGGGTGTGTGGTAGAGGGCTTGTAGAGATCGTTGAAAAAAATTGGGATTTCATCTGGTAGCAAGGCTGCGTCCAAGAGAATTCTCTGTCCTGACTTCCTTAGGACACTTCTCCCTGAAAGAGATAAAGGAAGAGTGTGCCAGGTCTCTACAAGTTTTTCTTCTCCTCAGGCTGCCTTTTCCTCTTACCTTGAGGAGGAAGAATAAGAATTCTGCCCTCCTGAATGTTGTAGGTAATTTATGGGGGTGGAGGAAAGGGTTATTTTTCTCTTGATACAGGAAGTCTTTGAGGTACCTGATCTGAATGTGGCCCATCCCCCATCCCCTCCACACTGGAGCAGGGACTTTGCTTTGTTCTCTGCTGAATCCTCAGGGTCTAGAATAATACCTAGTGTGCTTAGTAGGAAGTTAGTAAATATTTGTTGAATGCTGCCTAAATGTGTTGAATGCTGCAGATGTCTCAGAAAGGGTGCTCTCCCCACATGTGTAAAATAAATAAAACTAGGAACAGATTTGGTTAAGGAGCCTGAACACAATCCTAAGGGGTGGTGTGGTCTCCTGATCCTGCCTGTCTAGAAAGCAAATAAGAATGTGGCTCAAAGCAACTAGAGCCCAAGATACAATTCTGGCCCAGAGCTAACTGGCAATGTAGAAGCAGACTGCATGTGGATATTTGCAGACTGAGACAGACATCAGGACTTTCATCCCCAGGGGCTGAGCTTGTAGCCTCCCCTGCTGGTTCAGTAAGTGAGGGCCCCAGCGCCTGTGTTCCAGGTTTCAGACCAGCTGAAGCCAGCCAGACCTGAAAGGCTTGTGTTGGCAGTGCCAGTATCCGCCCCTAACCCCTGCCAATGTGGGTGGCTGTCCTCAGAGCACTCTGCAGGGGAAGCCGATTGGATCGCAGCCCGAGCTACTGCTGCCTATAGTTTGCTCTCTGTGACGCACTCACTGTTGAAAATGCACCTTGCTCGTACGGCAGGAGCTCAGAGCGCTAGAAGAAAATACTTTCTTTCCATAAGGGAACAGTTCAAGAAGAGCAAGCTGTACCCTGTCCTGGAGAGCCCAGACTCCTATCTGGCTTTGTTCAGAATATCCAAGCTCAGGAAGTGCAGGTGGGTAGAAAATGCCTCTTTGGGAATTTTTTCATCATTTCTCTTATATTGAGAGACCTGGAACAAGGATCTAGCTGAGTCTTTAATTTAAGGAGGATACCATTAGCATGGGCAAAGCCACCACCCACACCCCAGTATGAAGGGACTAGATGGATAAGGCAATTGTGATGTTCACTATAGGAGTTTATTTCTGATGTGTGCATTGGTTTCATGCTTATCCTAAAGCCCAGGATCTTGGGGCCTCTCTAGAGTCCTATTGAATGCATTCATGGTCCAGGAATATTTTTGGAGAATAGGAGGGATAGCTAAAGAGAAGCTGGGCCTTCCCTCTTTCAAGTGGCCTGCCCAGCAGCCTGGACCAAGCACCTTAGCTCTGAATAAAATATTTCAGCAGCTTCAACATACAGATGAACCTTTCAGGGCCTCTCCCCTCAGCCCTAGGGTGTTTGCCAGCCTTATGCTTCCTTCCTTATCTCTGAGTCTTGTTTCCACACATCTTAGTGGTATTAGGCAGAATGCCCCTCCCACTCCTGAGCAGAGTGAGGCACCAAGGAAGAAAAAAAATTACAGCCACTCATTTATTGAGTACTTACTGGGGCCAGGCACTTTGCTGAGAATTTACTATGCATTCTTTTTTAAACCTCACAAACAACTTGAGCAAACAGGCTCAGAGACATTAAGTAACTTGTCTAAGGACACACAGCTAGAAAGTGACAACTAAGAATTGAGCTTAACGTTCAAATCTTATGATCTCAGGTTCAAGTCTCATTGCCTGACGATGAAGCCCAGGCTCTTGACTAATTCCCTGTATCGCCTCAACTCTCCTCTTTCCAGAACAGTTCCATTTTTCCTACTGTACTTACCTTCTCTCTGCCAGTGTACACTCTACAACTTCTCTGTTTTCCCAGTTCTCTCTCCAGAACATAATCACCTTCTCAGTAGTCAAGGAGCTGTACCTTTTGAAATTTTCAATAAAACTATTGAAGTAGCCTCTCTCCCCACCACCAAGTGTACCTACCTAACCATTTGCCAGTTCCCACGCACCCCTCTCTAGGAGACATAAGGCCAGCGTGCACGCACACACCAAAACACAGTTGGATATGGGTGGGGCGAGTAGGCTGCATACAACCCTAAACAGGCATCTGCATTGCCAGCTGATTAGTAATGGCCCACATCGCCTCTGCTAAGAAGGAAACACAGCTGTTGGGACCAGACACGTGGAATGGTGTGACTGCTGTGGGTTGGCCGATGATGTTAGCATTTCATCTTGTGACCCATTGACCCCTCAGCTAGCACAGACCAACCATAGAACTAGGGAGGGCTGCGTCTGGACATTGGGATCAAAAGCGACTGAAGGAGAGATCTTTGCTTAGTTGCCTTGCATAGAAATGAGGTCCTATGACAGCAGGGATAGGGAAAGAGTAAACTGCTGATTGAGTTGATCCCCTTGGACAATATGCCTAAGGATTGTCAGGATATGCATCTGGCACAAGGACCCATGCCTTTTCTCCCTCTGACCCTCTGTCATTCAGCCCCTGCACGGTTTCTTCTTTTCCCTGCCCTCTAACCCTTTTTCTCAATTCAATACCAATTTGTTGTGATTCACATAGGGGCAAATGTCTCTCTTGTAAACTGCCTCTGTTTTCAGACTGATTGTGCATCCTTGTGGCCTACTTGCCTCCTGCGTCTGGAGTCTACTTGCTGCATGGAAGCCCCTCCCTCTAGGAATGTGAATAAACCATTTCCTCTGTCCTCCCAGCTCCAGAGGATTCCCTGGGTCTGAACTTTCATTGGCAGTCCTCTTCTTAGACTGACCCACCCTCAGCCACTGCAGAATTGTCCTACCCACCCTTCAGTCTCCTGTGAGGGTGAGTCGTGCATAACTAGAGGTTCCCAGTTAGTGAAAACACTTTAGTCTTAGTTCAATTTTTTGTTGCTAATCCGTAGGCTTGGCTCATTAAAGATGATAATTAACCCGTTGCTAATTGACCTCAGAAGCCAGCCAAGCAGCCTGTATTTTTACCAGCCTTGTTGGTGGATTTGCAGGCTATTTTAAGGTTTCTTAATAATCTCAACAAGATTTCACTTTCCTGTCTGCATCTTATTTGCTCTAAGGACATTCTGTAAAATTAACAAGCTATAAAGTTTGATTGAAGGTTTCAACAAATGTGAGAATAATTGACTCCATTTAGAGAAACAAAGAAAAAAACCTGTAAACTTGAGTTTGTAGGGGAAAACCCGTGTGATTTTTCTGTTTGACCAGAGGAGCAATAGCAAGCAGGACTTTTAAGACCAGAAAAAATAGAACTGGCTGATAATGCAAGTTTAAATTCTGATTCCCCAAAACCAAAAGTTCAGAGAAAGAAATTTTGCAAAATCTAACCAGCTGCTATAGTGCTCAGACCTTCCAAGAGGAGAACTGGGCATCTTTGTGGAGAACTGGGACCCAATAAAGATGGAGTACATCCCTCATTCCCTAGAGCTTGCATCCAGAAAAGCCTGGTTTAGCTCCCTGACCCTTTTTTCTGTTCCTTAACTAGATTGAGAGGGTTTTCTCTTTTCCCCATGGCTGCTTTGAGATATATTAAACCTTACAACTCAGAGTACATCATACTCTGATGCCTGGTACTCAGTTCCTTTTCTCTCTCTCACCCTCCCCTATCTTCCATGTAACAGCTTAGATCTCTTTTTCTGTTCCTTCCTGGGCATCTCTGCCCAGGCTGGGCATGTCTCCTGCTGAGTCGCTGTGGAGAGTCACCAGTTTTCAAAGAACTCCATTCTTTGCTTACCCACTGCTCCACTAAGGTACCCCAGACAGGTAACTCAGTCTGCCTTTCCTCTTCTCTGTTAACCTATAGGTTTCTTCTTTCCTTAGGACCTAACCTTCCTCTTAGCTCCAGCCTCTACTAACCCTAGTGCATGCTCACATTATCTCTTTCTAAGGAACTGAGCCTGGGACTGGCCAGGCTCCTGTATCACTTTGCCACATCTCACTTTCAGTTTTCCTTTCTGCTTGGTTGTTTGCGTGTGGACCTGATCCGAGTGATAACTGGAGTCCTGAAGCTAGAGGTTTCAGTTCCCACTGATGGGGCATGCTGCCTCAGATGGTCTTCAGGGGAAGAGAAAGGGGCTTTCTCTAGGTGCCTTTCAGCTCTTTCCTGATCCGAAGCCCCAGTTTTCTTTTCAAAGTTGACTGGAATGATTTGTGTGAAACATTTTGGCCATTAACTTTGGAGTTCCTGATTATCTCCTACACAGTGAGTCTCCCTTCAGAAGGGCCATGACTGCTACTGAGAAGGTGCTGGGTCCCAGGTTTTCTGAGTTATTCCCTGGCCAGCAGCCCTTTTAACCACCTTTAAGCCCAGCTCAACGCAACCAGTTAACAGCCCAGGAAGGAAGCCTCTCTTGCCCAGCTCTTTCTCCTCTAGAGAATCTAGAGTTTGCCCAGAGCTACAATATACATACCACTTACATTCTCTGTTTTTCATTGATATAGAATGGAAAAATGTACTCATGAACAGAGTTGTTGTGGGGATTATGTCATAGACTTCATCTGGACTCCTTCCTTTTCAAGCAGGGAGCCTAGCTTTAACCCCTCTCCTACCAGGAAGCCCTCCTTGGCCAGACAAAGATACCTCGAAGTTGGCTCTTTGTGGGTGGTTTGAAGGGCTTCTTCTGTCACAATATCTCTTATTAACCATATTTAAACTCGCCCCACTCCCCTCCGCAACTCAAGTGCTGGAGGCTTTGGAGAATATGCTCACGAGCCTGTAGAACTCCAAGGATGAGAAAACTGTGGTCCTCACCTCACTGGGCTTATTTCTCCAATCTCGAAGCAGAATGATTTAGCTAACTGGCCAGCAGGCTGGAGAGAGAAGGCTTCTCTATGCCCCTGGGCAGGCCCTAGACTTTCTACCTCTCAGTTCCCCTCTCTAACAAATAGCTGGAACCCCATTTCTCACTCTCACAGTGCACTTTGAAAACCTAAGGAAACTTTGTACAACCGGAGCTCTTCTCCCTGCTAGTTGGGTTGCAAAGGACAGGAGACACTTTTCTTAAAGACTGAGTGACTTATCTTTCTCCAAGTAGGTAGAATCGTTTTCAGGCCTCTTAACTCCTGCTCAGAGACCTCACTGGATCCAACTCCTTTTGAGAATCACCTAGGAATGGCCTTGCCCTAGGGCAGGGACTGATGGCCATAGTAGACAAAATTCCCAAGGAAACTAAGTGCCTTCTAAACAGGGTGAAAATGAAAATGGGGAACCCCTGTGAATGGCAATTCCCACTGATCCTCTAAGGATGTGCTACAGGATGTCTGTATCCGTGGGTCCCTCTGTGCCCTGGAATTCCCCATCTCCGTAAGTCTCACATCCACAGATGTGGCCTTTCTCTCTCTTGGCCAGGAATCTCATGCTTCTTGAGCCATTCAACATGCCACCTAGCTTATGCTCTAACAGCAGGAATTTTCTTGCCCTCCTGGCATATCACACACACACACACACACACACACACACACACGCACACTTTCTTCTTCTGGGCAGGTTTCGACTGCACACTGCAGGAATTCCAGCATACCTCTCACCATCCAGGTGATGCCAAGGACCATGGCAAGCTTTTTCTGTCCTTTTCCAACCCCTTAGCCCCCACCTCTTCACCATTCAGTGGTAGCAGTCTCACACCGAAAAGGAAAGTCCTGGACCCATTACATAATTCTCCATAGTGCAAGCAGTAGCTGGGGCATAAGGTCAGAGGTCATAGTGGGGTCAGGTGGCTGACACACAGTGTAACGACAAGGTGGTTAAAATTAGACCACAGAGAGGAAACTGGCAGTCTTGTGGAAATGCAGAAGTTTCCTCTGCAAGTGAGAGGCTGGGGATGTAGGGAGGCCACTGTGCGTGCTGCCTGCCAGGCTATTACTCATTTCAGCTCTGTTCTTTAATGCCTTTTAGCCCTTGCTTCTGTATTTCTAGCCTTCCTCATCACATGTTCGAATGCACGCGATGGAACCCATGGTTACCTGCCCTGGCCCAAGGAGAGCTTCCTTCCTCCTTCAAGGAGGTAAGCCCGGGACCGGGCACCCCAAGCTCAAGATAGCTATTCTTTACAAAACTTTTTCTGGGTAGCTGAGCATCTTTTAGGTCAGCCTCTCAGGTGGGGGTGGTCAAAGTACTTAGCCTGAGATTCAGGCTTATATGGCTCTAGGACCATTGGTGAAGGTGAACAGGGACCACTCCTAGGCAGAGAGAGTAGTAGCAGGTTTGCCTGGGAGAGGTGGCAGAGGATGGAGTTACAGAGCACACAGTTGACTGATGTGTGCTGTGCTTTCCTGGCCAGCCAGCTGGCAGAGTGGTGCTCATTTCCACACTGTCCTAGAGGATATGGATCATGCCTGCCTCATCTGCTCCCTGTGGTACCCATCCAAGTTTCCCTGTGCCTGTCAGCCCTTATTGTGAGCCTCCTATGTGCCCTGCTCGTCCTTAGCACCCATTGCCAGGGAAGTACGAAAAGTATGGGATGTAGTCTTTGCCACCATTGCGGGTTTCATCCAGGTGAGGGAGATAACAAATATACCTGTAAAACAATGAACAAACAATCAAAGACAGACTTTAAGTTAGTACTCTACTGCGTGATATAGACATAGAAGTCCCTTTCATGTTACAGTATGGGAAAGCATTGGGGGGCAGGGAGCACTCAGTATGGGCTAGAGTTAGTGATGATGAGAAAGGGCTGCCACCCTGTGGCATATCTGGCCACTGAAGTATGTTTCCCTGCATGGACTGGCCTTTACCAGCTTCCAAGTTCCAGATCAAGTAGGATCACTCCTCTCCCTTGGTGAGCGCCTGCCATACAGAGGAGAGGGCCCCAGAGGCCAGAGAAGAAGAGAAGAGCATGAGAAGGTACAAGCAAAACAGATGGGGTTGCAGGTGAGGCCATGTGTGTGTGGTCTCACAGGAGAAGGACCCCAGATAGAGTGACTATAGAAACTTCATCTGAGACACTTACAGATTTGACAATTGCTCAAGATATTGAATTTCATTTCAGCTAAATTAGCCCCAGCTTCTCTGACAGCACTGGCTTATATACTGATATGGCCACTTGGGAGCAGGATGGCGTGAACCCCTGGAGGAACAGAGCTTTGGTGAAACACCCCCCACCTGCTTCGCCTGTCTCCCTTCTCCTGACAACAATTTCCTGCCTGACCCCAGTCGCTTGAGCATGAGAAGCTCTTAGGTGGAGCAGGAACCCGTCAGGGGAAGCCCAAAATGATCCAGCTGAAATGAAACAGCCAAGAAAACCCTCATTATTCATTTTGCGTTTAGGCTGAAAGTTCTTTTGAGATTCTGGAGAGAGGAGAGCTTGGAGAAGAATGGAGAGTAGCAGCGAAGGGTACCAGAAAGCTGTATTCTCTGAAAGCCAGTGGTTTGCACTCCACCCTTCTATCGATCACCCTTCCTTCTATCAATTAGATACAAAACTTAGAAGAATTTTATTTAGTCTTTTTTTATATATCAGGACTTCAGTGAAAGAAAGGCAAAACCCCAGAGGATACCTGTCATTGGTCCTGGGGTTGTCTGCTACCCTAGAGATGACCTAAGGAGAGATGATGATGACTTTCTTCCTTCAGATGATGATCTTGGTCCTCAACCCACCCTTAGCCCGTGCTCACCATCTCTCACACACACACACACACACACACACACTCCCTCTCACTCACTGTGCTTCCCTTGCCCAGTAACTTTGATACGTTTCTCGTGCCCCTCAGCCAGTAAAATGTCTCTCATCTTCATCTTCCTTTTCAGAAAATGCTGTTTTTCTTCTCTCCCTCTCACCCTGTAGGTTATTGCAGCCGACTGCAAAAGGGTCACAGTGCTGAAGTATTTTCTGGAAGCCCTTTGTGGACAAGAAGAGCCTCTGCTGGCATTCAAGGGTGGAAAATATGTGTCAGTGGCACCCGTCCCAGACACCATGGGAAAGGAAATGGGAAGCCAAGAGGGAAAACAACTGGAAGATGAGGTACTATGCGGGAAGAGCCCGCTGTGGCAGAGGGAAGGCTCCCCTCCCTACCCCCTCCAGCCGTGCTCTGCCCATGGCTTCGGCTTCTACCCCTGGTTATTTATAACCAGTTAGAGCAATGTCAATGTTAACGTGACCAGCCAACTTCTCAAGAGTGCACTCTGCTGGTGCCCCTTCCTGCCAGTCCCACCCCAGTGCCTCCACCTCACTCTGCTACGAGTTCCAGATGCTTCTTTTTAATGTTACATTGGAGGAGAAGGGAGGGAAAGAAAGAGTTTAATAATGTGCAGCTCTGGAGGCTTAGGAAAGGCATTGGGGCGGGGGGGACAGTGTTAGGGTTCAGGCTGAGGATCAAGTTTATAGATGTGTGGAGCTCAGTGCAACACAGGCCTGAACTCCAGCCTCTAGCACACGTACAGGAAGAGCTGACATTGCTGGCCCCGTGTGGAAAATCACCCCCTCCCCCAGCCTGCCCTCCCTCCATCGTTCCCTCCCTCCCTCCTGCACATCCTGATGTGATTAAGGAATTCTCTCTTGTTTGTTTGCCCTTGGTTGTTCCTGTAGCCCTTGCTTCACTCCAGACTGTGTGTGCACTAGTATGCACACGCCTGAGCCTGTGTACCCACCCTTGATAAACCCTGCTGGCAGTTGCCCTGCCATACATGTATTTATCCTTCTGGGGTTGATCGTTGTCATGAATCTGTGTGTGCTGGGTTTGTATATCAGTTTAAGTTGAACACTGCTGCCAGCTTCCCTGCTGTCTGTGGGTTCTGAGTAAATGTGAGTGTGTGACGGTGTCGGCACATATATGTGTTTAATATCACTGCCAGCTATCCTGCTGTATCCTGCTGTGCGTCTGGGTACGGGTAACTCTGTCTGGGTGTGTGTGCACACAGCTCACTTTTGCCTGATGGTTGATTCTTTCCTTCTTTTTACCCCACAGTGTTAAAGACAGAGGGGCCTTAGGTGAGAAGGAATGTGGGACTTAAGGAAGGGACGGAAGCAGTTCTAGCCAGGGGCCAGGTCACCCATAGGCCAACACAGTCATTTGGCCCACAGCAGTCTCAAGCGCCTGGTGGAGCAGGGTGGGGTGCAGGGATGAAATCAGCAACAGGCCAGGGAAGCCAGATGTCAGCTGGAAGCTGTCGTTTATGATCTGAAGCAGTGATAGAGTGGCCACCTTTGGTTCAGAGTCTTCAGAGCAGCAAATTCTTGGACTGGCTTCATTAGAATAGCTGGAGAACCCCACCCCACCCCTGATGACAAAGGGCTCAGCTTCCAGGACAGAGGTAGTTCCAGGGATAAAACTGAGCCCATGATTCCATATTCTCCAGATGAAACCTGGACAGGGAATAACGGGAAAGAATGAGTTGGCAGCATGGGAGGAGACAGTGGGGTTGCTAAAGCCATCAGAGTGTCCAGGCTTCAAGCAGGACAAAGCAGTGCCACCCAAGCCCTGGTAGGACAGCATGGGTGGGGCAG
The DNA here is from genome assembly GCF_902729225.1 of Pteropus medius. Lineage (NCBI taxonomy): Eukaryota > Metazoa > Chordata > Mammalia > Chiroptera > Pteropodidae > Pteropus > Pteropus medius. Next base: position 15,691,397 of record NW_024349799.1, on the reverse strand, counting down.
TGCCTCAGTCAGTTATATCACCAACACATTAAGGCTGAGGCAGGCAGTGGAAGGTCAACAAGGCTAGCTCTCCAGGATTGCTATGAGAGATGTCCTCTGGCCAGTGCAGCCTGCAGTTCCAAGTTCAGTTAGGCAAGTGAGGCCCAGAGAAAGGGCCTCTATAAAAGCCAAGGAAGGCTTCTTCCACTCTTACAAAGAACAGACCAGCTCGCTGGTCCCAGATTGTGGCTGTGCCACACTCACTCACTCTTCTTCTAAGTCTTAATTGACCAGACAAAGGTTGTGACCCATGCCACACTACCCACTTCTTCCTTTTCCCACGAGCCTCCTGGGTTCCTTTATGTTAGCGGCCCCTGGGAAACCCTACTTACCCTGGTCTGTGTAATTTCATAACCCTGCACTTCCTCGTTTGCTGTGAGAGTTGAGCGAACCTCAGACAAGCTTTGCTGACCCTCTTTTGACCTCAGTCAAACTTATTCCGAGCCCCATGATAACCCAGTGTATTCCTGATCTGAGCAGGCAGAGGCAGTGTTACCCCACCAGCCAGTCAGACATCCTACTCCACTCACTCCAGTCCAGGTTAACCTCATGAACAAGGAAGTAAATGTGTAGTCTTCCTCCTTCTCATGGCTTGGGCCTCTCTGGAAGTGAACCCTGTGACACGATAGCCAGCCTGTATGTTGTCAGATGAGTGATGACTGAGGACAGCACCCCAGATTCCTGAGACCTTTTGGGATAGTGGCAGTTCTGGCCCCATTCTGAGATCTCATCTCTTCCCAAACTGCAAGATTAAAGCACTTAAGCTAATTGGGAGAGAAGAGAGAGATGTTTCTTCAGACATCATTCTTCTTGAAGAAAAGAGTCCAGTTCCTTAGGGATGCTAACAAAACACTGTCTTCCCACCTCTAGATTCTGCCCCCAAGACAGAGCATCACCTACCCACCCAAACACTTTACCAACAGCTTTCCACCAAGGGAGTTCATCAGAATATCATCTTGAGATGAATAGTGAAGAGAGAGCAGTCTGTACTGAACAGATCCTGGCTTGGCTCATGGGAGGCCCGGCAAAGCTGAGCCACTAAGGGATGGGTTTGGGCTTACCATCTAGCTTCAGGAGCCCAACCCTATGCTACTTGCTGTTATTGGTAAGACCACAGACTTTGGATTTGGACTCACTAGAGTTCGAATCTCTGCTCTGCCTCTTAGTGATTTTGTGATCTTGAGCAAGTTATTTAACTCTAAACCTCAGTTTGTTCATTTATAAAATAGGTATTATAATAGCATCTGTTTTACAGGCCGTTCTGAGTATTAAACGAGTTACATGAAAAATACTTAGCCCAGTTCTTGGCCAATACTAAGCTCTCAGTAAATGGTAGCTGTTACTATCATAATCATTGTCATTATTATCATCTAGTTAGAAACACAGGAATCCGCTTTTACTAAATCACTCCCTATTACCCATGCTAGCTGTGTCCCTCAAAAGAAGCTCTCTTGGGCAGCTGCATGTTCTCTTCTAACCAAGGCCAAAAGTGAGAGAGTGAGGAATAGAGCCTGGGACCACCCGGGGAGCAGTGGCTTATGAGCACAGAGGCTGCAAGCAGGGAGGTGCCATCCCTGGGGAAGGCTCCACCACCCTGGCAGGAGACTCTTTAAGCTAACCAACTATCTCCTAGCCTGCCCAGGCCCTGGTAGGGCAGCTGAGCAAGGTCATGTCATGTGAATTCCTATAAGGGGGCCCAGAAGCCCTGACACCGCCAGACTGTGATCTTAAAAAGAACCCAGGGTAAGGTCAGCTGAGCTACAACAGTATCTGCTCCCTTACGCCATCTGGAGCATGAAACTACTTGATCTCTACATAAGGATTCCTCTACCATCAGCCCTCTCATGGACCCATACCTCTCCTTCTAGCAATCTTTTCTTTATGGCTCTCCCAAGTCTGCCCTCTAGTACTGTAAGCTCACTTCCTCTTATCTAGGGCTCAGGGCAGTGACTCCTAACTCCCAGCTGCTGGTCAGAATTGATTTCTTTCAGACCATTAGCATGAATTAGATTTAAATTGGGTGGTTTAACTTTTCTCTGTTGTTCTCCCCTTTGGTGATTTCAAAATGAAAGTAGGCCCAGAGTTTGACTTTGTATGCGCAGAGGAGAATGAAGAGCTGTGAGTATAAGCAAGGAAGTATATATGTGTGAGTTAGTCGAGAGTGTAGAAGGGAGTGACAGCTTCTCTTTATCTCCTCACACCTTGGGGCCCTTTGCAAGGAATGGTCCGAAAAAGCATGGAGTGGGGGTGGTGGAAAGACAGAAGGGCTGGTCTGGTAAGTGCTGTGGGCTCACAATCTCCTCTCTTTCCTGGCCTGCTCTACAATCCAAAGGAAGAAGACGTGGTGATTGAAGATTTTGAAGAAGATTCAGAGGCTGATGGCAGTGGAGGCGAGGATGACATCAGGGAGCTTCGGGCCAAGAAGCTGGCTCTGGCCAGGAAGATAGCTGAGCAGCAACGTCGACAAGAAAAGATTCAGGTGGGGTCTACCTGGGGAGGGTGGTTCTCATGAAGGTGGTGCTATACACAGGGCATGAGGGGAATGTGAGCAGAGAATGGGGATGAGCAGGACCATTTCAGGAAGAGTCTTACAGTGTCCTGTCTGATTCCACCCCCTTGTTTTCTTTCTCCATCACTAAATTCTGGTAGCAGATTTGGTGCCTGGAGGCTCCCTCCTCCCAGGCTCTAAAGCAGAAGTACGTTCTTCTCAGAGAATCCAGCAAAAGCTTCTCCTCTCACAATGATCTTTGAATACAAACCACATGATTTCAGGAGTTTCAAAGTTTTCCAGAACCTTATTCAGACACTCCCAGAGAAGCCAGGGATAATCTTTTGAAAACACCTGTCTTCAGAGGGGAAGATGTCATGGCCACAGTCTGTTTATCTGGATTCCCAGTTTGATGGCTGAGCCCCTCTGCAAGACACTCTAAACCCTCCCAAAGATAAACTACTTGATCTCTACACAAAGATTCCTCCACCATCAGCCCTCTCATGGACCCATACCTCCACTTCCAGCAAGTTTTTCTTTATGCCTCTCCCAGGTATGCCCTCTTGCACTTGTAAGCTCACTTCCTCTTATCTAGGGCTCAGGGCAGACAGGGAAGAGCCAGTCATGCTCCCCTATGTAACTGTAGGCATGGAGAAGCATCATGTCTGATTTCAACTCTCTCTTCAGCCACCCCTCACCTTTGAGAGGCCTCAGTGCATGTGGTCAGGCAGACCTGATCACACTCTGCGCTCCACCACTTACTAGTTTTGTGACTTTGGGCAGATTGTTTGATTTCTGAGAGGCTGATTCCTCATCTGTAAAATGAAAGTGGTAACAGCACCTACCTCTTAGAATTGCTGTGAAGCTTGCAGAAGCTGGCTCGTATAAAGCCCTTAGCACAGTGCGTGGCACACAGCATGTGCTCCATAAATGGTTGTTGTGGTCTGATATTAATCTAATCACCCATCAGCCTGATCCCTGCCCTGGGAAGGGAATGAATACCAGTTGGGATTCATCATTCTTTAGACATATTCATGTTCCCCTGCGCACCGTAATCAAATGTGCAGTACCTCTACCAGTGTCATCTTGGTGTGGCTACCTCCTCAGCCCTTCTGTGGTCTGTGTGTAACTCTCTGTTGTGGCCCACAAATCAGCTTCATCCTCACACTGTCTTTCTTCTGTCCAGTGGATCCTTTTTCCTTACCATCAGTCTTCCCAAAAGTTCTATCTACACTCACCATCTCCACTTCTTAACTCTCAACCCAGCAATTATAGAACCTGTATGTTAGAAGTCACCAAGTACTTGTCTTTATCAGGTCTCAGTTCCCATTATCATTGACTTCCCCATAGCTTTAGACCCTGAGCCACCTTCGTCCAGCCTCACTTTAGCACAAGTGGACCCTTGTCTTCTCTCAGTATTGACCTAGGCTATCTCACCACCATTCTTTTCTTGGTCTCCTCCTTCCTTTCTGTTACTTCTTAGTCTTAATGCACAGAGTTGGCACTCAGCAGGTATTTGTTTGGTGACTTAATAGGTGGTAGCAACTAAAGCATCGCCTTAAATCCTCACTGGCTTTCAACCCCTCAGGTCTGGTTTTTTATCAGACCTATCTGTTCACTCATTTATTCCCTTCTCTCTTCTCTATTCCCATTGCCACTACTGCTATTCTAGTCCAGGTACTGACTTGGATTATAGCAGTCAAGGCCTCTGCACAACTCCAGGGAGATGTTGTTTACCTTTTAGCCTATGAATGGAACCTCCTGGAATTGGGCAATATACAGTGTACATGCAGGCTCACTGCCTCCAATGCATCTTACATGTTTTCATCATTCTCTTTCCAAAAAGCCATTCCCCTGCTCAAATCTTCAGTGCCTTTGCTTGTATAACATAATAAAGTCTAATTCCTTATTATGGCATTCAAGGCTTTCTACTGTGTTCCCAACCTCTTCTCCCATACCCCGTGATCTCTTACTAGCTATATGACATTGGGCAAATTATTTAACTTCTTTGAGACGCTTTCCTCATCTATAAAATGAAAGTTGTAACAGCACCTACCTCATACCTCAGAAAGACAGTGTCTGTAAAGTGCCTGTTCAGACCAGGGCCCTCCTGCCTGGTCAGTACTACCCTTCCTCTCTGCTCACTGCCCCTACATGAGCTCTGTCCTTTTCCATTCTCAGATCTTTGTTCATGCTATTCCCTAAAACCAAAGTACCTTTTTTTCTGCTCCACATTTCCTGTTACCTGTTGAAATTCTATTCGTCCTCCAATCCCCAGATGAAACTTTCATCTCCCCAATGAGCCTTCCTTGATTCCCCACAGGAGAAATTAATCTCTCTCAGCTCAGTGTTCCCGTAGCACTGATTTATACTTCGTATATGAAACTTATATCACATCTTGTATTACACTTATTTCTGGACTTGTTCTCCCACTGTACTTGAATTGGAATCAGGTACCCTGTCTTCAGCTCAGCTTAGTAAGTGGTGGCAAGCATATTCTATGCTGGTAGTCAGGGGACAAAGGAGTGAACAAAAAAGCCCCAGAGTGTGCAGTAGAGTGGAAAAGCCAGTGATTTGAAGTGTGAGTGAGCACAATTACAAAAAGCAAGGACAAGATGCTGTGGGAGCATGTGCCACAGACACATGGCCTTGTCTAGAGTGCCATGTTCAGCTTCGCATCTCTATCAACAAGCAGTGTATTACAAATAGGACGTCTTATATGAGACTTAACTTCCAGTGCTGGTGGCAGCGCCTGTCTGGAAGCCTGTTCTTCCCCATCACCTCCTTTAGAGCAGGCTGCTCAGGTCCAGGCACCAAAGGCCTACTGTGGATTGGCTATGGCTTGGGTTGCTGTGGCCCCTTTAAGAATAGGCCCCACATGAACTGCTCCTGGCAGCCCTGCCTCCTGTCAGCCTTCTTCCTCCAGCCTCACAGCCACAGGAGGATTTCTCAGCAGAGGAAAAATTCCCCCTTTCCCTTCCCCTTTAATGCCCGGGGCCCTTCACTTCCATAATTCTTCATTTTCCAGCCTTGAACGTAAGCCAGACACATCTGTCTGGCCATATGCGTGAACCCTGGAGTCTGTGCCGAGGTGGCTGTAAAACAGGGCCGGTGAAGGCCCTTCTGGGAGAGCACACACATGTGTGTGCCCTCGGGCCATTGGCTCTCTGCCCAGAACCACGGGGCTGCAGCGCTCCAAACCCATGTTAACCTTTTCTTATTTTTCCTCTTTTTGTTTAATTTAAGGGGGGAAAATCCCAAGGAAAAGGTATAAATTGTCCTGGGAGTGGGGGAGAGGCTCCTAGCTAGAGAGGCCATTATTGTTGGCAGGTACCTGGGTCACACTAATACAATAAGGAAGAGAAGAACATAGAGTGAATTAAGATCGGAGAGATGGGCTGTAAATTACACTGCTCTGAACTCCATCAGTCTCCAGGGGTGTTAACTGAGAGGTGTAAGGCAAGTCCCCAGCTCCCAGTGCCTTTTACAGATGCAGCAAAACAGGAACCACACATTTGGGGAGGGGGATATGAAGATAGGGTTGAAAAAAATCCTCCTGGCCCCCATGATGGCTATAAAGTCCAACTAAGATTTGGGGCTGTAGCCACACCCCTACTTCCCTGCTCGCACCTAGACCCTTGGGCCCAAGCTCATCTGTGGGGCTGTGGGAGGTAAAGCCTGGCCTCCCTCTGCAGCCTGTCCTTCCCTGCTTCCGGCGTTGCACAGAGGCTGGTGAGTGGGGCCGACTGGAGTTCAGAAAAGGGGTGTGGGCAGCTCTCAAGGCCTGTGCAGCTGGAGCCCCGGCTCTTAGGCAGGCCCCTGGATACTGGGGGACCAAGTCCTCCCACTCGGGGCTTTGAGGCCACACTCTCCGGCTCAGCTTAGGCTTTGCCTGTTGCCTGAGACAGCTGTCTTCATATTGGGTTGGCTCTGCCCACCTTGCTGCTTTCCACCTCAGTTCTTTTCATTGCCATTGCCATCCTTGGGAGGTGTCCAGAGACCACAGCAGGGTACAGGGTTTGTCTGGGAAATTGGTCAGAAGTGTTTCATTCCTAACCAGGCCCCCAGGGCAAAGCAGTCACTGAAAATCCTCCTCCGGGTGTGAGGCATGGCCTCTTGGCACCTCATACTAGTCCTGTGAATCCCCCGCCTCCTCTCTGCCTCCATGAGGCTTTACTGTGATTTGTGCTGCTGTCGGGCGGGGTCAGGTTTCCTGAGCAGTTGCAAACATCCCACCTGAAACATAACAGGCTCTTCCTCTGGCCACAGCTATTGTTTCCCTCTGCATTATGGCCACAGTCTTACTCTGTAGCCAGCAATGACATGTGTTCTGAAAATAGCTTCCTCCCCTGTCCCCTTCCCGCCCACCCACCCTCCTGAAGATGCAGTCACTCCTTTGTGGTGGCCCTAGGAGTTCCACTCTAAATATAACTGCAGCCCATTCAAGCTGCCACCCAGCTGCGGGGGGTGGGGGGGTGGGGGGGGAGGTGCGCACTGTGGAACAATGGGGCACGCACAGAGCTCCCCACACCTGTATGGAAGCTAGCGGAAGGCAGACACTCAGCCCTGGCTCCTAGCTGTCGGAGGCAGAGTGGGAGCCAGCATGCTACCAGGACAGGGGCACGTTCACGCCAGGGCAGAAAAGCACATCAGCCTGTGGAGCCAGGCATCCGCCCTCCCCGCTCAAACCCATTCCAGAGCCTGTTCCAGCTTCTCCGCAAACTATGGCGCTAGGCCTCTGGTTTGCTCCAGCCTCTCTCACCTCCTTCGCTCTAGCAGCATGCACAGGGTCCTGTTCTCTTACAGAATGGTCAGCCCGTTGGCTGGAACACCCTGAGGCTGCTGTTTGGAGCAAGTTCAGAGGTGTCTTGCCACTTAGCCCTGCCACTCCCTCTCCATCAGGAAAGGGCACACTTCTTGGGCATTCTCAGAACAATAATTATCGAATAAAAGTCCATCCGATTATTTTTAAAGTGCCCTTCAATCTTGAGATTCTGTGATTTAGCTGATTGAGCTCCTGTATCAGACTCTATGCTCAGTATTGTAAAAGAAACTACAAGAAAAGGCAGTTCTTTTTGAGCTCCTTAAAGTCTAGTTTGAAAATAAGATCAGTCTTCATAAAACAATCAGTAGCAAGCAAGTTATCGTACTTATAACTTTTAAAAAGAAAGCAAGTGTATGTTAAGCTCCGTGGTACTGACTTTAGACATCTGGAGAAGGGATCCTAAGCAGAAAATTTCCCATGAGCAGCCACCCAGATGAAGGTGCTGATTAACCGCATCGCTTCCAGAGAAGGTTAGTGGCTCTACCTGCTTCTATAGCAAATGCAGCATCTGCTCCCTTTGGTTTCTGTGGCTCAAGAAGGAGCTGCTTCCTGTGCTGTTGGTGGTTATCTTATCAACTATTCCTATTTTTTATTTCATTTCCATTCTTCATTCTTCATTTTTAAAAAATATCTCCACATAGTTAAAACAACAAGAATACCACAAGTCTCATAATAGAAATCAACAATCCTCTGCCTGGCTCCTCCTCATCTCCAGCTCTGCTCCCTGTTTTCTCCAGATATTTACCTTCCTGGATATATAGTAGACGAGAAATGGAGCCGGGCAGGAAGAAAGGGAGCTGATGTTTAAGTTACTAATAATGTGAATCAGGCACTTTGCTAGATACTTTCACATACAAAGTGAGCATGGAAATTTTCTGTGTTAACAAAACTTCTCATTTCTGATGAAGACATTGCTCTGGCCAGAGAGGCCCAAGGATAAATGATTCCATCACCCTGTAGAGGGAAAGCAGCAGCCATACTCCCTGTGGAGCCCTGAGCAAAAGGAAGACCTAAGAAGGCCTTCTCATGATCTAGCTCTGCTTTGTGACCTGGGTTCTTCAAGTTCCACAACTCCTGTGTGAGCTAATACATTATTTTTATTTCTAATTATCAGTATCTCAATTTTCAGTGGGTTAGCATCCCCAAATTATCCCCTCTGTCTAGAAGAAGGAATTTAACCTGTAAAAGAGCCCCTCCTGGGGACCCAAAGCTGTTAGTTTCCTCTTCAGATGTGAATTATCTCTTTCTCAGTACCCCAGCAGCTTGCTCAAGGATGCTCCCATACTTCAGAGATAATTGGTTACTTAGCACCTTCCAGAAACAATTAAGTTCTTCCTCTCTTCCATACTTTATGACAACTTGGTCCATATTGCCACTGAACTGATTTAAAGTGTCCACGCTTTCCTTGATTTCCCAGTTCAATGTCCTAAGACCACTGTGGTCCAGTCTTAGCTGCAGTGAAAAGGGTTCCTATGGAACGCTCTTTCCGGGTCAACACACTTGATTCCAGGCCAGGGCCAGTCTGTCTGAATCACAGCATTCCAGTTGCACCCCCTCACCCCCACCAGAGGCTTCTGCAGCTTTTTACTCATACAAACAAAAATAAATCTCACTACCGGCCTCTGAACTCCACAGCAGCATGCTTCCCCCTTCTCCCCAAGCGTCCCATGGCTGTGAGTGGGGACTTGGCACTCTCCCCACCGACATCACTTTTTCACTCCCTGCGCATCCTGTGTCCTTCTCTCACCGTGCGACCCAGAGATCGGAATGGGACGTGACGGCCGGCACAGGCGCCGTGCACAGCTGCCAGGAATCTGACGGGTAAAATCTGGAAAAGTTGGGAGGGCAAATGCTAAACACACACACACAGCGCCACTCAGAGAGTGCCGGAAACACAGACACCCACAGAAAAGAGCCTGCAGACTCCCCATCCTTCCTCAGTCTGCCATTCTTTTGAAGGGCACTGGGCCAGTCTCATGACCTAGGTGTGACCCCCACCTCAGAGGCCCACTGATACCCCAGGAGAAGAGGGAACAGCTTCATTTAATCTGAGATTCCGTGAGGGCATGTTGGTAACAGGAAGCAGTTGCATGGTGACTCACTAGGCAGAGCCAGGTTAAGGGAAGTTGTCTGCGGGTGTCCCTGGGACCGGATGATGGCAGCACAGCTCTGACTACCCTCATATAGCTTGACCCCCACCCCACCCCTAGGGAACCAACAAGGCTGCCACCTTCCTAGGAAGCTATGGCCTCTGTTCACCTTTCTGGCTCTGAGCCAGAGCTCAAGGAACTCAGAGTTTCTCTGGACCCTGCTTCTAGATTTTTCTTCTATCCTGTCATCAGAACACACAAGTAGGCTCCAGGCCTCCTTTGGCCACCTGACTTGAAGGCCCTCCTGCCTGCTGTCAGCTCTGGAGGTAGGATGGTATGAGGTCTTAAGAGCTTGTTCCCACAAGGTCAAAAGTGGCAGCTAGTTCCACTTCCTCAGTCATAACCGGCTGGAGGCAGGAAAACTACGGTGTGGAAGGGCCAGTGGCAGTGGCATGGATGTAGTGTGCAGCCCCTCGTCCCTCCCACACTGGTGCCAGTGCTTCCGACTCCTCTCACCCAAAAAGAGGTTTGAGGGCCTCTGATACGAGGAAAACATTTCTGGCAGTGGAAAAGCTGGATAGAGAACATTGAGAGCTGGGAAACTGAGGAACAGGAATGCTGATGTTCTTTTTCGGTATAAAGAGAAATAGTAGCTGTTAACTGAACCTGAGTGGGGACTATGTCCTGTTCTTACAAAATGCCCATTCTTTTATACAATGTTATATGTTAATTATATCTCAATAAAAAATAATTTTTTGAAATACCCAAGCTGAGTTTGGTGGAATGTGTGTCATGCTCTAGTTGGCAGCCCCATGGGGAGGGACAGTGACCCAAGTCCCTGGGAAGGTAGCCAGCAGTGGTAGCATTTTCCCCATATGAGATGAGAGCAATAGGGAGACCAGCAGACTAGGCCTCTCCGCTGCATTTCTCATGCTTGCCAGCGTCCTGTGGCTTGTGCCTTCCACCAGCTGTGGTGGCAGTGGCAGTGGCTTACTCATAGGGAGAGGTCCCCAGCAGGTCACAGAGAAGCCACCCCCAGCATTCAAAGACATGCCCTTTCAGTTTTACTGTCATTGCCAGTGAAACCTGAGCACCTTCCTCACTGACTGTTAGTGGCCAGGGCCCAGAACTGTGGGCCCCATCTCACTTGGCACGCACATCTACTTTTCCCGCCCCGTGCCTGTGTCTGTGTCCCTGCAAGTTGGTAGAATGCCATGAGAGGGCGTGACAGGCCTGGGACCTACTCACCTGGCCCTTGCAAAGTTTATGTCAGTGCCCTCCAGCTCCCTACACTGGGAGCATGCTATATGGGCAGATGCCAGCAAATCAGTTCGCTTCTTGTCCATGACCCCCAGAAGAGGAAGCAGCACAATAGTGACTTTGCTCTGCAGTGACAGGCATACCCGGAGCCACTGCCACACATAAAGCTCTATCAGACTGGATAAAATTGGGCTTTCTCAGATGCTCATAGAGCTTCCCTAAAAGATGGGGACAACCATAAGCCCAACAAGCACTAGACTTAACAGGCTGTATGCTTTCCAAGGTGTGGTGCACAGACCACTGGTGCTACATGAGATAGAGTTTTAGTGGTGCATAGAAGACACTTTGATTTTTTTTGTTATGGAAGTTTAGCTTGCATTAGTAAACATATGACTTGACTGTCAAACCTTTGATACCATGGATGTCATTGCTTAAGAAGAAGCTAAGCAAAAAATTAGTTGACTTAAATAAAGTCAATATAAAGAAAAACATCAAGTAAATAATAGTATAGATTACACAGAGTTGTGGCAGAGAAGTACAAGAAGAACACAAAAGACTAAAATTGAGAAAACACTGTGATGGTGGGGCTTGGGCGAAGGTTTTGATCAGTGTATGTGTTGCTCTTTGCAAACATGAGAATTGGGTCCTAATCCATCACACCAATGGACTCTTGCTGCTGTAGGAAACTTCAGTATTAATTATTAGTTGTCAGCATCGCTTTTTTGTATAGCCTTTAAGTCTAACTTTTTTTAACTACACAGGTAGATTGAAATACAAATTCTGTTAGGGATATGGGGTGGGTGGGTGGGTGGGTAGGTGTGTGTGGAATGTCCAGATCGAGAAATATCCCTCTATATGCTTGCTGCCTAGATAATGTACGTATAACCCCTTTCATATCCAAGGATGCTAACTCACCCTTGTAGATTTTTAGCCCGAGGTCTTACTTTCAAGGACCTGTTATTTTTAATACCATCAGATCCTTTCTCAGTCCTAGGCGGGGTTTTAGTCACACCCTATTCCCTGGGCCATTCGGTCTATGTTGATTTTTATTGCAGTGCTTTGTCCAGCCTTTGGGCCTGTCCCTCAGGCCTGATGGACTAGTTGTTCCTCTGGAGGGGGAAGAGACTTGGGGCAGGATGCTGACACACTGTGGAGTCAGGGCCCTGGCTCACCCAGCCACTTGCCTGCTCACTCTCTGGCTCACTCACCATTCTGTGTTCCTGCAGGCTGTCCTGGAGGACCAGAGTCAGATGAGGCAGATGGAGCTCGAGATCAGACCTTTGTTCCTTGTACCAGACACCAACGGCTTCATTGACCACCTGGCCAGTCTGGCACGGCTGCTGGAGAGCAGGAAGTACATCCTGGTGGTGCCCCTCATCGGTGAGTCAGGCCAGAGCAGCCCTGCACGTGCACAGCAACCCCCTGTATGCACATGTCTCCAGCCGGGGGGCTAAGCAGGCAGAGCCCTGCTGTGTGTGTAAGACAGGATTTGCAGGGAAGTAGGGAATGTTTGGGGCAAAGAAAATTGTTTAATAATCAAAGCAGTTCAAATTATTATGGCTGATCCATGGCTTAAACTGCTTGAGCAAATGGACTCCTGTGTCCCAGCAACCAGAGGCTGCATGAGCCCAGCCCTTGTTTTTATCCTTATAAAGCTTGCAGTAAAACAGCAAAGCTGGTTCCCGTTATTGGTAAACACTCAGCCCTGGCAGATAACGGCAATGCTGCTGGGTGGTCTGGCAGGGAGGCTGGGAGGATTTTGAAGTGGTTAAATGCCTTTGGTCTGATTGTCTTGTAGCTTTTCATGATCATTCTGTTGGTTCGAGGTAGCATTCTTCTGGCCAATGTCACCCTAAGGCCAGGCTGACAGAAATCCTCCAGAGTAAACCCTTGGCTCATGCCCGTGGATTCCTGCCACTTGGGCCCTTACCACTGTCTGGTCATTGGTGCTGGTGCAGGGTCAGCATCTCAGGACCCAGCTAGTTTGCTTCCACCCTTAGGCCAGAGGAGCCCAGCTGAGCTGTCTCCAGTGACCTGTCTAGGTACCCTTGATTCTTAGAGCTCTGTGGTAGGTAGGTCACCCTCAGGATGGGCTTTGGGCTTCTGTCTAATCTAGCTGAATCAGCTAATACAGCTAAGGGCTAGCCTGTAGAGGGAGAGAGTCTGGGAGATGATTGAGAAGCCCAGGCGTTTTAATGTCCCCTTCTCAGCAGCCACTTGGAGCAAGTTCGGGAGCCCTGTCCTCTGGAAAAGCAGCCAGACTGGCAGTCTGCCTGCCAAGCCACCTCTGACATCCATGCCAAGATGTTCCATTGGGCCTTCCCTCCCAGTCCCAAGTGTCTTAGTGCCAGATGAGGGTGGAAACAAAGGGCAGGAAACATCCGCCCCTGCAGAGGCTATAGAACCCTGGGGGGTTGTGGGAAACGCGTTAGCACCACCTGAGAATGTTGGCACTGAAGCAGCCCTCGTCCCGCCTCCACCCTCCCTGTCTTCCTTCCCCCTCCCCATGTGGCCTGGCCAGAACCTCTTAAACCCAGGCTCTTAGACATAAAGAAAGATTTTCTGTTCTTCAAAAGTAAAGCAGCTTTTCTCTCCAAGGCAGAGCAGCAGGACCATCAAGTTGTTTGACTTCCCTTCTCCCCTCCCTGGGCCCTGGGATGGAACAGCTTTCAAGATAATTTCTCTGTGCTTCCCTACCCAGAATGTTTTCAGGGGGAAGAAAGTTAATTAGTCACTTTTTTGCTAGATGGTCAGGAAATGGTATAACTGAGAGAATTGACATCTCAGGAGGCTCGTAAGACTTAGAAGGAGCCTCAAACACCATCTCAGGCTAGTAGTATTCTTCGTCACCAGCACAGATTGTACCTGTTCTGTGTACACAGTCTCTTTGTTCCTGGGGGATCCAGTGAAAGGTAGAGCTGCAGCTCTTGGTCTTGAGGAGCTTATGGTTCAGTGGAAAAAGCCAGATTTGGTGAGGAGGAAGCAAATATATGAGAAAACCCAGAGGATACATGCCGAATAATTAGATGACCCCCAAGGGCGTTAGGAAATGACAACTCTGTTAAAGCAGTTTAGGCCAGACTCTTTGAACCTTCTTCATTTGGGCAGGGCCTTAGACTCTCAGGGGCTCCTGTTTAGTGAGCCTCCCTCAGTAGACTCTTGCCCTGTGTCCAGAGCATGAAGGGTTAAGCGGACAGCGTTCACTGCTTGTTTCTTGTGCTCTTTAACCTGCTCCATGCTCCTTAGTCCTGACCCCAGCACTGAGAAGCCCCGCCTGGTGCAGAAGCACAAACAAGCTTCTCCTTTGAAGCCTGTTTAGTTTGGAAGCAGGAAAGCAGATTTTGGGATGGAATACCAGTTTTTTGTGTTTGATGTTCTGTTTGCTGTACCATATACCCATCCACCACTACTCCCCAACCTCAACCATACATTGTGTGGACACTGTAGCCTGACGTTGGTGAAAGCATGGGCATCGTGTGTGTGTGTGTCTGTGTGTCTGTGTGTCTGTGTGGTTCAGGTAGGCTCAGTGTCTGTGTGTTCTGTGTGTGTGTGTGTGTGTGTGTGTGTGTGCTACACGTTCGTTCCATATGGGCCCTTTCCAGAAATTGTCTCTGAATACCCAGACAGTGAGTGCCAGGCTCACCATGGAACAGCATGCTCATGCCGATTCCCCAAGCCATGAATCATTGCACTGAGGAGAGGCCTCAGACCCCAAACTCTCCCGGAGCCCCCAAGGAGTGCATATTTCCCACTTGACCTCAGGCTTTTGGCTGGAATTTTGGAAAGAATCTTCACCAGAAATGAAGCCATGTCCCAGACACATAGGCAGGCAGACAGGCAGGCATACAATAACAATACACACTACACACACACACACACACACACACACGCACGCACGCGACGCACACACGCACGCAGTATCATAAGAGGTAGATGTGCCAAGGACATGGTTTTAGGGAATACCAGGGCTCTTGCAAGTGAGACTGTGACTGCTACTTCCCACTTGGTGACCTCTCTGCCCTCTGCCAGGGTATGGGATGTAGAACTTTGCCCATCTTGGACTGCTGTGGTTGGGGGCCCAAGTGGATAAGGCAGAGTGCCTCTTTCCCTTCAGCTGCTACATACCCTTGCCTTTCCTGAGGGACCCTTTCAGTTTGATCCTATAACTAAGGAATGTGCTAGAGGGGCCAGGTTTCTTCCTCTTAATACAGCAGCTCCAGAAAAATCCCTGTAAGTTCCTCCCAGGAGGAAGACAGGGCCTGGAGGAAGAGGCAGAAAGAAGAGAGAACATTACGAAAAGTCTGGGGTACTTCTTGCCCCCTAAGGTCCCCTACTTTCACTGGAAGACTCTTGTAGGGCAGGATGAATTCTGTGGTCTGGTAAAGGGCTGGCTGGAAAAGCAAGGCCTCGGGTAAAGACATAATTGCTGATTGCTGAGACTGATACCTTATGGGACTGTGTCTCATCAGTGATCAATGAGCTGGATGGCCTGGCCAAGGGGCAGGAGACAGACCACCGGGCTGGGGGCTATGCCCGTGTGGTACAGGAAAAGGCCCGAAAGTCCATCGAGTTCCTTGAGCGGAGATTCGAGAGTCGGGACACTTGTCTACGAGCCCTGACCAGCCGTGGCAACGAACTTGAATCCATCGCCTTCCGCAGTGAGGACATCACTGGCCAGCTGGTGAGACCCCCAGCAGAAAGTACCCACAGCCAGCCTTCAGAACAGGGTCTCCAGGAGGGAGGGCCCAAAGGAAGGTCACTCAGCCTGGAGAGCTGAAGGTGAGCTGCCACCATCAAGGCCCAGGAGTGGAAGTTCCCTGTCCCATAGATCACTCTTAACACAGCCAGACTTGACCAAGCAGGGCCAGATTGTGTATGGAGGGACTCTGGGATGTAACCCTGCCCAAGACCCCAGAAACAGAGTATACCTGTGCCTCCTCCGCATGGTGCCCCCTCTTGCCCAGTAGCACCTCTCACACTGTCTTCCTCTAGGGTAACAACGATGACCTGATCCTCTCCTGCTGCCTCCACTACTGCAAAGACAAGGCTAAGGACTTCATGCCCACCAACAAAGGTACAACTTTGCCTCTGCCTCAAGATCATCCATCCCTGGCCTTATCTTGTCCTACCATCCTCAGCCTTAAGGAAATTTGAGGACTTAGGGGATCAAGCCTGATGCAGGCCTGAGGCCAGCCTAGTTTCCTGCCCTCCTGAAAGTCAGATTCCCCTGTCAAAGCTCCCCTACTCCCAAAGAATGTCAAGTGGACCCTGAGCCAACTAGGGATGGGCCTAGCCCAGGAAGCTAGGCTCCAGGCAGTGAGCTTCCCCACTCGGCGTACGTCCATTTCCTTTCTTGGGTCCTCAGTGAGTTCTCTGACAGCAAGAATGTCTTTATGATTCAGTGTAGCTTATTCTGGCCATGGTCTCCTGAGCCCAGCCTACAGCTCTGAGAGGACAGTCCCAAGTGGTCCCTGGGGCCCACCTCCCTATTCTGGGCCATACTCACCTTCTTAGTTCATCCTTGATATTTACCCTGTATCAGGCTAGGGGCGAAGGTACTTCCCCAGCAAGCAGTGGGTCTTTTCTTCCTGTTCCTATGGTTATGAGCTGTAGCACTTTGCAGGCTGGATGGTATTAGAGGCAAGTGAGAGCTTAAGGACTGAACCCTCAGCCCAGTTTTTAAGACCTTTTTAGTGAGCAGAATCCCATCTTTGGGCCACAGGCCCGCCCTGGAGCTCTCTTCCAGGTACTTCAGCACCTCACTCAACCGGAACTTTCCTGCACAGCCCCTCAGTCAGTAAGGCTCAGGTGTTTTCTGCTTCTGGCTCCCAAGAGTCTCACATTTCTTCTTTTGGAAAGAATTCCTAGGACCTAGCTCAGCGTTGTCTGCAGAGCTGATAATTCTCACCATTTGGTTTATGTCTACATATATGTAGTCTGTCATTTTCTTTTAGTCATTGTCACCCATTTCCTCAGCTCATTTTCCTAGCCCTGGCTTCCAGGCTGGTCTGGGGATTTTCTTCTCCCTTGTTGCTCCTCCCACCTGCTCCCTGGCAGCCCGTCACTCCTGCTTCACTCTCTGTACTAGGGGCTAGTAATGAGTCCACAACTGCTGCTCTTCACACAGGTCCTGCCATGTGGCTTGCTTGTACTGTCCCTTAGGGCCAGATCTGGAGCATTCAAGTGGTAAAAAGGAGTCCTGGCTGAGCCAAACAAGAGGAGGTTGGGCTCTGCTCCCAGGCAGCTTCCGAGGGGCACCTTCCAAGGGGAGAGGTAGGCAAGGGTGCCGATGGCCTTGTTGGGAAGTATGGTTCAGATACTGCTGTGGCCCCACCCAGCCTCAGAGCTGTTTCTTTCTTAGCAGAGACACATTTTGGCTTTGGCCCTACTAGTCTCCCCACCCCACCCCCGCTTTACCCCAAACAGCCTACAGGAACCCATTGCCATCCTGGGGACCGCCCCTATCAGAATTACATCAGCAACGGCTGGTGTAATCAAACCCCATTTGTCAGTGTGAATTCTTAGCAGATTAACTTGTCAGATTCACAGAGAAACTGTCACCAAATGTTTATGTGTAAACGATGTTGAATTTTAAAATCATGTGGATTATGGCGGATGGGGCCTGACAAGATGACAGTCTCTGGTTTCTAACAAAGTGAAGTTACCAGTATCAAAACAGAGGATGTTTATTGTTAAAAATGTCTCAAAGTATCCACAGAAACCCCTGCAGACCCCTGCCAGCAGTGTCGGGCCTTGGTTGGCTGACCTAAAGCCTGGGGCTCTCTTGGTCTGAGTCCCGGGGTAGGAATGGCAGGGCTGTGGACAGACCAAGGTAGCCAGCTGGGAGCCCACACAATACTACATGACACCACCCCACTGTAAACTCACACACTCCAGAGGAGCCAGGCCCAGGCAATTGAGTAGCAATCTCAGAGCACCCCTTTATCCATGGCCACCTTCCTCTCCTCTGCCCACCACAGCCCCTCACCTCCCAGTCACACCTTCCTCTACCTTTCCCCTTCTCTCACCACCATCAACTCCACAAGCCTCTCCCTTTCTCTTCCCTCAAACTCCTCCCAAGGCTGACAGCCAGTTCTCAGCCTCCCTGCCTGTAGCTTGCAAGCCTGAAACTGCTCAGATCCGACATGGACATTTGCAGTCCCCCAGCCCAGCCAGCACCCTGTCAGTAAGCCCCAAAGGACATTCCCTGTGCCTCGCTGTCTGCCAGACCACCGTCAGGAAATTCTCAGCCTGAGACTGAGGAGCTGACTTGTCACCTGAGGGGCTTTACCAGGGGTCAGGATATCACTTGTGTGAGTGCTTGGTCTCAGTTTAAAGTCTAAAGTAAGTGTGGCTAGTATGACTGTAATGTTGTAGGGGTTAAAAAAAAGTGTATATACTCGTAAATGTGCATAAAGACATCTGGAAGCATACACAGAACTACCACCTGGAACAAGGCAGAGACACATGAAGGGAGAGAACTGGGAGGATGAGTCTAACTTTACCTTTCCTCTTTCCTCTTCTGTGCTGTTAGAGCTGTTCTCCATGGATTACTTTTATTTAGTAGAGGAAATCATTTGGCTATAGCCTCAGGACCACCTTGGTATGGCTCTGCCAAGGACTTTGCCCTTATCCCCTCAGATCCCTTGAGCTAACCCCACTTCTCACATCTGGTAGCTGCTCTGTATTCTTTCATTTTCTACCTCTTAATACCTAAAGCATCGACCTGCTGGCCTTGGAGGGAGAAGATATGTGGTAAGAGGAGTATTATGAGCCCAGGACCAGCCATGCAGTTCAGAGTACTAGGAGAGAGAGGGTGTGTGGAGGCCCGTGTTTGGGCAGCTCTCAGAACATGAGGCAACACAGTCCTCCATAGGAGGCAGGAGTCCAAAGCAGAAGGCCAGCCCAGCCCAACATGGCCCTCTCTAAGCCAGCAGGGGAGGCGCACCCTTAGCTGATCATCTCTATGAGGGAAAAGATTTATGAAAGGGCCAAGAAATGTCTGGCTTTGACCCCCCTCGCCCCCCCAGGACTTTATTCCCCTCTAGAGAGGAGAGGCAGCCAGTGCCTCTGCCTTCTGCCCTCAGTGAAGTCCTGCTCTCTTGTGCCAACAGAAGAGCCTATCCGGCTACTGCGGGAGGTGGTGCTGCTGACGGATGACCGGAACCTGCGTGTGAAGGCGCTGACAAGGAATGTGCCTGTGCGAGACATCCCAGCCTTCCTCACATGGGCCCAGGTGGGCTGAGGGGGCCCCACCAGGGCCCACTCCCATGGAACCGATCCTGAGAGGCCACCAGGCGCCCAGTGTAGCACGGAAGATGCCCACGTGCCTGAGCCACCAGTCCACCCTGACAATAAACCATCATCCTCTACCAACCCACGCCGTAGCCGTGCTGTGGGGGAGCTGCTCCTCACAGAGCCCCTCCCAAGGGTTGGGCAGAAGCTGCTGGGACCCTCCTGGGCTGCCAAGATTTAGTAGGGAGGTGGCTGGCCGCAGTGACAGCAGGTGGGCAAGCCAGAGAGGCTGCCCATGCTCTCAGTCTTTCTTCCTCCCCCTCTCTAGTTCAAGGGCTGGGGGAAGGCATTCTCAGCCACTTTCTCAGGTAGAGATGGGGCAGGGGGCTTAGAGTTTTCCATCAGATGCAGGTGAAATCACAGTTCCCTCTAATCTTTAGAACCCCTGTGCTGAATGTGTCCAAGAGTCTTGGTCATACCATGAAGAGAGTGCCTAGGGTGTGTTTCTCTCCCTGAGGCCTGGATTCCCCCATGGACCCAAGTTGGGTTCTGGACAACATGTCCCAAGTAGCAGCCCTAGGTCCCCACTTCTTCTATCCCATTCCCACCCAACACACACATTCATCCTGCTGCTCTTCTTCCTGCCCTTATCAATCTGGGTCCATAGCACTTTGCCACTTGTTTTCCCCTTGGATGGTCATGGGTCTAGAGGGAAGGGACATCTGGTCTCAGGCCCATGCTTCCTGGGTGGCCTTTTCCTGCTTCCTCTCTCCTCTTTGGCCTTCCTTTTGCTCTAGTTCCCACTGTAAGAAATTTCCTCACACTTTTCTCAGTTCTCCCCTCCACTCTCCGTGACCTCCCTCCCCCCAAGTCATCCCCATCACCCTCTTTCCCTTTCTAGTTGATCTCTCTCACCTCCCTGATCCCCTTAATTTCTTCACCTCAGTTCCTTGCCATAGAGGTTCTCATTCTGAATCCCTGCTCTGGTACATGTGGCAGGAACCTAATAAAGCTTTCCCACTCCTGACCTTCTTTCTCAGGCTCCTGTGCTCTGAGAAACTTGCAGGCTAATGCCTGGGAGGAGGACTGCCTAGCCTGGAGTTTGCACTGTTTCCAGCTTTGCCCTAAAACAACTTGACACAGGGGCCCTTTGGCCTTTTGAATTTTTTGTTGCCTCTTTAGCTGGCACCTGTGTTCAAAGCTTCACTCTGGAGGCTTCCTTCTGGGAATGCATTCTCCCAACCCAGGGACAGGGATGAGGGCCACTTAGGAGAAGACTGGGCTTTGAGGAGAAGCTGGGAGTAAATTTTGATGGGACCAGTGGGGAATCCCCCAGGGTCCCCTGTCTGACTGTGTAGCCTGCCCAGAGGGTGGGAGCAAAGCTGTGCCCTCTCAAGGCCCAAGATTATGCCAGAAAGCCAAGGGACTGCATAGGAGAGCCACGGCCAATGGTTTGGGGGTATGAATCCCCCAGGGCCTCAGAAGACTGGGCTCTTTAGGGTACAGGATCCCCGACCCCTCCTTTGAAATCCTCTACCCTGGATGAAGGCCGATGACTGGGTGGGTCAGAGACCCCATCTCTCCTTTCTGTCCCATTTGCAGCACTGGTTTTGTTTCCTCAATAAATTTTTAGTTATGAAACATATCTGACCTCTTGCTGATCTTTATCTGACACTGGGGAGGGTAGAAGGTCCAAGTCTCTGCACTACATAATGGCACTGTCTAGTCCCTCTGCCCACCCTGGTGCTCCCACCCAGGTCCTAGTGCAGGGTGGAAGAGAGCCAAAGGGTCCAGGGTCCTTGGTTACTGCTTTATTGCTGTTTGGATCGAGTATAGAAAATGGAAGCGGCTCTGGGAGAGCCTGTGTACAAGGTAGGAAATATACAAACGAGGAGGGAGCTAAAGAGACCACGTTCCCGCCCAGCCTAACCTGGGCTTGGGGTGTGGGGCTGCCCGGGGCGCATGCAATAAATATGGTCCGGGCCCCAGGGAAAGGACGAGGGGACACCGCGGGAGTGGGAGACCAGGTAGGCTAGGGCTTTCTCAGCCCTCTGACTCGAGGGAGGGAAGGGTTGGCCCTGGGGTTAGTGCCACTTGTGCAAAATGAGGAACTTCACATTATCAGTCCCGGGGCGGGCGGGAGCTGGGGCAGGGGGCCCTCCGGCCGGCTCAGTCCCCTCCCCGCTCCCCAACTCTGCCCTACGCTCCGACCCCAGCGGGGGGATTCACAGTGAGAATGGGTGTGGTCGCAAGGGCCGGAGGTAGGGCTGGGAGCGCCCCAACAGTGACATCCCTCCCCCCAAAAGCAGCACGGAGCCAGAGGGGAGGGAGCCAACGAACCACAGGAAGAGGCGGAGAAGGGCCGGGGGTCTCCTTTGGTCAAAGCTGATATCAAAAATATAAATCTCCCTTCCCCCATCCCACCCCGTCCCGGGGTTTTCCCCTCAACCCCACCCCGGGCTAAGGCACAAAGCAGTGAGGCCAGGTGAGGCCGCAGAGAGGTGGGGCCGCCGCCACTGCGGCGACGCTGCGGCTGCTACTACAGTTGTCTGGGAGCGCTGTGCCTGCTCGCTGCCGAGCGGCGCGGGCCAGGGGCCACACGGCGGTGGCGAGGTGGACCGGCGATGGGGCGCTCTAGGTGGGGGAGAAACGGTCGATGGTCCGGCCGTCAGGCCCGGCGGCCAGGTGCGCTCCCTGGCTCAGCACCTCTGCCGCCTTGTCCGGGCTGAGGCCCAGCTCCGCGGTGAACTTAGCCAGCGGGTAGAGGCTCTCGAGCGCCACCTTGGGGTCGTGCAGGAAGTGCGTGGTCTGCGCCAGCAGCTCGGCGGCGGCGGCCTTGTCCTGCTGCTTCAGGCTCAGCTGTTCAGCCGTGAGGCGGGCCACAGCAAAGACACCCTCGGGGAAGTCGAGCTTGCCCTTGCCATCCGGGCCGGGAACGCCGGGCAGCGCCCCCAGCCCTGCCAGCGCCCCGGCTGCGCCCGCTGCGCCACCCACAGCGTGCATCTTCATGTGGCTGATGAGGTTGCGTTGCTGTGCGAACTTGCCACCGCACACCTGGCACTCGTAGGGCTTCTCGCCTGAGTGGATACGCATGTGCTCGGTGAGACGGTACTGGCGCGTGAAGCGCATGCCACACGCGTCGCACGCGAAGGGCTTGAGACCCAAGTGGCTGCGCATGTGGCGCGTCATGGTCCCGCGCTGTGTGAACTTCTTCCCGCAGATTGTGCATGGATAGGGCCGGGTCAGCCAGTGCGTCTTCTCGTGCTGCCGCAGCGTGGCCGGGTCTTTGTAGCTCTTGTCGCACGATGCGCAGCGGTATGGACGCAGCAGCTCGCCCAGGCCTCCGGGAGCCCCAGGGACCTTGTCCCCTCCGGCTCCGAAAGGGGGCCCAAGGCCCGCGGCCCCGGCAGCTACCTCAGCCGCCTCAGCCCTGCCATACAGCGCCTCCTCCTCCTCCACATGCGCCTCCACGTGCGCATTCAGCTGCTCCGAGCTAGGGAAGCCCTTGCCACATGGAATGCACACATACAGGTTGTCACCGAAGCTCTCAGGCTCGCCATAAGCCAGGTGCGGGCATGGGTAGCCCTCGAGGTGACCTCCGGGTGGGCTGGGGTCCTCGCTGCTGCCTGTCTCCTCGCTGCTGCTCTTGTAGTCGTCGCCGTCGCCGCCCGCTCCAGGCCCGTCCAGGCTGCCCGGGTAGCGCGGCGGTGGTGCCAGGCCAAGCGGGGGTCCCCCAGGCGAAGCAGCCGGGTCCCCGCCGCGCTCCTCGCAACGCTCGCCTGGGGAGCTGCGGTCCCGGCCCAGCTCGTCGCCATAGGTGCCCAGGCCTGGCTCGTGCTTCATCCAGCGGTAGAGAAGGCTGGGTCCGTCGGGGCGGCCGGGGGGCTCGGGTCCCGGGCTGCCGCCGCCGCCACGGAACGGGTCCGGAGGCGGTACGGCCTCCTCCAGTTTCTGGAAGGGCAGAGGCGGCAGCGGCGGCAGGGAGAGCGGTGGTTCCTTGTAGGCTGCGGGGCCGGCACTGGGAGGGCTGTCTGGGCGCGGAGGCAGCTCGCGCTCGCCCGGCGGCCGCTCCGGAGGTGCGGAACCCGGCGGGCTTTTCTTGGACAGGTCCAGGCCACAGAGCGGGGAGCAGCGGCGCTCCGCGGCGCATAGGGCGGAGGCTGGGCCGGGGCCGGAGGCGTACAGCTCGGCGCAGTGCGTGTTCACTGAGGCCTCGGGGCCTGACGGCGGCTCAGCACTGGGAGGCGGCGGAGGCCCGGCTGGGGACGAGTAGCAGGCCTGGATGACCGGCGTGGTGGCCCGCAGGCCCCGGCCTGGCCGTCCGTAGGGCGCATAGCCGCCGCCACCGCCACCACCGCCCCGCAGGTGGCAGTACTTGCCATGACGCTTGAGGCGCTTCTTGCACAGCGCCACGAGGTCAGGGATCTGCAGGTAGCTGGCGGCGGCCAGCACGGCTCCCAGGCTCGGCTCGGTCCCCGGAGCCACGGCCGCCGCTGCCGCTGCCTCTGCGCCATCAGCCAGGCGGCCGGTGTAGATGAAGTCCAGCACCAGGCGGAACACAGCCGGGCTCACCATGTCATGGTCCAGGTTGAGCAGGTTGTCATGCACCACCAGGGACTTGAGGTAGGCGCTGCTGGCCGCCAGCACGTTCTTGTGCGCGCGGAAGAGGGCGTTCTGCACCACGATGATCACGTCGCACAAGAAGCCCTTGGTGCGCTGGTTGTTGAGCTGCAGCAGCAGCTGCCTCGAGTGGCCCGGCGCCTCCATCGTGTCCAGCATCGTCTGCCCAGCACAATCTCCTGCAGGGACACACACCAGCAGGTTCAGAGCCGGATGGAGCTCTCACTGCCGGCCGGTAGCCCGGCGCTTCTCCCCTCCACTTCCCCTTCCCCTCAACTAGGCATCGAACACGGCGGCCTGGGCACTAGCGAAGGATCAGCGACCTCTGAGTGTGGGAGCCTGGGCCGGCGGCCCCGACCAGAAGGAGGAGGAGAGTGGCTGGTGGAGAGGCGGCCAGGCTGGCCTGCACCCCCAGACCTGGAGGCGCTGGGCACACAGGCTGGGTTCTGGGGGCTTCCGAGAAGAAAACTGTTCGGGCGAAGTGACTCTTTAGGGGACAGTTACCCGATTTGAGGAAAATGTCCGCTTCAGGAAAAGTCATTCAGGGCTGAGAAGTTTGCCCAAGTGGGATCTAAGGGAGCCGAGTGAAAAGCGCCTCCCGCCTCGGGAGAAGTTGCCCCAGTTGGGGGAAGTGACCCGGAGTAGGGGAGCACCGTGGCCGCCGTGGCGCCGCCTTGGCCGGGGGCTGTCAGGCCTTCAGTTGGGGCCCCGGGCGGCTGCAGCGGCACGGGGAGCGGAGGCAGCGGCTGCGGTGGCGGGCAGAGCACGAAGGCCGGGCCCCGGAGCGGGGAGGGCGTTATATCGGGGCAGGAGGCTGAGGCAGGAAGCAGGTGGGGGGGAGGGGGGAGCCACGCAGCTCCCAGGGGAGGGAGGGGGCAGCGCCCCGGGCGGGCACAGCGCGCAGCCGGCTGTGGCCCTGACCCCGGCCTGCGCCCCACCCGCGTCCCGGCCGGCCTCGGCCTTAGGTCTGCATTCGCGGCCCGGCGCCTCCCTACCCAGCTCCCCTCAGCCCCTTCTTCACGGGAACTCCGCCGCCCAAACTTGGGGAAAAGTTTCCCAACTTCAGACAGGCTGGGAGAGGCGCGCCAGCCCCACTCCCTCGTCTCCTAGCTTTTCCTCTTGCCCCCCATTTCGGCAGCCAGGCAGCCGCTGGGCCTGAGTCGAGCCCTGAGCTGCCCTGCTCGCCCGCTTGCCCGCCCGACCCTGTTCCCCGCCTGGCCCGCAGGGCTTCGCGGCCCGTTACCTGCGGCTGCAACCCTGCCGGGCTTCCCTCCCTGTGGTGGTGGCAGCTCCTAGCCCGCGCCCTACCCGCCCCACTGCCAGGCGCCGAGCTGTGCCAGGGCAGCGCCCCTGCCAGCCCCGCCCGCCAGCTCCCCTTCCCTTCCCCTCGCCTCTCCAGCCCATGTGCGGGCAGAGCCGGCCCGGGCCGCTGACCCCGCCGTGAACCCGGCGCAGAGCAGCGGCCCGGTGGTCCTGAGTCCTCTGGGGGCGACACCCGGAGCTCCGAACGCCAGTCGCGTCGGGACGCCCACGCCGAAGGATGCGCCCGAGGCGGCCAGCGCGTGAGGACCGGGGTGCCTGGATCCCCTGTCCCTCCCGGTCCCCAGCCCGAGGACCCACCTGGGGGGCATGTCGAAAGCCCCGGGCCCGGCTGCCGGCGGATCCAGGGGGGACGTGGCTGCGCTCCGCTGCCCTCCGCCCGCCGGGCCCCCGGTCGGTCTGTCCTGCTGGTCCGTCCTCCCCGCGTCCTGGTCGCTTCTCAGCCCCGCCGCGCTTTCCGCACACTCTTATCTGGAGCGGCCGGGGCTAGCGGGCTCTGCTGCAGCTATGGTGCCACCTCGCGTCTGCACTGGGTTTTGCGCGGCACAGTCGGGACCTCCCTCTCGCGCACCTGGTCTGAAGGCTCGCAGATGCGGAGCTGGATCCAGGAGGTAGGCCTATTCGCAGGTTCACCCTCCTAGATGTGCCCACTTGGGAACCCAAGCCCCGGACCTGCAAGCCACACAAACCCCGGGGTTTTGAGCTGAAAGCTCTCATGTACATATTTCCAGATTCTCACATTGCCCCAATTCGGAGAAGTCCTGCCCTCAAGGAGGGGACTCTGGTGACAGTAGATGGTGGGAGGGAGGTTATAGAAATCCTAAGGGAGAAGAAAATAGACAAGATCTTTGGAGATTCTCCTTAGATATTCCTAAATGGGACTGTCCACTTGTACTCACCGCCACACACACACCCCCTCACTCAGACACGTGTTAAGCATGCACAAAAGGAACCTGTTTGCACCCAGATCCTCTCCAGGTATTGACACCTGCGGGTGCTCATGTTTGCATAGACACAGCTTCCCCCTTCCGGAGTCCAAGTCCCGACTCTCTAGGATACTTTGGGGGCTGCCACGTATCGCCCAACGTGAATGTGGGCAGACCGATTACCCAAACAGCCCACCCTGAACTTGCAGGTCTCAAGGGACCCCAGGATATTCGACTGAAAATGCATGGACAGTGACTTTTGGGGTCCCACAGAAGCGACCCCAGTCCCCAGATTCCCCGAGTGAGCCGTTTTGAAGGACGCGCTTGGAAACCTCGTCTCCAACCCACAGACCCGAGAGAAATGTGACAGGAGGGCCTGCAGCCCGCGATTCCTCGCAAGGTCCTACACCCCGAGCGAAGGTCGGGTTCGTGCAGGTGACTCTCCTTCTGGGAGAAAGGGGAACCCGCACTGGCATGCAGGCACTCGCAGGGCTACTCCGGAAGTGTCCTCGCGCGTCCCCGCCACCGCATCAAGCAGCAGCCAGCGCCAGGTCTCGCTGCGGCCCACGCTCCGCCTCTTCCCTGCACCTCCTGACCCCCGCCCACACGTAGGGGGTGGGAGTAGGTCCCGAGAACGTCTGCAGCTTCTGATTGGCTGCGCATCCCTCAACCACTGCGCTAGAGGCTGGGGTGCAGTGTTA
Source organism: Pteropus medius (assembly GCF_902729225.1). Lineage (NCBI taxonomy): Eukaryota > Metazoa > Chordata > Mammalia > Chiroptera > Pteropodidae > Pteropus > Pteropus medius. The sequence continues at coordinate 15,664,893 of NW_024349799.1, read as the reverse complement.
CCATAGTAACCGCTGAGGTTCGCCCAGATCCTGTCTCTCCAAGGCCTTGGAGAGCTTAGCAACCACACAGGGCAGGTGGGCGGGTGCGGGCAGCGCTCGTCGCCCCCAGTGCGGTCCTCCGCCCCCATGTCTCCGCCAGAGGTAGTAGCTGAGTCACTCATTGAGGCGACGCGGGCGCGCCTACTCGCGGTCCCTGACAGACACCAAAGGCTCGGGCGCCCCCCAGAGGCTCCCTTTCTTCCTTGGGCGACTTCATGGCCTCTGAGCCAGGAGGCAGCTCCTGGTTCCCGCAGATCCTCATTCCCACAGCGTCCTGAGCCCGCCCTCACCCTGCTTCTACTTGGAGTTATGGATCAATCTTACCCCAGTCTTCTCTTCCGTTTCCCCACGGAGTCTTCACTAGGGAAGTAGTGAGGTTCAAAAAATAAAAATGGTGGGCTCCTGAGCCGAGGCCCCTATGGCAGGGGGACGTGCTGTGTGCACTGAGAAGTGCTGGAAGGAGATAGAAAGGCTCCTCAGTAGTGCTCCTAGAGCTGGGCTTTGAAGAATGAATAGTTCTTCCCCCAGGCAGAAAGACATTCCGGGAGAAGAGAACCTCTGAGACGAACCGGGAGGAAAAAGAAAGAGGACCTCTAGGTGGCCAGATCTCAAAGAGTGTGGAGGACCTCTCTGAACCAATTTCTGCTGTAATCTTTTAACCTCTTGATTGGGCCAGATCCTTGCCCCACAAGGAGCCCTTCAGCCCTGTGCCTCTTTTGTGCAGTGGCACCTGTCCACTGTAGACCCACCCCAGTGTCTGCTGCACCCACTGTCCTTTTTTTCCTGGATCCTGGTTTTCCAAGTTAACTCACTGCCCCAGCCTCTACTCTCAAGCTGTCCTTACATCTGTATGAGAGTCTCATTAGATCCTCCCCGAGCCTAGCTGCCCTGTTGTGGACGTCGCTCTTCTTCAATCTTTGACCTTTCCCTTCCTCCCTAGTTTCACCTGCTCTGGCCTGGCATAGCCCACTCCATACCCAATCCAGTTCCTCTCTCTGGATGCACTGCCCCTACCTCATTGAGAGCCCTTCTCAAATTGATGGAGCTAAGCTGGGCCAGGATCATTAATTTCCCTGCTCCTGTCCAGAGGAACTCTGCCCCACATAGCATGGGCCCTTGCTGCCATTTCTGAACCTCAGTAATTCTAACTCCTCCAGGAAGTGATCTCTGCCCTGCCTCCCACTGGAGACCCCTCTCTGCCAAGCTGCCGAGCTCTTGGTCTCTTTCACTCATTATCGCCCTCATATGAGCTCTTTCAATACCCATCATTCCACAAATGGGTCCGCTGGGTGCCAAGGTCTGAAACTGACCCTACTGACCTTGTCCTTCCTCCACTTGCTGGGGCTTCCTCACCCCCTTCTCCTGCCACCTTTTCCCCAACTCCTCCACAAAGGACCCTCTTGCTCATTTCTGGGGAGTCCAAGCCACCCTCCTTAATTTTTTTGCCTTCTCTTAAATCTCCAGCTCCCTACTGGTACCTGGACCCCATTCCTTCCTTCCCGGCCCAGCCTCCTACCCAAGCTTTCCAAGACGCCTAGGCTCCTTCACACTTCTTCCCCCAATCCACACCACAGGTCTAGATGCTGCCCTAGGCCCCTTCTAGGGTCTAGTTTCCTCTCCTGCCCAACCCCTGCCCAGGATGATGACACCGCAGTGACCACTGGGGTATAACACTGCCGCTGGGGGATCTTGTGACATCACGGAACCGTCGGGTCCAGGCACTGAAGAGTGGGAGTGGAGACTACCGGATGAGGACCTTGGAAAACCGGGCTGGGATGGGGTTGTGCCCCCATGTGTCCCAGGAAGAATAAAAATGCAAGGGACCCGTCAGCCCTCCTGGCACTATCATCCTGCGGCCCCCCAACCCGCATTTCCGGAAAATTAACCCTTTATGGACCAGTACTGGGGGCACGGGCTGTTCCTGCTTACGTGCGTCCTCCTCTCCCTCCCAGCTCCTCTTCGCCTCGGTCCCCACCCCACCCCCGCCACTATAAATAGCCCCTCTTCCCGTTTCCTAAATTCCCTGCTGACGTCTGCAGCGCGTCAGTGTGTAGGAGCCGCGGCCGCATGAATGAGCCGCCGCACGAGTACTACGCGCGACTATAAAAGCCGCCGCGCCAGCGGGGCTGCAGGAGGCGAGCTGGCGCGGGCGCGACGCGGCCGGGCAGGTAAGCGGGACTGACCGGCCGACGGGCAACAGATGGACCGATGCACAGACACGGACGGGAGGGCAAGGAGGAGACCGGCAGGAGGCAGGTCGTAGGGCCCCTACTGGGGTGGGGTTGGGGACAGGGTAGGGGACGAGGATTTCCACGCAGCTGGTGGAGCCAGGGCCGGAGGCGTACACAGAACCCCGTACAGCACCTGCCCATGCCCAGATGGAGACACAGCCACTTCGGAGGAGCATCAAACAGAAGACAGACCCTCGGAGTCCCCGCGGCTTTTCCTGGGGCTCCTGCGCCATCCTCCCAAGAAAGTGGGGCGAAGATGCTGGCGCCTCAGGAAACGCACCCCCTCCTCCCCCTCCCTTCAGCGCGGTGACTCAGCCTCGCTGCCCCCGGCCGGCTGAACAGGGCGTCGGCAAGGGACAGACGCCCACCTGCCCGCCACCCCGGATTCAGCCAGACTACCCCCTCCCCGTCCAGTCCCGTCCGGCTGGTTCCTCTGAGCCCCCGACTTCCCGCTTCTGCCTGAGGAGCTGTCCTCTCAGGACCAGGCAGGGGCGGGGCCTGAGCCTCGGCAGGACTGCCCCGCCCGACACCCCCACCGCCACTGACACCCCCACCGCCACCGGAAGTGCTTCTCCGCAGGGACATCTTTGACGTCACAGGGCTTTGACGTCAAGGGCCGCGTGCCGGTCCGCGAGCGCTGGGGCAGAGAAAGGCGGGAGACGCGGGGGAGGAAGAGCAGCAGCGCCCCCAGCTGCGAGCGACGGAGGCACTGCCGCCCGGGCAGTGTGCCGGCACCTTGGCTCTAGACTGCTTACTGCCCGGGCCGCCCTCAGTAACAGTCTCCAGTCACGGCCACCGACGCCTGGCCTCGCCCCAGGACCGCGGACCTGGCCACCTGCCGCGCCCCTGGCCCTTCTGTCCCCAAGAGTCCCTCATTCCCAGGCTCGCTGCCCGCGCCGCCGCTGTCCGCGGTGCTGATCCAAGGCAGGCGCTGCCATCGGGCCGTCGCGTCCCTGTTCCCCAGGGGCTGCGAGGGGCGACCGGCCCACATGGACACCGCACAGCCCAGGAGCAGTCCAGCGCCTGGTCCCCACCGTGCGCACTGCCCCCGACACCCCCCCTCCTCCGCCGTCTTGACGTCGTTAGCCTAACTGGAGCTGCGGCGGTGCCGTCAGCAATGCGCGTCCCGCCCCCGCGTCTCCAGGGCAACCGTGGCTTTCGATTGTTACTGTGGGAACCGGAGGTAACAGTCTACAGCCATGGTCGCCCCGCAGCACGCCCACGCGCCGCGCCACGCCTCGCACTGCCAGCGGGGGATGGGGGAGACCACGAGCAGGAGGAAATGGGGGTAGCGAATCAAGATTCGGTGTGTCTGTGCAGATGGGGGGCGGGAGGTTCCGCGCAGGCAGTCGGGCCTACCCCCGCGTCTGACTGCCGCGTTCCACCGAGGCAGAAGAGGATGCACAGTGTGTGGAGTATGTCTGACCGTCGGCCTCACTACCATCCTATTCTCCTAGGCGAGGTACTGCATGCGGCAAGGGGATAGTGAGAGAAGGGGTAGTTATGAGATTTGGGTTCTTTTTATCTCCTCAATGGGAGGGAGGCTGTTGGGACTTGGAGGCAAGATAAAATGATGTTTGCCTCCTGGGGACTGAAGGGAGTAGACAACCTCATTCTTCCAGAACCCTTAGCTGAGTAGGCAAAGGGCGAAAAGTAATCCTTGACCTCATTTTCTGATGGAGTAGCAGCCTTTCCTCACTCCTGTGCCCACTCTTTCCTTCCTCTGAGCCACATAGGGTAAGAAAGCTTCCCAGCCCTCAGGAAGGCAGTGGCTTGTAAAGTTAACCCGGTCCCCAAAGTGTTGTCTGAATGCGTCAGCAATCTATCTCTAAATGCTGGATTCCAATTTGAGACAGGAAGGTGAGGTGCGTGCATACAGACATGTAGCCCAACAGTGTCTCAAATTAGCCCTATAAGAAGGGGGGTGAATCAGAGGGGCCGAAGTCCTTTTGTGCCAGTAAAGTGTGAACAATGACCTATTCAAAACATTGTGTATGTCACCTGCCACCACCATCACCACCCACTTCAGGAGCTGACTGTTGGATATTAGGTGCAGGACTTTTCTAGGGACAGAGTTGGGAATGATAAATGCAATACAGCCCTGCCAACCAATAATCCAATTTTACTTTACTTTTCCATACCCCCTCCTTTTCAAAACTAAGACAATTGGTGCTGATTTCCAGCTAATCAGCATCCATGTGCCACCTTCCTCCCACCCAAGGACCCTGAGGTATTAGATTAAAATGCACTTGATTTTGGAATCCAGTGGACATCTGTAGGCAGACTATAGTGTGTGCAGGTGGGAGTAGTGCACTGGGAAGCAGGAGGTCCAGCCTGGCTTCACCAACTGGTTATTATTTTAATGTCTCCTGAGATGATAATCCCTCCTTTTGGCCAGGTCTGCTGTGAGGATCACACAGAATCATGCAAGTAAAAACCTTTAAAAACTGCAGGATATTTTGCTTTTAAATACTATTCTCTTAGGCTACTATGTCTTTGTGGGAGGGATGTTGGGGAGCCTCCAGTTCTGGTCATTTAGGCAGAATAAACAGAGGAGGGGGCACATCTCTGAGCAGAACCTCTGGGATTGGGGCTATTAAGAGGTTCTTTGCTAAGGAACTCTCTCTCCCAAATGCTTTATGAATCTAAACTGGAGTGAGAGGTAGAAAAAAAGCAATGCAGGGATATTTTGAAGAAAGCAAGTCTTTTGCAGTTGGAACGCATCTGGCAAAGGTGGTCAGAGGGGGAAAAAAACCAGAGGATTGACTGTACAACGTTGAGTTTTTTAGTATGTTGTAAAGTTAGATTAATAGTAGAATCTACTTCATGAAGTTATGAGATTAAATTAAGTAACTAAAGCTTTTGCTTATCAAAATGTCTGGCATAGTTAGTACTCAATAAATGGTGTTCCTCTTTCTAGTCTCTGGACCTCATTTTCCTTAGTTATAAATTGAAAATATTAGATCAATATCTAATAATGGAGTGCATGAAAATCACATGGGGGCTTTTTTCAAATAATACATATTAACTGACTTATCTTTCTTAGCAATGGTTTTCAAATATTATGTTGCATGAGAATGACCAGGGATAGCTTGTCAAAATGCAGATTCCTGGGTACTAGTGACTGACTCAGTGGGGCTGGAGTTGGCTCTGGGAATCCAAGTTTTAACAGGATACTGTTGCAAATGGTCCATAGAGTCTGTGTATGTGCATGTGTAAGATTCTCTGTTCCTGGAGGGCATACTAGATGACATATCTCACTTGTTGGGAACCAGTGGACCACATACCTGTTTCTTTCTGGCTTGGACATTTTATGATTCTCGGGGGTGATTCTCCTCATCCTAAGCTCCGCCTAATACTGCTCTGCTCCACCTTCATCCAACTTTAAGTCCTGGCTTAAAATTTATTCCCCAATATATCTTCCCCTCTCTCCTTTAATCCTCACAATAATCCCAAGTAGCAGCAGCTGTGGTATACAAGTCATCATTTCACCTCTTGGGACCTTGCTAAAGGCAGCAGCCTATGATTGCCATGAGAGCACGAGTCCTGAACTGCAGAGCCACTGCATTCCATTCTGAACTGCTTATTTCTAGAGAAGCCAAGGATCTGAATTTTTGTGTGAAATTCCTAAAGTTTTAAATACTATAAATCCAATCTTTTCTGAAATTCTACAAACCAAATCAAACAGGTCTATAGGAATTATTCAGTCCATTTCAGCAACTCCTCCTATTGCCAACGGATCCCTTTAAAACACCAAGAGCAAGGCAGAGGTGGGCTGTAACAAGGGAGGTCTTTCTCCCCACTCCCACTTTCTGCTATAAAGGTCTTAAACCCAGTAAACTAGGTCTATCTGGCGGGAGAAGCGGGGTGGGGTAACGCCAGCTTTTTGTCCTTTTAATCTTGAACAGCTGCTATCTATAGTGAAGAACTCAGAATTTTGGGTAATTTAAGGAATATTAGTCTGGTTGTCTCATGATGGGCTGGAGTATTTGTGCTGCATCCCCTAATCCTAATTCCTGATCCATTACTAAAGTCCCTGAGAGTAACCATGTTTGAGAGTGATAGGGTCTGTTGTGATCTCCCAGAAAAGGAACAAGCTGGTGAGCCTGCAGAGACAGGGCTGAAGTCAGAGTAGTTCCGGCAGAGCACGGAGGCACTGAAGTAGAAGAAATGGCTAAAGTGAGCAGTCTTTAGAATGCCTAGAACCAACTGCACTTCCAAACCAGAAGGGCTGCTTAGGCCTTGGCTATAATCACTAAAGTAACATCTATCTCAGAAACTTCGCAAATGGGGGCAAGTTTGGAAGAGTTGCTTTGGTGTTGTCTTTGGCCTTCAAGGTTTTAGCACCATCCCACCCTTTATAGTTCAGAGGGGCTAAGGCAGTTATGGAGGAGAAAGCACGAGAAGCCAGGGTTTGACATAAGGCCAGCACACAACTCTAAGGGATCACAATGGAGGAAGCCTCAACTCAGTGTGGCCTACGCAGTCTTGCCAGATGATCTCCTCCCAGAACTTCTCAGATATAAATTCTTCCCCGATCAGCCACTGAGGTCTCCTTTATTTCTGCTTGGGGCTTAAGACTTCCACCAAAAATGTGTAAGCATATATGTACACATACATCAACTTCTCTTGGGGGCTTATAACTGGAACATCTCCCTGCCTCGTGCTGCCCTGGAGGCTGTGTCGATGGCAGACTTCTGGTATAAAATGTGGGTTTTTTTTTTTTTTTTTTCCTGTATAAATAAAAAGATGCTCAAAATCCAAAGCACTAATTTATTGTGTGGCAGTCACAGTGGTACCAGCACCTGCTTTTCCCATGTCACCCTCCACGCACCCAGGGCTGCACTGGCCTTTTTCATGTTTGAGTGTAGATGCCAAGATCAAAATCCATTAAGGCCTCCTGTTTCCCATTTTCTTGAGTGCAGAGCTGGGCTTATATAATTTGGGTTTTAAGAATTGTTATTTGTCTAATTAGTGATGCTGAGGAGCCCTAATAGCAGAAGAGGTCCAAGGGTAGGGAAAAGGGGAGGGCGAGGATCATAGAGGCTAACCCAGTCATGTGTCCTCACTGGAGTGAGAAGGGGATGTAGGAGCGGGGGCATTGTTGATCTTTTACTCTACAAACTGGTCCAAGAATTTGAGGTAGGCCTGACGCTGCGGTGCAGCTGCTGGAATGAAGTGGCCACCGGAGTGGGTGAGAGTGATGGCTCCAGTGAATCGGCTAGCCAGTTGCACACTTTCCTGAGAGGGGATGACACGGTCAGTGTCCCCGAAAACATGGAGTGAAGGTAGTGAAAAGGGGCCCTGCAAGATGGATTCCCAAAGACCAAGGCCCCGAGGACAGAAACCAGATATCAGGATGATAAATCTTGGCAAGGGAAAACGGGGGTCACCAGCTTGACCAAGGGCACACACAAGGGCTGCTAGCGCAGCTCCCTGGCTGAAACCAAGCAGTCCGCTGAAAGGTCCCGACTCGTTCAGTGCCCGTGCCACCGTTCCCAGGGCTTCCTCCAGACCCCTGCACACTGTGGACTCTTTCAGTGCGGAGAAAACGTCTGCCTCCTGTTCTGAAAACCACCAGCCTCGAAGCTGCTCCTCTGGAGTGAAGAGCCCTACAGCGATATGGAGGAGAGGATGAAGTTAGGGCATGGGGGAATCCAAGGGAAAAGTAATGGGAAAGGGAGGGGAGAGTTTGGGAATGACAGGGAGAGACAGCTGAGGGATGAGAGAAGGCGGTGTGGGGGAAATGAGGTGGGGAATAGAGTGGCATGGAGAGGGGAAAGACAGATCAAGGTGGAAGCCTGGGAGGCTGCGATGGAAAAAATGAAGGCTATGGGCAAATGAAGTGGGAGGAATGAAGGATGATACAAGGTTTGGGGTATGCTGACGGGTGTTATGAGGACGAGAAATAGAGACTTGGAGCGCATTTCCGGTCAGAGCTCGTCTCACCAGACTCCGGCCCGACACCCTCCGTGCCCGCTTTGTCCACGACCGGGTGCGGGCCGCTGACGCACACAAGCTCAGCGCGGCCCCGCAGAGCCTTCCTCAGCGCTCCTGTCTTCTCGCGGAAGCCCCGCTCGCTCTGCCGGAAGCCCGCCAAGCACAACACCCGAAGAGGCGGCTTCGCCGCCATTCCGCAGGGAAGCGCGACGTAGGCACCGGAAATGGCCCTTCCCCCAGTGGAAGTTGGATTACGTGAGGGGCGGAACCAAATACCGACACCACCCTGAAGGCGGGCCTCAGAGCAAGCGGGCGTGCCCATGACAACGCGGAGGGGTGAAGCGCGGCCAGAGCTGGACGTATACCTGAAACCCAGGAGCGTCTCATGAAACGAGGGGCGCCGCCTTCTCGTTTCTGCAGCTGCAACCCTCGCAAGTCGCGGCTGGAGAGGGGCGCGTAGACCCCTCCTGCACCTGAAGTCGCACATTTTGGTCAGGGTCTCTCTTCTACATCCTCCACCCCTTTCCCATGTTTCTCCCATTGCAGCCGCAAGGCGGCGCCCTCGGCTCGCGTCGCTAGGGAGCGAAAAGTGCCAAGGCCGCGACCAGGAGCGGTCACTCCTGTCTCCTTGCAGTCCCTGCCTACCTTCCCCGCAGGCCGGCCTAGGGCGGGCCGGTCCCGTCCGTGGTTCACTGTCCATGGCCCCAAGGAGCTTCCGGCGTAAAAGTCCATGGGGTAGGGCTGTTGCCAGGAAATGTCCCTCAGGGCCACTGCTGCCTAGGGGAGGAAAACCAGTCAATAACATTTGCCAAAATTTTTCTGCACAGGATTATTTAACCCAGTCCTCACAATGGCCTACGAAGGTTTTATTATCCCTATACCACAGGAAATGTGAGGTTCAGAGAGGTTAAGAGACTTGCCCAAGGTCACCCAGCAATGAAGTGGCTCAGCTGAAACTAAGTGTTGCCCACCCATCCCCACTCCCCTTCAGATTCCTCCCTTAAGAGAATCAAGTACAAAGCCTACTCTCTCCCAGGGATTTTCACATCTTGGTGTTACCTCATAGGGTGTCAGCAGCGGCTTGGGGAAGGCTGTGCCCCAGTCAATGGAAAGGCGTGGACATGCCACTTGCACCCACCTAAGGAGAAAAGTCAAGTCAGACCCAAGGAAAGGTCCCTCCTCCTCTCCTCATGCTGAAGAATATGACTATGTCCCCAATGAATGCTTACTATTAATTTTAAAGACTGTAATCTACTACTGTTTAGAATAACACTGTAGTGTTGCTTATCTTCTCCTGTTTCCTCCACTGACTACAAGCGTTCTGAGGGTAGGACCTGGGAAGCTCATTTGTGATGGTATAACAGAGTCAAATTTAGGGTTTGGTACAGTGCAGATGCCAACCATCCCTCAAACTTATCTCACACAGAACTATTAATGATGTTGCAGTTGCCTGTGAGCCCCCAAGGAAGACAGTAGGTATGACCCATAGCCAAGGGTAGCCCCTGTTGGAAGAGTGCTCTGTAAATGTTAAAATTTCATGATCATGGAAGCAATCCTCATTTATTCCAGTCTTCAGTATGTGCTGGGCAGAAATCAGAATCTAAGCCTCTTTAGCTAGAGTCATAGGTAGGCAGGCAAGGGAAAACGTACACATCCACCTGAGGAAGTAGGCTGAGCTTGCTGGGGAAGACCTCAGAGAGCAGCAGCCTCACAAAGGGAAGTCTCAAGGCTTGGAGACGAGATTCCAGGTGCTGTTGGTAGAGGGAGACAGAGCTGGGGTCACCATGATCAAGTAGCCATGGCCAAATCCCTTAGCCTACTGATTTCTCAGTCAGTCCCCTCCTCCAGAGGCCATCCTGAGCCCTGACCTCCAGAATCTTGGGGCTACCCTGACGGCCCAAAGTGCCCAGGATAAGGCCCCAGGATTTAGCTGAGCGGGCAGTGGTTATGGCTTCTTGGCGGTTGACCTGCATGCGCTGGTGGTCATAATGCTCTCTGGACAGGACTTTGCTGTATGGATCATATCTGGAAAAGAAGAAGCTGTCAGGGTCACCATAACAGCCACTCATGGGACTTGTGCTGTACAAGGCTCTCTGACTCAGCCCCTTGGTCTCCTGAACCCGCAGACTCTATGCAGGTAATTAGGAATAGAGATAAGAACAGAGATTGTCATTGGGAAGATCAGTCCCACAGCTGAAGCAGGCAAGAGTAAGAGAGGATTTTAGGATCTTGGTGTGAATTCCAGGGGATGGGTGGGGTACTGTGCAGCAGTAGCCTTGGGTTTGATACCCGGATTCAGGACCCAAGTGCCTCAGACCTTTAAGGCTGGGGTCTGTTAAGGGAATGAGAAGATTTTGACCAATTGAGAGCCTCAGTGGCAGAGAATTCCGCCCCCTCCCCAGTTGGTAAGCGCAGCTCAGCCCATACCGGTAAGCAGGGACATTGGGGTTGGCAATCATGACAGATTCCAGATGGAAGCGGCCATCTCCAAGATATCTGTAGTGGAGTAGAAACGGGTGGTGAGTGTGGGATGGGCAGAAGCAGGTACTGGCTTGGGGATACAAAGGACTGAGCTCTTAGCTGGCTGTGCTACTGACTGTGTGTATGAACTGGGACAGGTCATTTCACCTCCCAAGGCCTTGGTTTTCTTCCATGTAGAATAAGGAGTTTGAATTGATGACCATAAAGTCCCTTTAGTTATATAATGTAGAATCTAAAAACACCCCCCACCCCCAGCCTTCTGGGAGAAGAATAAAGGGGCAGCCGAGGCAAGGCAAGGCTGCTCAGGGCTCTAGAGATCCTAACTTGGAGGTGGGGGACAGAATCTCCCTTACCAAGTTCAATACAGACATGGGAAGTAGTGTTCAGGATGTCATCTATGTTGTAAATGAGGTTTAAGGGTATACACTGGCTATTCTCTACACAAACTAGCTCTTCGGTCCAGTTGCTGAGTTGTAACAATAGCTACTGTTTATGGGACTTGTGCCTTCTGTGCACTGGGCCTGGACTAAGCACCTGGCATGTATGCCTTCACTCAGTCTTATCAAATAATCCTCCAAGCTATAGTGTCCCCATTTTAGAAGATACCACTGAGGTTCAGGGATATTAAGAAACTTTCTCAAGTCCACAGCTATTAAGCAGTATATCTGGGACTGGACTCTAGGCTTGATCTCCAGGCTGTACCCAGCATGTCCTAGAAGATGCTACCTATAACAGTACCTTCTCAGGTCATGGAGAGGCCAGAGCATGGAAAATAATCTGCCATGGCAGCTTCTTCTCTGGGAGACCACACTGAATTTTGATGAATGGCCAACACTCAGAGTATTCCTCCCTCCCACACACACCTTAGAGCCTCCAAGGGTAAGTATCTGTGAGTTCAAGTTATGTAGGCACAGGCACTGGGAATGTCCCTCAGGGAGCAGGGCTACCAGGTATGGGCTAGGGAAGGCCCTGATATGGTCTCATCTATGGGCAGGGGTGTCTGTGTGGGTGTAGCAAGGTCTGTAAAACCAGCAGCTGCAGCCCCAGAGGTAGGGCTGAGTCAGGGGACTGCCGCTCCCTCATTCCCTGTCATTAGCTGGGAATGGGGCTCCCCTCCTCAGCCCTAGCTGGGAGCTGTCGGCTTTGAGGCTGGCTGCATTCACACAACATTAAGCATTTCCATTACCTAAAATAATTAGGCAGCAGGAGACACGCTGCTCCTGCTTGTTAGCTGTCCGGATGCTAAATTAATGGGGCTACAGCCTGGGTGTGCCCATCCATCTTCTCCAATTATATTCCCACCATTTCCAGCCCACCTGCATGCCCCATGAGGCCTTCTGATTCCTGTCCCACCTTGGGCATAGCCTTCTGGATAGTGGACAGAGCACTGGAGAGGGAGACAGAAAACCTGAAACCCTATTTGGTCCCCATCTTGCAGAGTGACCTTGAGCAAATGGTTAAGGAGCTTTAGACTCCTAAGGTACATTTCTTACATCTCTATGACTGCCCCTCCTCCCATTTCACTTACACAACAGCGTCCACCTCTTTGGATAGGTAGGGAGATGTGCAGCCCAGAATCTCCCCAGGGGACAGGGGTTTGCACTGTGGGACACTCACACGATACTCAGCTTTCAGCTCCTGGGCAGCTGCCTGTAGGGATAACAAGAGAAAGGAAACAAGAGGATGGAGAGGGGAGCCAGAGCCAGAGGACCAGCCTGCAGCGCCTGGCAGCGGGATCCAGGAATAGCCTGGAGACTGGCTGCTGTCTGTCTACTTACCTGCAAGGTTGACACAAACTGAATGGTGCTGACCAGGGCAAGGGCACTGGCTGGGGGAAAGGTGAGGCGGATAGAGTCCAGTAGGTGGGTTGTGTCTATCCGGATGTCCACAAAGACATACAGCACCCGGAAGTCTTGGGCCGAGGTGTCCATGGGAACTAGGAGGAGGGAAGAGTTCAGGCTTTGTTTGGAAGGCAAGAGGGGCAGAGAGCCTGGCCTGGGCCAGTGGCTTCAGACTGCAGGTAGAAGGGGGGTTGGGGTGGGTCACAGGTTCTTCAGAAGCTCCCTATCTGTCACTAGGCTGGGGCCCAGCCTACTCTACTACCAACAGCCTTTAAAACACCCTCATCTGGGACACCAGCATAGTTTCCAAGGCAACCAAATCCAAAGGAAAGATCCACCTGCAGAGCAGGAAGGCTGAGGCCATCCCAGAAACCAGGAGGGACCTCATGCCTGCAAGCAGGACAAGAAGGTGCTGTGAAGGAGATCAACGTACAGTCCTGCCTCCCTGGTCTACTATACCCAGGCAGCTGTGGCCATAGTGCACCAGGAAGTCAGCTCCCAGGGCCCTTGCAGTAAAGTCATCCACACAGCAAGCCCCATAGGTCACATCACCCATCACCATCACTTCAGCCTCTGTGAACCTGTGGGGATGGGAAACAATAAGACGGTGAAACAAGGAATGAGGTGGAAGAGAGACCTAACACTGTGGAGGTATCTCAGGGCCCAGTTCCTCTCTCCCTATCTCTTCCAATCCCTTGGGTAGGCAGCTGCCATTTCTGCCAACAAAGAGTAGGAGGGGCCCAGCTGCCACCTCCCCCAGTCCTGGCAGCAGGTCCTGGAACTGTAGCCGTATGAGGATGGTCTCTGTAGCACTCTGATTCCTCTGCCCAGGCTCAGATTGCAAGAGGTACCCCCAACTCTCAAACTTGAGTACACAGGGTCAAACACAGACCTTTGATGCCCTAACTCATCCCACCCAGAGTGCTGAAGCAGTGAGCGTGTACACATGTGCAAAGGCACCTGCGCCCATGCTCTGGTACCATGAGGTGTGTGGGCATGCATGTGTGGGTACATATAGCCTCCCTGACTCCCAAACTCCCTGCTACTTCCTCACCCTTAGTCAGGGCCCTTTGTGCCCAGGATTGAGGGACCCATGCACAGCTCTACACAGCACATGGCACCTCCCACGCACCTCATGCGTCAGGAAGAGTGGGCTCTGGCCAGCACAATGCCATGGGATCTGTTGCCAGGCCTGAATCATTGTGGAACGGGGGTGGGTGGGGAAGACCCTACACCCCCTAAACTTACTACAGGAACAGAGCTGGAGGACCAGCTCTTCCCTGGGAGACCCACCCTTGGAGCATACATCCTGGCTCAGTTACTGGGGTCTCTCCATTCTTTTCCTGGAAGTGTGGTGGGGAAAGCTAAGCTGCTGCCAGTCAGCCCCGATCTCCACCCCTCCTTCCCCAAATCAAGCTGTGCACAGAAGCAGATTATTCAACTCCTTAGAATGCAGCCCAGGCATCTGAGTCAGCCTGAGCACTTAATTTTTTATAGATTAAAATGTATGCAAATTGGCCCAAGCCCCAGAGAGCATCCCCAAGGGTCGAGAGGGTGGGAGCAGGGAAGTGAGTCTGGTGGATGAGGAGCAGGGTGGGGGAGGGCAGTGGCAAGGAAGTGGGAGGCTCCCATCACAGGATGACCTCCCCTTTTCCCATTCCCCCTCCCTGTTTCTGTGCCTGTTCCAGATGGCTGAGCACTCAACCCCCCTCTCAAAGATGGCACATTGTATTGAAGAAACTTAGAGGGGGTAGAGGAACTGAATACTGTCTCCTAGGCACTTCTCTCCCTGCCAAGCCCCTCCTTGTCCTACTCCCCCAGATAAGCCAGAGAAAATGGTTCCCCCTAGCCAGACCCCACACCGATTACTCCACCATTACAGGGTCAGCTCTGAGGATTCATAGGTTCCTCCTCAGACCCCACCACCTGCTCTAAATTTGGGGTTTTCTCCTTTGTGTATGGTTGTGGGAGGGGACAGGGTAAGGCACAGGTCCAAACGGACAAAATGATGCCAACAGACAGAGCTATAATGGGCAAGGGGAAAGTCTTGACCCATCTCCCTTTCCAGTGCCCCAAGCCTCACCTTTCCAAGATATCCACAATGGTGCAGGCAAAGAGGAGGAGGCCTTCAGGCATTTGCAAGGCCACTGCAAGACAGAGCAAAGACATAAGAAAAGAGGGCTGGGGCAAGTCTGGAATGGGGACACTGCCACTAACTGGGCCAGATAACCTCTCCATCCCCACTTAGCTGAAATCTTGGGGGCTCACCCTTCTTGGCTTGGGCCTGTTGGATCCTCCAGATGGTCTTGGGGATTTCAAAGTTATAGTTGGAAGGCAGGACTTGAATGGCTGCCTGCAGCTGGGGGTTGTTCAGGATCTCAGTGGGGATCTGATTGGCCAAGCGGCCCCGAGGGGCTCGACCTAGGATGAATGTAAGGCCTGAGTCAGTACCTGGCTAAAACCACAGCCAGACTCAGTTGTTAACTCCACCCAAGTTTCAGGCCCATATTCCAGATCCCAGCCTTCTTCCCCAACTGAGTTCATCCTGAAGCTGGAAAGACAACTCATTAAGCCAGGAGAAAATCTGCATAATTAATTTCCATGTTGTGAAATTACTGAGAATCAAAGGTTTGAAAGACCATAAATGGAGAATCGTTCACCCCCTTATCTAAGGAGAGCAGAGGTGACATCAGGGGACTGAACTGAAGCGCAAACAGGAAAAAAGTCCAGATAACTGCTCCTTGACAGAGAACGAGCCTGAGAAAAACCCAGGAGCCAAGCCAGCCCAAGCATTCTGGGAAAATGTCCCTCTTCTCCCCTGCATAAGAACACCTTGAAGTTCTGAGGTCCTAGATAAGAGATCTATATATAAACTGTTGTAAGTACTAATTTAATAGATGGCCCTCTGTACTTGAGTCCCACTGATTATGTCTACACTGGTTAATTCCTGCATTCTTCTCTTTCTTCATTTAAAAGAGAAGTAAACATCATACATTTAACTGACTTAACAAGTTCCCTAGTCCCATCGTTCCCTCAGGAAGAGTGGACAGAACACACTCTAGTCAGGACTGAGGGCAAACAGGTAAGGATAGAAGTGACCATGCCCTTTAAAGGCTAGTAGTCTAGTGGGGGCAAATACAAATAATTACAATCCCCGATTTAAGGATAAAACATTGTAGCCCTTTAGCAAAGCTGCAGCCCTCTGTCTGCATCCTGTTTGCCAAAATTCAGTTTAGCTCAACCCCCAGATATTTCTTTAGGAGCCAGTTTGAGAATGTGACAGGGCAAGAAATTAATTTATTCAACGAATATTTACTGAACCTGTACTATGTACCAGAACTTATGCTAAGACTCCTTACTACATAGGTAGGCTCTTCCCAGACCTGATAGCGGGGAGGTGGGTAGGTGGTAGTGGTGATGGTGCAGTGGATAACTAGCATGGCAAGCTGAGACCCTGAGAACGGATTTGAATGCTCTGGTTTTGTTCAGTTGTTTCAAAGGCCTTGGAACAACCAGCCCAGTGTCCCTGGGCCCCCCACAGAAGCTCCTCTAACAGGCCCAAGTTAATGTGTAGGAGCGGCTAGTCTTAGAATCTCAATTTGTTCCAAGGGCCAGTAGGAGCCTCCTCCTTTATCACGTGGCTGTAATCTTCTGTTTCCGTCAGTATTCCAAAAAAGGCTGTGAGATCCCTGAAGGAAGGTCTGTAGTCCAGTCCCTGAACTTTGCAGAGGCCTGGTATTCAAAAGGTGTTCAGTAAGTGCCAGGTCAAAGAAACCACGTGCCTCTTTCCTGAAAGCATTTCTCGAGGGCCCATTTGTGGAATGACCTCTGCAACGCGCCAGGCTCCTTCCCTCCCGGTCAGGTCCACCTTTTTCGTGAGTCTTCAGGCGTCTGTCTGCCGGCCAAGGCAGGGGGCAGCGTTTCCGGCTTAAAGACTACAAGCTCCTTAGGGCTGCTCACGATCGCGCCCTAGAGCTACAAAAGACAGACCGGTACCCCTGGGCTCCGGTGACAGCCGCCCAGAGAGAGAGACGGCGGGACCTTCCAAGGCTGGCGGAGAAAGGGGGCTGGTCCTGTCACTGACTTGGGGGTCCTACCCCGAAATGCGAGATCGCACCGTTGTAGAACCCACCTCTGCCAGGGCCGTTCCGGCCGCCTGGCTCCGCCGCTTCGGATGCAACGAGCGCCGCCATCACGGCTCTGCCCATGTGGGGACCCAAAAGACAGTGCTAGAAGAACCCGGAGAGCACAGACATTGCAATCGATCGCTGATCAGCCAGAGAGGGGCGGGGATTTGCTGGGCGGAGACCGTAAAAGAGAAGATAGGGGCATGGCTATTGTAGGCCCTTTTCCTCCCGCAAGGTCGGGACTCGCGGGAGCCTCTAGTGGTCCCCGACGATTGCTCTCTCCCTGCGACCGTGTCCCCTCTTCCTCCTCCCCGCCGGCCCGAATCCGGCACTCCCAGACCAGAGTTCCCCTACCTACCGACTTCTGCAGGCCGAGTCTTGAAGCAGGTTCCTTCGGCTACCCTCCCTTTCTCCTCTCCTGGTAAGCAGTAGACTCCTGTGGGTGGAGCCACATTCCTGTCCTTGGAGGACCACACTGCCCCTAAACTACAGGACAGAACTCCTCATCCACCAGCCCCGCTCCAAATTGAGTCTTGGTGCCGTTTTTCCAGAGCGCGGAAGTGCCCTCACCACCTTTAGAAACGACTGTGTGTATGGAAGGTTCACATGTGAAAAATTGCTAGGAGAAGGCCCTGAGTCTGAGGGTGCTTTCCTGTGAGGGTGTGGCAGTCCAAGGACTCAGATTGCCTAAACCTTCTGGATCCCCGGCAACGTTTTCCTACCTAGGCTGCCCCTCAGGCCAAAGATAGCCTTTCTCCTGATCTGTGAACTGAGCTCCAGGGATCCCAAAGGGGAGACAGAACAGCCAGTGAGACAACCTTGACCTTTGGAAGAGCAAAGTACCTGCAGGACTGGCTTTCAGCAAGGTTTGCCTCATAGAGGAATGGTCCAGAGGGCCGTTTGGCCAGCCAGCCCTCTGGCACCATCTTCCTCTCTCTGTGGTGGTGATGTGAGCACAGCTGGCCCTTTAAGGCAGCTCTGTGGCCTCAGGCTCCCCTGGAGGCCCTCCCAGCTTGGAAACTCCTAATTAAGGTGCAGAGAGAAATGAAAAACAAGCAGCCAGGGACTGGCCTTGCCTGAGAGGCTGCCCAGAGAAGAGGGATGACTGATCAGGCTGGGAGTGAGCAGCAGAGGGGAGGACCAGAAGGGGTCATTGCTCTGCCCCTCAGCCCCTCTTAAGACAATCACAGCTTTGGACAGGAATGTGGCCAACATGAGTCCCAGGAATACCCCTCTCACCTTGATGAGAGTCCAGCCAGGACTTTCCCATATTCCCCAGGTTCTCTGGACACCCAGGGTGCAGGATATCAATTCTAAGAATCCCCTGAGTCCAGCTCCTTTCAGGACACTGAGGCCCTGCTTTAGCTCCAGTTGCAGCTGAAAGTTCCAAGGGAGAAAGATCAGCTCCCTTACCAGGCACCTCACCCCTTAAGATCTTTTCTTAGGTAGAGGTGGGGCCCATTGATGATGGAAGGCCCCCTATCCTCTTATAACATTGCCCCACAGCCTCTGTGCTGAATGAGTTGCCCTGGCCATTAGGAAACCAGGTGATTTCCAAGAGAACTAGATATCAAGGACAGATGTGAGCATGTCCCCCAAGACACTGCAGTGCAAAAACATTGGGGGCTGCCATTCAACTTGATCCAAGAACACCTCCATCTGTCTGTGGGGGTCTCCCTGCCTGAGTTACTCAGCAGTCTGAGTAATTAGTGCCTGACAAGAAGGCGGGCACAGTGCACCCCCACATTATACCACAACACCCGCCTACAGTCACCCCCACCCCTGGCTGGACTCCAAAGCAGCACCAAGATCTCCTGAGGCTTGAAATAACTCTGTTTCTCACACTCACGCCCAGCTCCAGCCGACTTTGCCTAAGATGCTGGAGTTTGTGGGGTATGGGATCATGGGGAGGCAGCTTGAGGCGGTGGCAGGAGGAGTAACACACCCTGATCCAGGCCTACATTTTGGCACTGATCTGCTGTATGATACTTGAGCAAGTTGTTCAACCTCCCTGGGCCCTTAGTTTACTTATGGAAGGACTCTGCAAGCTCTCAGTGTCATTGAGTTCAGCTTTGGTGTCAACCTGGCAGGGCTCAGGCAGGGTGTGGGGTCACCTCAGCCCTGCAGCTGGTCAAGGCTAAGAGAAAGAATGCCTCACCTTCTATTGCCACCCCAAGATGGACTCATCTTCCTAATCTTCAGAACTTTCTCACCTCCAAGCATTTGCACGGTCTCTACTGCCTGGAATGGCCTTTTCCCTTCTCAGCCTGTTGAACTCAGCCCTCAAGACCTAACCCAAATGGCACCTCTTCTTGTGAAGCCTTCACTGATGGTCCTTTACCCCCGCCCCAGAGCTAGCAGACACTCCTCCCACACTTTGTATTTTCCCCTGTCACATTCTAAGACAGACTGTGGGTCTTTCTTCCCCAACTATGACATAAGCTCCTGGAAGTCCAAGCCTATAGTTAGCTCACACTTGAGCCTCAGTACATTGAATGCTTGTGTAAGTGAATGAATGATACTGGCCTTCTTTTTGACCTTCCTATCATGCCAAATTTTTCTCCAAAGAATCACACAGCCCGTTCTCTCAAATTAGAGCTCTACTTAGATGTCATCTGCTAAGAGTAGCATTCCCTGACCCCTCATGTCAGCTCCAGAGCAACAGCCTGTTTGCTTTTCTTCAAAGCAGTATCTTATCTAGACTTTCCCGGTTTGGTCCCTATTAAACTGAGAACTCCACAAATGCAAGGATCTTGTCTTTATCATTGGCTGAATCCTCAGGAATAGTAGTGTCCAACATATGATAGACTCTCAATAAATGTGTCTTGAATGAGTGACTTAGACCACTCTTTTTCCTCTCCCAGGACCCCTCTTATCCCGGGCCAGTAGGGGGTGCCGGCCTCCGCTCAGGATCTTGGCTAGCCTGAACATTCTCTAAGCTCAGCCCAACTTGTCCCCTGCGGGACCAGCTTTCTAGGTGGTGCCTCCTCCATTTTCTGCGAAGCCCCGGGCGGGGTCTGTGTAGATCGAGGAAATCAGAGAGGCCCCTAGGGAGAAAGCCCATCTTAGCCACACATTTGTTCTTCCCTCTCTAGGGTTTGCAATTAGGCCTTCTCGAATGCTTGCTGCGAAGTCTAAACCAGTCTGGGTTTAGACATGCCACACCTCTCTCCAAAAAGTATAGTGTCCTGGGACGCGGAATTCGTGGGGGCTGGATCCGCCGGAGCTGTCCTGGGCAGGGAGGAGCCGTCGAGCCTCCAAAGAGGAAGCAGAGCAGGCCAAAGAGGAGATGGGCAGGGGTGCGGACTTGTGATGGTGGGGGCGGGGGGCTCTGGGAGGCAATCTCGTCCCAGTCGGTCGGCGAGCGCACGCTTCCAGCCGCCCGGCTGGGTGACCTCCATCCGCGAAGGGCGAGCGGGCGGGGTTTGGGCTGCGGGTGCGAGCTCCAGGAAGCCCACGGGGCGCATAAGGCTTTCGAGTGGTCGGATCACCGGCCCCAGGGCTAGGGCAGGTACTTGGACTGACGCGGGTCGAAAATCATCCCAGGGGGCGAGCGCAGCGAAAACACCTTGGGAGGCGGCGCGGTGCAGCTGAGCGCCGCTGCCCTGGGAATAGGACGGCGCTCAGCACCGCGAGCTGAGAGCACTTTCATAAATTTTGTATGGGAGGCGCTCGGTGAGCGGGGGCGGGGAGCGAAGCAAGGGGGAGGGAGCTAGCGAGCGAGCGAGGGAGGGAGGGAGGAAAGGTGGGGGAAGCCGAGGGGGAGGAAGGGAGGCGCCCCACTCCGCGGATCGCTCGGTCCTGCAAACGCGCGCCGGGCGCTTTTCCCGGAGCTCGGCGGTGCGTGCGAGCGCCCTTTTGCAGCAACCGAGGTGGCGGCGGCCCGAGGGGGCGGAAAGGAGGGGGCAGCGGCCAAGCGGCCGGGGGGCGGCGTCCCCTTTCAAAACCGCCTGCAAAGTGCTCTGAGCTTCAGAAGCAGGCCGCCGGCTTCGCGCTTGCCCCGGGGCTGCCCGAGCGCGCGGGGCTGCCCGGCAGCGCCACGGTCGCCAGTGGGCTCCGGTGCCCTCCGCGCGGGGCTTGTACTCACCATGCCCCTGCGGGGCCGGGCCGCCGGGCACAAGCGGATCCCCGGCTTGCCCCCGCCTCGACGCGCTCGGATTAGCTGCAGCCGGCGCCCAAGGATTTGAATACAGACCGCGTGAGGGAGCGCGCCTAGGCCGACCTCGGAGTGGCGGCCAACATGCTTCGCAAAGGTGAGTTGGAGCCGCAGGGGCAAGTTGTAGTTGGATGCGCACGGGGCAGAGCGGCGAGCTTGGGACCCGCCCGAGAGCTGCCCGGCGCCAGATCTCCAGCCCGGGAAGCAGCCCCTGGCGGCTGGCGGGCTTTACGGGGACGCACCCGCGGAGGGGTTGCTGCTGGAGCTCAGTTCCCGTCGGTGGCCGGCTGCGAGACACGGGATTTTCTCCATGGATCTAGCAAGCAGGCCGAGAGATCTGGCTTGGCGAGGTCATTTCGAGACCACAGTGAGCTTCGCGTGATGGATGGGGAGCTGACCTCCTGGGACCCTTGCTTTGCCATTATAAAGTTTTGCACTCGCAGCCTCCATCCCCTGCGCGGGCATACGCCGCTAGCTTCTGCTGCTTTGTAGGGGCCGAGTCCAACCCGCGCTCCAGTTACCGCATGGCCAGGACGTTCACTGCGTGCCCTAGCTTCCCAGGTGGGGCTGGGACGCAGGCACCTTCCCTGCTGCCCTGCTTTGGTCTCCAGGGACGGGCTCTGGGCATTCAGCGGCGGAGGGGAATGGCTAGCGCCTGATGTCCGGTTCCTCAAACTTTCCCTATGTCCCCAGCGGAGGGATGAGAAGGCAAAGGCCGTACCGGCAGCATGCGCTGCCGGTGCCATGCTCAACTTAAGGAGATCTGGCCCTGCGACCACCTCACCACGATCCTCCCAGCAGCCCGGCTCATTGCCGAGAGCTGCAAAGTTGGCGCGGGCGCTGGGGAAGTCCCGCCGCGCCCCCACGTGGCTGCCGCGCGGGGAGCAGTCCCTGAGGCCCAGGGAGGGCAAGTGACCATGCCCTGAGCCCGCGGGCCCCACTACCCGTTGACCCGGCCTCTGTGTCGGCCTCTCTTCCCTCTCAGGTTCGGAAGGGCTAGGGCGCCCCGCCCGGACCTCCTTGTCCCTGGGCCGGGCCGAGCGGCCGGCGAGCCGTGGCGCCCTGCGACAGGCAGCTGGGGCCCTGCGGGAACCAGCTGAGGCGGGAGCTCAGGTAGCGGAGGGGCCTGATCCCAGCGCTCGGCGCTCCAGCCTTAATCCGCCCCTGTTTCCATGGCAACAGACCGAGGTGTCGTAAGCACAGGATTCTGACCTCACAGTAGGATCGGGAAGGAGAAAACGGGCAGGGGGAGGTAGCGGAGGAGGGGCCAGCAAAGCTCCAAGATGGGCGGAGAGGAGCAGATATGGGATTGATGTACGAGACCCCATAAGCAGTGGAGTGAAGAAACCACGCCTTCGTTTGGAACAGTAAAGGCTCTGTGCTGTCCCCACTCGCTCAGGCTCACCCAGGAACCTGGGTTGCCCTGTCGTGTCAGTAGTCACAAACTTGTGTATGACTTGTGCCCTCCACGTGGGTTGGTGAAGTGCAGGGTGGGTGTGGGTGTGGGGGGAAGTTGACTGCCGTTCACTGTGGTGTGGCGAAAGTCCCCTGGTTGGAGAAACCACTTCACTAATACACCCCAGTTCCTTGTCCCTGCAGAAAGGGAGTAAAGTCCTTTAAGCAACCACCAGTGCTGGCTAGAGCGTCTCTGTACAGAGAGGGTGCTTTTTACAGAGCTGAGCACAGGCCCAAGTCTGAGAAGCTTGGGCCTGGAGCATGCAAATTTGCCCTAGTGGAGAAGGTTTCCCAGGCAGTTTTAAAAGGCCACCATGTCTGGCTGCAGGTCTGTGATGGAGATCGTAGAGAGAAATTGACATCTCTTTTTCCTTTTGGTCTTTTGTCTTTTGGCAGTTTACAGTTAAAAATGAGCCATAAAGCAGCCGACACATTTGTTTATATGGTTTAGGTGCCCAGAGAGCCTTCAGCAGCCTCTAGGAGCCTTTCTCTCCCATACTTGCTAGCCAGAGGCCAAGCTTCGGGATGAGCCCAGTGCATTCTGGGGGCCTCTCCCTGGGGGTTGCTGGCTTGGCCACTGGAGGCCTGACAGTCACGTGCGTTTGCCACTGGGGCTATTTTTCCCTTCCTGAAGGGCTTGGTTGGTGGGAGAGGTTCTTCCAACAGAGATTTCCACTTGGATTGGCCTGAGGGAAACCAAGCAGAGAAGCCTTTTGCTGGGCTGGGCTCAGCTCCGCAACCTGGAGCCTGCTACGGGGACATT
The DNA here is from genome assembly GCF_902729225.1 of Pteropus medius. NCBI lineage: Eukaryota > Metazoa > Chordata > Mammalia > Chiroptera > Pteropodidae > Pteropus > Pteropus medius. Next base: position 15,641,860 of record NW_024349799.1, on the reverse strand, counting down.
GTGTGGGCAAAGGACTTATATTTTGGTTCTTTCCTGGGCAATTTTCTCTCTTGGCCCCAGATCTCATCCCTAGGACTTGTCTGTTTTACACATACTCAGGACACTCAGATTCTCTGCGTGGAGTCTAACTGTGTGCCCAAAGCCAAAGGTGTGCCTGAGGCTAATGTCAAGGGAGGTGGCCACTGAAGTTTCTGCTTCTCGAATTGTTCTCAAAGGCTCCAAGCAAAAATGTTATAGGATGGGTTCAGATAGTTGTTGCAGTTTCTCTATTAGATACAGAGCCCTGCGTGGGGTCCTGGCCCTGAGGGAGTTGAATATTTTAATTATGATCTGGAAAACGATTTGAAGGATAAAAAAAGAGGAGCCTTCCCTGGATCCTGGGGGGAGGGGAGAAGAGAAAAAAACGCTACCTTTCTGCAAAGGGTAGGGCCCATCGTCTTGACAATGAGAGCTTTGTGGCGTTAGATGGCTCTGTGCTCTGAAGCCCCAGGTAGAAGGTGAAAGTAGGCATTGGACCATGAGGGCCATCTCTTTAATTTCTGATTGTCCTATTACACTGAGCAAGGTGCTATCCTTTGGCAGGCTATTTTAGGAACTGGGAGTGCTGCCTTCCATCTCTTAATGAACGATTCTACTGGCCTCAGCTCCACTTTGGTGAACCAGAACATCCCTGAGTCCTCAGTGGATCTTGCTGCTTGCTGATGGTACTGGTAGTTGAAGGCTTCTGCAGCCACCCTGCTGGCTCTTCCATCTCCTAGCCTACCCCGGCAGAACCAGGGATATAAAAAGCAAGACTCTGGTCAGAGATGAGAGACAGGCAGGGCAAAAGAGGCCCCAAGCCACCCAGTACCATCCGAGAAGGAAGGGCAGTCTGCTAAGGATTTTGTTTTGCCAGAAGTGGCCTGCTTAAGGTCAGAATCTATGTTTTTCATTTTTAGAGCTATAAAAACAGAATGCAAATCAACAGCCTCTGGGCTAATACAGAACCTTAAAGTTTTTGTCTTGTTAAGCAAGGAAATAGAGTGCCAAATAGGCTTTGTTAAGTGGCAGTCTAATTAATAATTTAAAATCTTCTATCTGTCTTTCATTAGAATTTATCTGTACATCAACCACAAAATCAGTCAAACACACTCATTTATAAGTTAATGCCATCCCTGAATAATTCAGGAAGAGCTAGATTAAGGCCTGCAACCCAGTAAGTTGCATTTTGTCCTTTTGATTTCCATAGCCAGAGAGGCTGGCCTGGTGGCTGGATTGGGGGTCTCCCTCGTGGAAAGAAAGGAAAGCAGAGGGAGAAAGGGACTGTGAGAGTCTCAGATGCTTGGTTGATCTGAATCCAGAGATTCCCTAGGTGATCAGAGAGTCTCCATGTGACCAGGTGTGAACAGGTTCCATCTCTTGGAACTATTGATGACATGACCCACTTTAACCCCAGTGGAAAGGGGAAGAGAGGAGTGTTGCATGACAGCCAAGACACTCTTTCTGCTGTAGAGGGAGTGTAGAGAGGAAATAACAAGAGCCCTACTTGAGAGGGTTGAGATACGAAGTTTCTTAGCCCTAATCCATGTGCAAAAGTGGAATTTCAGTCTTCTCAGACCAATTCTGTCCCACTCAAGAAATGCTGCCTAGTGGAACCAATGTCACCAAAACAGCTTCTTTAATTGGGAGCTTCTGAACTGCTGCTTTCCTCAAAGCTCCTGGTCATTATGCCAGAATAGAAGCCAAGAAGAGAAATTTTAAGGGAAAGGAGGGTCAAAATTAGTTGCTAACTAATTGCTAACCCCAAGAGAAAGGAGAGTCAAAATTAGTTGCTAACTAAAGTCCATGTATGCATTTTCTCACCAGTAGCCAGAATAAAGGCAAGGAAAGCAGGGCAGAAACTTGTGAGCTCAAACTATGTAGAAAATATGTTTTGGTTTGGCTCCTGTCATGCCAACACCTGAGTGTAGTTCTCAGGTCCATTTTCTAGAGAAACTACTCAGGACCCAAACTCCCAGCATGGGTATGCTGGTCCCTTCTCTGTAGGAATGAATGAATCCCAGAGTTTCTGGTGTCTGTCTCAGTCCTCCAACACTGAGTCCTCCGGAGGGTTAAATGGCTCTATTTATGTAGACCAGGTAGGTACCCAGAGCGGACGATGGACTTGGTGCCAAGAGAGGTTCCTTGGCCAAGTTTGAAAGAGGAAGTTTCATTAGGAAAAGGCAAAGGCAAAGGAAAGGGTAGGTGTTTGCCCCCGGAACTGTGGCAGAATTGACAGCAGATGGGACTGAAGAGGGAGGCTTGTGGGGTGAATTCAACTCTAAGCTTTGGAGTCAGGGCCTGAAAAAGGACAGAGCAGAAGTTCACTTGCTAGAGATGAGAAGGAGGGGGCAGGCATCATGAAGGATGTCAAGAAAGGATCTGTTTGGTACCATCTGCAGCGAAGTAGTGGTTAAGGTTAAAGCAGAGAGGAGATGACAGGGAGGGAACAGATGGCCAAGAAGCAAAATAGCTGGTGAAACGGGAACAGAGCCTCCAGGGACAGCAGCAGGCAGGACCTCCAAGCAGACTGCTGGAAGCAGCCCTTTCTTCTGGCCAGGGTACACTGGGTAGAAGTGAGTTAGAGAGAGAAGTGGAGCGGGGACCCCAGGGTGAGAGCTCCTGGGAGCTGGCTGCAGACCCCAGAAACAGAGACCTCCTTAGATGTCATTGACTTGGGAGAGGAGGCACAGCTGACTTGATGTCCATCACCAAGCCACCTTGGGACTCACAGAATGCCTGGCTGAGTCTGTTGGGAGGAGGTCTGATTGCTAGCTGGAAACGGGCAACAGGGACTAGACTATTCTTCCCAACCTGCCATGGATCCACTTATGCCAATCCCTGTCCACGTGCTAACAATAGCTGTTTTTAATTACTGATGGGTCGAGATAAGTCTAGCTTGTCCCTGCTATATAGGTAGAGAAACTGAGGCACAAACAAATGAAGTCTCTTGCTCTGGGTCACCTAGCTAGCACATTGTTGAGTCAGGATGCAACCCCAGGTTTGTCTGCCACCACACACTCTCCCTTGCTTTCTTAACCTCTTAGCTCTACAGTCTCAAGTGCCCATCTGCCTTGATTTCTAGGACATCTGTTTTGTGGATGTTGGGCGCCGCTGAATCATTTGTATCTTACAGAGTTCCTTGGTAGTTCTCATGCATTCCCTTCCTAATTTTCCTCTAGGAATGTCTCTGGCTGAGACCTGGGGCTTTCTGGGACCCTGAGCCACTGTCTTGCATTTCCTCTTCTACTCTGCCCCCTTTCATGTCTGAGCAGACACGCCCCCTCACCTGCAGTCTCCCGCTCTGGTTTCTTCATTGCACACAGGTATGGGCCAGCGGGCCAGCACCAACCTGCCTGCTTTCATGCGCTTGGGAAAGGTTGGGTTATGGTTTATTTAGGGACTGGCACCTCCTCATATATTGCTCTCCCTGGCTTCCCCTTCCAGGCTGACCTGGTGGACTTGCTAACACAGCCATATCCCAGACTGGTTGGTGGTTGTCTGGGGAGCAACAGCTCCAGAACATGTTGGCCCAGGCGGGCAGCAGTGGCAAGCCGGATGAAGTAGAGCCCCTACCTATACCTGCCTCTCCTCCTCTGGAGTGCTCCCTCACTTCAGGGCGGTGTCCTCATGGCTCAGCCCTAGCCTATGATAACTGCAGAACTCAGAGCTATCCTCCAAAAGGAACATCTGCCCCCTTCCAGCCATGGTATAGTTTCAGAGAAGCCAATGCTTCCTGTCGTTTGGAGAAGAAAAATGAAGTAACGGGGAGAATATAGCTGATCTCAGAGTGTAGAAGAGCAGACCCCCACCTCTGAGCGAGGAGCTCCCTTCACCACAGTGAGGCAGGGTATCTGGTCAAACAGATACAGTGGGTGCTTTTGAGCCTGATCGCTGTCTAATCAGTGAAGTTGGGATCTGAAACTGGAGATAGCCCCTGCTATCTGATTCAGTGCTGGCACAGTAATGGGGTTGGCACAACGTTCTGTGTGTGTGCGCGCGCGCGCAGAAGCACACCTGGTGAGCTTGCAACAGGCTCCAGTAGTGTGCATGCCAGAGGTCTGCTGTTGCAGAGAAGAGTACCTCAAGTACACATGCCTGGCCTGCTGGCCCTGGAACCCACATCGGCACTCACGCCTTGGGTCCAGTGTGGCGCTGGTGCCATGGGCGTGCTGGTGAGCCACTCAGTGCGGGCCCCCCAGGAGTGGGCAGGCCAGCGCTGCGTGCACCACATGTCGTGAACAAAGCTTGGTGAGCTGGTGGCTTGGTGGCTCACCCATGCAGGGGTAGGTGGACATGACTCATTCCATATCAGCCCCTGGAGATGAGGACTCTGGGCAGCTTCCTGGGCTGATTCCAAAGGGCAATAGCACTGTAGTTGGGGTGGGTCTACAGGAAATGGAGCAAAAGTCTTCTCTAGGTCAGGAGAAAAGCTGGATTCTCAACTCTCAGTCCACTAAAGTGGCATGAAAGTTTGCTTCTGCCTTTATCTAAAGTTGTCCTAGCAGAGTTTGCTATCACTTTCTGGGTACTTTAGCCAACACATACTGAAGGGGCCTTTACATATGCTTCTATAGAGAGATTCATGAGGCCCTAGGGGGGGAAGTTGGCATTCGTCTTAGGATGATTTATTTATAGGGCGATTGGATAATGGGGATATGGAGGCTAAGGTGCCTCCATTAGTAAGAAGCATATGAGGTAGGAAGCCTTGCTCTGCATTTGACATTTAGTGGGGCGACTCCTACCAGGGAGCTGCCTTTTCTTTTATAAGGTTTTGCCTTTAATGTTCTATTCATGGGCTTGTCTGAGCAGGCTGGGAGAAAGAAGGAGCCTGTGGTGTAGTGGGTTTTGGGGATGAGGCCGGCCGGCCTCAGGGGAAGCAGGGCCCAGGTGGGTCACTCGGTGGCCAGTGTGGGGGCAGCCTGGGCAAGGCCAGACACCAGGGGAAAGCACCTCTGCTCCTGCACCTAAGGCAGCCGGTCACCCACTGGCTGCCTCTGGTTGGCATGTACTGCAGGCATCATGCTGAGTGGTGTTTACTCTCCTGTCTGTCTCTGTCTTCACTGGCTGCTAGGCTGTGCCTCTAACAGCAGCTCTGTGCAACCCTGGCTTTGGCCTGGCCATGGCCCTTTCCTTCCTGGATACTCTGGAATTATGGAAAGAACACCAAACTTGGAGTCTTGGGGCTGTGGATGACTCACTAGACCCTGGGCATGTTTCCTTCTCTCCGGGCCTCAGTTTCCCCATCTGTAATATGACAAGATTGATGGTTTTCCAAATGCTTTTCAGTAGTAGATTTTCTTCAAATGATATCCAGTGTCAGAGCCCAGAATATAAAACAGATTAGTGCAGATGGCCTTGGTCAGAGCTGGGGTAAGGGGCTTTCTCCTCTGGCCACACTGCCACGCTGGCAGCCTCCCCTACAGCCTAGCCTCCTAGCAAGACAGTACACTCAGGGAGGCTACTGGGTGTGATGTGTGTTGTGTGCTAACAAGGAGGGTACTGCGCTGTCCTCAGGGCTTAGGTTTGAGCTCTCTCCTGAGTCGGGGTGGGTGGCTTTCTTCTCTCCTTTTGGACCTTTTTAACTACTTAGCTTTCTGGGAGGAGTTGTCCATACTTGGGGTCTCCTTGCCCTCCCCTCCCTCTCACTCCTTAGCCTGGAGTTCTGGCGGTCTCTTCCATCACTCCACTGTCACTGCTCTGGCTTGATGCTGACCTTACTGGACATTTTCCTTGTCTCACCTGACCTTCTGATGGCATTTGACTCTGTCGACCGCAGTTCCCCCTTGGCTTCCCTGCTGGCAGCTTCCTGGTCTTCCTCTTACTTTCGTGGCTCCTGCTATTCAGGTCTATGCTGGTTTCACCAACTCTTGCCATCCCTCAAATATGGTGCCTCCCTGGGCAGTGCCCTGGGCCCTCACTCTCCACATGCTGTTCTGGGAGGTTTCAGTATACTTCAGTTGCAGTGCCCATTTGCTGGCTCCCCCCATATCCTATGTCCAGCCGAAATATTGTTTCTGATGTCCAGAGCTGTCATTCCAGCTGACCTCTGATGCTCCCTGAGCTCGCATCAAACCTGCTCTTTCCCCATTCCCCCTCCTCTCTGCATCTGGCACCATCATCCTCGCAGGTACCCTCGGCCAAAGAACTGGACCTGTAGATGAACCCTTCACCCTACCCCACCCCCATCAGTTCATCGGGAAGTGCTGCCGTTCTCCCTCGATGTCCTTCACACCTCCTCCTCTCCCTGCCTCTACCTTAGCCCAGGCTGCTTTTCCCTGACCATATTAACAGCCTCCCTGCCTCTACTCTTGCCTTCACCCAGTCCAGGTTTTACACTGGTTCTGTAATGCTACACAATCTCATCCCTCCCTTGCTTAAAAACCTTCAGTGATTCCTTTTTCTTCAGGGGATAATTCAGACTTCCCAGCTTGGCTGTCAGGTCCTTCCCCCCTGCTCCACTTGCAGCTCCACCCTCCCCTCTCCCCATTCCCCACTTTGAATTCTGAGGCAGGCCCAGGTCTAATGAACTTTCAGTTCCTCGACTGAATCATGCTCTATCATGTCTAAGGATTTGTACAAACAGCTCATTCTGCCTAGAACATTCCTTGCTGCCTCTTCCCCTTCACTTCTATCCTTCGGGACTCAGCTTACACATCACAGCCTCTGGGACAGCTTTCTGCACTCCCTGGACTAGGAGAGGGGTCTCATAATACCCTGTACTTCCCAGTCATTGTACTCAACCTATTTTATTGCAGTTACTTTTATATTATCTGCCCTCCCCACTGGATGGCACGTTCCATGAGGAGACTGGTTACACTTTACCCCTTGCCCTGTCAGACTCGCTTTCCGCCCTTCTCCTGCTGTCTGTCTTGAGAGGTTGGCCCATCCAACTACGACAGTGGGCTCCCATGCCCTCTGGCCTCCAGTTAGGTTCAACCAATGATGACTCAGTATGGCTCTCCGTGTGCCGCCACCATCTCTCAGTTTCCCCCAGAAGTATAACCTGAAACAAGGATTCAAGTGCAAGTTGTTTATTTAGGAGGCATTCTAGAAAATACCAGAAAACGAGTGAGGAATTAAGAGAGAGAGGGGAAAAAGCCAATAATGGGCACATCGTTGGGCAAGTTACTGTTATGGGCAATCAGAACTTTATCCCACTAGGGAACATTGGGACACAGTCTAGAACATGCACCTTAAAGTTATCTCACCAGAGGGCTGGTAGCTGGGGTATTTATACACAACTCCCACTGTCATAGACTGAGTGCCGTACGTGTTGAGGGATTAATTTCAGGGCACTTTTGGCCTGCTCTGTGGGTGAGCTAAGCCCACTCTGCTGCTAGACAAAGCCCTCAGGCAAAGAAATGCAGGTCCTGGCAGTTGGAAGTCAGCATGTGCTGAAATGGTAAAGGCAAGGGACCTAACAGGCCCTCACAGTGTCCGCTACACAGCTCCAGCCAGTGCATCTCCACAGCTCTGTCTCCAGGTTCAGTAAGAGCCACCTCCCCTCACTTAGCCCTGGTTGCGGGGAGAATAAATGACATTATTTCTTAGGGTTTCCCTACTCCTAGTCTCACCTTTAATATCCACTCATCAAATTACTCAATCTGAGATTGCTCTGTCTTTCGTATCAGGGCCCAACTAAAATAGCATCCTGCACAAAATAAAATGAAGGACATTGTGACATTGAGTAGATACTGTTAAATCAGTAACTAAATGTCATGTCTTTACGAGTTGATTGGAAATGTTGATTGAATGATCGTACATTTAAGTTGGAACCCAAGGAACTTGTTACCAAAACCTAAATTTTAAATTGTTCCGTAACAGTAAGAAAAATAAAATCATGACTATATAGAGCTTAAAAAAAGAAAAAAAAAATCTTAATGCCAAGAACCAAGAAGAAACTTGTTTGTTTGTTTGTTTGTTGGTTGGTTGGTTTGTTTTAAGTGAGGAGGATGCAGAAAGGAGTCTCACAGTTTTCTCTGTGCAACAATTCATTAAAAGCAGTAAAGGCAGGTCTTATTAGCCCCGACTTACACTTGAGGACTCTGAGGCTCAGAGAGACTACAAAGCTCATCTGGGCCCCAGAGCAGCTGCCTCTCACCCCAGCCCTTCTCTCTTCTTCCGTGGCCGATGAAGCTAGCTGGCACAGGGAGTCTGGCCGACTGGGCCACAAAGGATGTCCAACGGGGCAGCAGCAGCTGTGTTGGGAAAAGAAACAGAATTCTTACACAGAAAAGTTTAGGGTTGTATTTGGCAGATTTTTATGGAACAAAATTTGCATTATTGATTCTGTGGCAAATGAAAACCTCGCATGGACACTCTAGGCTTCAGAGATCTGAGATGTTTAAATGAAGCTGGACGGAACATGAGGAGATAAAATCGCAAGGCCAAGCTGAGCTCAGGTGGTGCCTGGGGTGAGAAGACTCTGCCTCTTTTGTCTTCTCTCCCATCTCTGAAAATGACTTGTTACTTTGAACTGCTTCCTCTCCTCATAGGGAAGGCTCCCTCCCAGGTTGTTGCCCAGGCCTGCAGTTGAAATAGAGTCTGAGCAGAGGGAGAGAGGCTGGGGCAGTTCACAGGGCCACACTCAGGAGAAGGCACCAGTTAGAGGGGAAATTTTACCACTAATGTGTGTGGGGTGGCAATGGGCCCAGGGGCTGCTTTGAGGTAGCAGAGGTTACCATCCTCCTGTAATTGGCTCGTTGCCTCCTGGGGGCTGGTATTTTTGCCTTAATGGACAAATCTGATTGCAGAGATTGGAGGAAGCTTGTTGGGAAATGGAGGATTATGGCAAGGAGATGTGTGACTTGGATTCCAGAAACCTCCAGAATAAGGGGTGACTCTAGGAACTGGCAGCCTCACTGTGGTCCCTCTCATGGCCTTTCCTTCTGCCCAACCCAGCTGCTCCTGCTTCTGCCCCACTGTCCGCACCCAGGAATTTTCATCTTGCATGAGACCCAATATGGCTACCAGGACTGCTTGCTCTTCAAGATGGCCTTTCACCTCCTCCTCCCACTGCTAATTGCCCCAATTCTGGTATTCCCAGCTTTATTTCCCCAAAAGAAGACCTCAATTGAGTCATGTTTTTTCATGTCAGAACTGTTATGGATCATGGTCACCTATGGATTATCTATCCATGAATGAGCTGGCCACCTTTCATCCTATCAGCCAAGTACAGGAAGACCCTCTCCATTTGACAAATATCGAACCACTATTGAGTACCTGCCTACTGCTGGCTTGGCATTGAGGATGAAGCAATGAATAAAGATCAAGTCCCCATAAGGAGTTTACATTCTAGTGGGGAGAATAGATGATAAGTGACTAACTATATTCTGTCAGGTGGGGGTAGGTGCTTATAAGAAAATTAACAGAGGGTTGATTAAGGAACAAGGGGTTACCAGAGAGCTATTATTTTAGAGAGACTGCCTGGACCAAACATTAGGACATGAGAAATCTTTCTGATAGGGTGACATTTGAACAGAGGCTTAAGTAAAATGAGGGAGGGCTCCCTGCAGCTAACAGCTGCTTCTGCTTGGGAAGAGCTCTCCGGACAGAGGCAACAGCAAGTGCAAAGGCCCTGAGGCAGGATATAATACCTGGCTACCTCTGGGGCCCCAGTTATGGGCAAGGCAGCTGTTCTGAAGTGTAGCCCATAGTCAAGTTTCTTTGGGGAGGATTAGAGTATGGAATCGGCCCCAAGTCCATCTGCCACTTGGCCAGAGGGAGAGGCGAAAGCACAGACCAAGCAATAGCTATGATAGGAAGTGGGGAAGGAGTGGCGGGTCTGGGGTTTCCCCCTCCTCCTGGTTGTTAATGTGGCTCAGGCTACAGTCTGAGTACAAGGTCAGAGATCAATTCCTTGAAGCCTTTTCCTTTTCTTCCAAAGAACTTAGTTCTGCATATGGTCTTGTCTTTTTTAGTTGCTGCCTTATTTATACGTCAGCATTTTCTTCCCAGAGTAAATTTTTTGAACTTCTCAAATAATACGTAGACATGGCAGAAAACATTGGAAAACCACAGATTGGCAAAAAGAAGAAAATTGCTATAATCCCACAACCCAAGGAGTAGAAAGCTTATCTCTCCCAGGGCATTTGGTACATTGGTGCATCCTTTCTTCTATGCTTCTTACCTATATTCATGCAAATGTGCCCTGTCTTGTTAAATTAACTATATCTCAACCACCTTTTGAGGCTGATGGTTCTAAACCTGTTTTAATTACTGCAAAATGTTCATTGTATGACTGCCAGTCCCCTCAGGTTGTGCATGGAGGCTGTTTCCAGAGTTTTGCTGTCAGAGATCATACCACAGCCAACATCTGTGTATACGCCTTGGCCCACGTGCTGTGTGGGCTTCTGGACAGGGGAAAGAGAGGAGGATGAGAGTTCAAGGCCTTCATAGGGAGCCGGGTGGGTAGAAGCCATTGTGGGAGGCCAGTGATATGCTTTAGAAAGTGGGCTTGACACTACCCCAAGAAGCAGCCAGACAGACCTGCAGCCTCTGGAGGGCCCACGATTGCATGTGTGTGTTGGGGCCTTGAACGTGGCCTAGGTCTCCATGAAGCAGGCTGTGGGTGCACAGAGCGGGGGCATGTACAGAGGCATTGGTTTTCCTTGGGGTTGAGCACCCAAAACTCCCGTAGATGGAGTAGGAGAAAGAGTATGCCTCTTGCTTCGGATTTATGTGATTTTGACAGATTTATAGGGTGCTGGAAGGGGACCCTATAGTTCTTCTGTGCTGGAAGGGGACCCTATAGTTCAGCTAAGAAAATTGAAGCCCAGAGTGGTACAGCGGTTTGCCCAACATCACACAGCATTAGGAGCAGTTGGCTGATGTGTTTATAAAATGTCCAAGGCACACTGGCTGGTAACATTGGTAACATGCCCCTTATCTGTTCAAGACCCCAGACTCTCCCTGAACCTCTATCTCAACAGCGCACATATTGGTGGCCTCTCTGGCCATGCTAGTGGCTGTCCTTGCTCAGTGGAAGCTTTCTCTCACAAGAGGAAAGCTCATTCCAGGGGTCTGGTAGGGAAAGCTCATTCCAGGGGTCAGATACTCTGAATAGGGTGGTTTAGCATGAAAAAATCTGGCTAGACCCAGGTTCAAGTCCTGGAATTGACCTTATTTCTATGAACTTGAGTTACTCCATCTGTAAAATAGGGTCAATAATACTATCTCTCTTGTAGGGTTGTGAGATTAAGTGAGATGATACTGATAAAGTCCTTGGCACTTTACTGTGACTCAGAAAAGGAGCTCAATGCATGTTGCCCTCAGTAGTAGCAGTGGTTGTGACTTCCCGTGCCATCCTTCCTGCAGGTTGGCCTGACTGCTCTTTGAAAGTTTGCCTCTTTTTGTCCAAGGCTGAGTCCATGTGAGTGGTTAGACTGACACAGGACCAGCAGGGATGGGTCACCTTGGGTGGAAAGGCCTCTGTTTGGAGAGGACCGATCCTGTCCACCTCCCCTGAGGGCCAGGGAGAAGTCCCCTAAGGCAGTGGATGGAGAGCTGTGGAGAGCATTCCCAAGTGGTTTTCATTAGCTTAGAAGAGTGAGATGAGGTTGAAGGCCTCCCCAGAAAACTGGTACATCGTCCACCAACCCCACAGCCTGCAGCCCTGACCTCTACACAGCCGCCTCTTCTTCCTTCTCCAAAACAAAGGAAAAACGGAGATCCTTCTTTCCTAAACAGAAAGGAAAATTCAGCCCCAGCCCAATGCCTTGGGCTCTTGGCCTGGGAAACGGTCACTGCTTCTTGCCTGGTTCCTCCTGCACTTATTTCTGGTCTACTCAGGTTTTCGTGCCGCCTCCATATATGGAGTCAAGCAGCCGAGAGCAAGGGCTGTGGAGTTAGGCAGGAGGAAATCAGGGCCCTGCTCTGCTACTTACCAGCTGCCTGACCTTAGGCAAAGGTTTTTAATACTTTAGGCCTCAGTTTGGTCATCTGAAAAGTGGGACTAATGCCACCTATCTCTTGGGGTTCTGAGATTTTTGACAAATGGATATAAAGTGCCTTCCTGGCACATAGCAAGGCCTTTGTGAAATATTGCTTTTGTTCTGTCTTCATCATCCTTATCTGTTCTTCAACAGCCATATGCTGAGGCCTACTGTGTGCCGGGCTCTGTGGGGACTCCAGGTACCAAAATGAATGCCACAGTCCTCTTTCCAGTGGTCTGCCTCCCCAGACTTTTTCCTCATTATAGATCTATTTTTTGTTCTAGGACCTATAACAAAAGAGGCTGGGGGTGTCACCTGCTTGCCTGTGGCATCAAGTCTCAGTAGGCCTCAGGACCCTTGCAGGATGCGTCCCCATCTTTGTACCAAGGGGACAAGCTTCCCCTTTTCAACAGGCCGATACAATCCTGGGAGAAGGGTGTGTCCCGGGAGCTGACCATGTTGGCCCCTGGGTGAAGCCCTCAAAAGCCTGGGGTGAAAGCTGTCACCTCTCCTACAGAGGGTCAATTTTTCTCTTGCCACATGCTTGAAAACAGCACCATCATGGGGAAGGCCTGTTATTGGTGGAGGGTTTGCTCTGAGAAAGTATGGGGGTGGGGGGTAGGAAGCAGCTGGGATACATGTCTGCCACAGGCCTAGACTGTGCAGCCCAAAATGGGGTCACACACCCTTCCCATCCCAACCTCCCCCTCCACTGAGATGGGGTCCAGGCTCCTCCCTGTACATGGGGTACAGAAGCTCCCTGGTGTTAGGCTCTGTTCACCTCTCTAGTGCCTAACGCTTTCATCCTGCTGGGAACTGGCCAGGGGGGTTTTACTAACAAGCTAGCCACATTATAATCTCAACAGAATTAATATAAATAAATAAATAAATAGATAGATAGATAGATAGATAGATAGATAGATAGATAGATAAATAAATAAATAAAAGAAAATTAAAATTTCAAAAAAGAGAGAGGGAGAAAAGGGAAAGAAAAGAAAATAGTTCTTGCACACATGCTGCTGCAGTGTCTGCCAGGACCTAAGATCCAGTACTATCTATTTTTTAATAATTGAGGGTAATAAATATGTATTTCTCTCTCCTCACTCCCCCCATCCTCCGCAGCTTGTCAGCTCCCTGCGTCTCTCCTCTGATCAGACCCAAGTCTTCCCCAAGCAAAAAAAAAAAAATCCTTTAAGCAAAAAGGATTAAAGCCTTGAAAGTAGGTCTGCCTAAGCTCTCCCCCCACCCCCTCCCTTCCCCTTCCCAAGTGTTGTTGGAGAGAGGCCCCTGGGGGAGCTAGGGACAGGGGTAGGTGGGGGTGGGCTGATGCAGCAAGTCCTTGGGGAGGGCCTTAGGAGCCAAGGGCCAGCCGACCAGCCCATCCAATTCTAGTCCTGGGCTAGCCTGGGGGAGGCAGCCCAGCCCAGTCCTCCACAGGCCCCTGAAGAGGGCTAACCTGAGAACCAGGGGCCCTCAGTCTCCCACAGTACAAGAGGTAGGGAGGAGGGCTTTGGTCTCAGTCTTAGCTTAGCTTTGCAACCTGGCTTTGTGCCTCAGAGGCCTGTGTGACCTTGGGGCAAGCACCCGAATCTCAGTTTTTCCATCTGTAAAATGGGAATATAAATAGTACCTACCCCATAGAGGATCAAATAAGCTAAAGATAGTCCAGTGCCTAGCATATGGTAAACATAAAATAAATATAATTAATTGTTATTTTTATCCAATTCTCCCCCATCCTATGGCTGTCCACAGTTCCGAAGGGCCTGCCAGGCACACCTGTTTTTCATGCAGCTTTCCCAACACCCTGTGAAGAGTGTTGGATAGTGTGTTTAGAAGCCCTTCCTAGGGCTAGTGGACCAGTAGGTGATAGAACTGGAACTCAGAATAAGACTTGTATCTTCTCCCCCACTTCTCGTCCTCTACCGCACGTGGGCTTCCTGACAGGACACCCAATATCTCCAACTCTGGGCCCAGGAACCAAAACAAACCAGAGGGAATGGCTGGCCTAGCCGGGAAGGGAGCACCCAGGGCATCAGTGGCTGCTGCTTGGCAGCCCCGCCTTCCTCCCCGCTTTAGCTGCCAGGCTTTGCAGTTCTGCTGAAACAGCAGCCCTGGCCTAAGTGGGCCTCCCTCCCTCTGAGCTGGACACATGCATGCAGGGCTGGCTGCAGGTGGCCGGCACTGTGCCTCTGTACCCACCCACGCTCAAAGTTCCTGGGTTGTCCCAGTGGTCACTGCTTGGCTACATGGCTTCTAGGGCCCTGCTGTTTGCCCCTGGAGACAGGCCTGCCCTGGCCGCCCTGGGCCTGAGGCAGGAGACTTGAAGCAAGGCCCTGAGGCCGGAGGGCAGGAAAAGCAGGAGGGAGGTGGCTATTTATAGCCAGCTTTGCTTTTGTTCCTTTTCCAGCAATGCTTCTCTTTAAATAGGAGCAAGGCTGGAGGCTGCAGCTCTTCCCCAGCCGCTTGTAGTCAGTGCGCAAACATGTATGCCCGTGTGTGTGTGTGTGTGTGTGTGTGTGTGTGTGTGTGTGTGTGTATTGTGTAGGGAAACACATGTACAGGCATGGGATGTGGATGGACACCAATGCATGTATGCACGTGTACAAGGATGGGATGAGGGGATTATCAGCTCTGTGTGTGTATGTGTGTACACCATCAGATACAGAGGTGCAGATGGGTATTGTGTGTGAATATGTGTGTACCAGCATATGCACATGCTTATATAGGGATGGAGCAGTTCTTTTTATGGATGTGTGTGTGTTTATATTAGTGGGCACACACATGACAGTGGGTGGGACAGCAGCCACTCCTTAGTTGATGTGTATATGCATGTGGGCACATGTAGAAATGGGGTTGGGGTGGACAAGTATGTTTGTTTTTTTGCTTTTTGTTTGTTTGTTTGTTTTGGCAAGTGTATTTGTATCTCCACGTGTAGAATGTGATGTGAGCAGCTCTTTAGGGTGAGTGTATGCCACGTAAAAGGATTGTTGGAGAGTAGTCACTGCTACATGTGAGTTTTTATGTGAGCTACATGCGAGTGTGTGAGTGTGTGTCAGTGTACATCTCAGTAGGGACTTGGGAGGATGGCAGCTGACTGTGTGTGTACCAGATTATATGCTCAGTGAGGGCGGGCCCTGTCTCTTCTGCCCTTTGCTCCCCACAGCGCCTGTTATGTGTGTGGGGGGGGGGATGGATGGCTAGGAGTTGTGTGTATGCCCTGTAAAAGGGATAACAGAGTCTTCTTTGGCTGCAGGAGACCATGTCAAACCCGCCCATCCAGCTTTTTAGAGCACTCCCAGACTGGGTCACTGAGAGCCTGCGACCACTCCACTTGACTTTTTCTCGGAACTGGCTGAGCGGGTGGGCAGGATGGGCCAGGGCATTGGCAACATGCCAGCGAGCCTGGTGAGGAAACCCCCGACTTTGGGGGCAGACCTGTGCCCACTCTGGCTCGGCATCTATCTTTCTCTGCCTCCTGTTGATTTCACGGAACGTGAAGCCCTCTCGGGGCTGCTGTAGGGATCAGATGAGATGGCACTAGTGACGCGGCCTAGCGCAGCCTGGGCGCGGGGTAGGGGATGGAGTCGCGTGGGACCGGGCTCGGGCTCCGGGTCTGCGGGGGGGACCGATGGCGGGAGGGAGCGGGATTACAAAGAGCGCGGCGCCCACGAGAGGGAGTTATTTCCGGGGCGGCAGCGGCTCCCCGCGGTAACCTAGATCTGTCAGCGCGGCCCAGAGGTTCGGCAGCGAGCAGTCCCCGCCCCAGGAGGGGTCGGGCCCCAGGGTGCTCGGTCCCGGCCCGCCGGGGGAGGCCCAGGGGTCTCTGGGCTTGGGCGCCGCCCTCGCCCCTGGGCCCGGCCTGGCCTTACCCGCAGCTCAAGTTCGATGCGACAGCCCTCCCCGCCCTTCCCCCAAAGGCCAAACAAAACATAATAAATATTTAATCCGGGCCAGGGAGCCGAGGAGGCCTCCCTGCCCCCTCCGCAGCCGTCTGGCTCCTCTGCCAGCCCCGGCAGCTCTCCTCGGTAATGAGGCCTGAGCGGCAGAGATCGATCAAGGCCCGGGGCAGGGTGGGGATGGTCTGGGAGGCCTGTGCCGCGGGTGGCATCGCTGTCAGCCCCCAGCCCCAGCCCCTGGAGGCTGAAGCACACCAGCGCCTGTGCTTTACCAAGAAGGCCCGTGAAGAGCGCTTGGACCCAGCTGCCCCGACTGCCTCTGCCCACCCACATCTTAGGGGCTACATGTGAGTTTGGATTGCCTGAGGGTAGAGAGGAGGAGGCAGCCCCGGAGGAGGGGGGAAGTGAAAGGGGGGCACATCTGAGTCCCCCCTGGTGCCTGAGCTCCTGCCTCCAGGCTTGACTTGACCTCCAAGGCCTGGTGGGGCAGAGACAGCCAGGGAGGCCAAGAAAGAGGCTGGCAAGTATTTTTCTAAGGTGCTGTACTGCAGGCCTCCAGGGTATTTCCCTGGAGGATACCTAGAGAGGTGATGACATCCTTGCTGTTCATTCACTCATGCAGCAGATAGTTATTGAGCACCTACTACATGCCAGTTATGGGCTGCCAGCAAGGAGACACCCAAGTCTGGGCCTGTAGGGAGATTACATTCCAAAGGAGGAAACAGTTAATAAGTAAACACAGAGTGATTTCGGATAGTGGTTGAATTCAGTGTAGAGAATAAACTGTAATGTGATATTATTGTGTGTGGCCAAGGAGAGGAGCAAAGCCAGCAAGGATTGTCAGGGAGATGAACCATGGCAGTGGGTTGCAGCAAAAGCATCACAGGCAGTTTACAGTAAGTGCAAAGGCCCAGAGACAGTAGAGATTGGCCGTCTAGGACAGGAGGCTGGAGTGTAGTGAGTGGGGGAGAAGTAGGCAGTGGCAAATCTCATAGGGTTTTATAGGCCATGGGAGGAAGTTGGATTTTATTCTAAGTGAAGTGCAAAGGCATTAGAGGTTTTAAGCAAAGGAATGGCATGATCTGATTTACATTTTTAAAAGCTTCTGCTGGCTGCAGTATGAAGAATAGAAGGTAGAGAATTAAGGGCAGAGGCAGAGAGGCCAGGTTTGAGGGCTGGGGGCTGCAGTGGTGTATGAGAGGGAAGCTGGTGCCCTGCCTGGTGTGGGTAATGACCGTGAAGTGGCCATTTAGACTTCTACAGCTGGCATCATCCCCACAACAGCCAGGCTCCTGGGCTCCTGGCTTACAAAGTCCCATGGCACTCTGAGACCTAGGGTTACCCCTGTCCTATCTCCCCAACCCAGACTCCACAGTGGGCAGCCCAGGAAGTTTTTTAAGGAGCATTAGAAAATGTTGACATGTTTTTTGAAACAATTTCAGATCTGATATCTCTGCCAGATTGAGTTTGTAACTAGCTTTATTGTTTAAGCCTGCTGGGATTTCATCAAAGGCGTCTGCTGTTTACCCAGAACCATTTCATTGGAGAAAACAGCAAACAGACCTGCATTTCTATCTGATTTCACTTTTTCCCTTTTCTCAAGGATTTAAGTGCTTGTGAAAAGCAAGGCTGATAAGGTAAAGCAGCAAGGATCAAACCCTGAGGAGGGGGGCTCAGAAGGATCTCAGCTGAGGTTTATTAATAAAGCAGAGGGAAGTTAGGGGTGGCTGGCTGGGGCTCTGGCAGACTGAGAGGCACTTCTGGCCAGCACCTAGCCCTCCACAGGGGGACACTGGGGAGGAGAGAAGGAGGGGAGGGCTGCTGTCTGCCAAGATTTCTAGGCCATCTCTTGGTATCTGTTGTCTCTCAGTTCCCAGACCATTTCAGACACTAGCACGATAGAAGACTGAACATCAGCCCCGCTTGGAAAGCAGCGGTGGCCTAACTCAGGAGACGGGTTCAGTGAGACAGACCCAAGCTTTCCTGGGAACAGGCCAAGTGAGGAAACAAATCAAAAGGCTAGTGGAAGCAAGATCATGAGCGTGCCAGGAACACCGCCTTCCTGCTCCTCCTCTACCAGTGCTTGGGATGCAGCCCCTTCTGCCAGGCGACCTGAGCCAGGGCAGGGCAGGGCCCAAGGACTCTTGTCACAGGCTCAGTGCTCCCTTTGCTTCCCCAAAGAATCTATACTAGTGTTATTGCCACCCACCTAATAGGATCCAGTGCCTTTAAGTGGGCCTGTTGACCCACCAAATGTTTTAGCCCAGCGGTCCCCAACCTTTTTGGCACCAGGGACCAGTGCTCCTATCAGAATCTAATGCCTGACCAGTGCTCCTATGAGAATCTAATGCCTGATGATCTGAGGTGGAGCTGAGGCGGTGATGCTAGCACTGGGGAGCGCTGCAAATACAGATGAAGCTTCATTCGCTTGCCTGCCGCTCACCTACTGCTGTGCAGCCTGGTTCCTCACAGGCCACAGACTGGTACTGGTCCACGGCCCGAGGATTGGGGCCCCTGTTTTAGCCCAACAGCGGGGAAACGCTGGCTATGCAGCCTATCAGGAGGTGTTCTGAGAAATTTGAGTTAATGCGCCTTGTTCAGTTGCCTGAGCGACAGCTAGTTAAGTGCATGGGTTGCTTGACATACATGCCATCTTTTACCAGTTGTGCATTAGACCCACTTCTAAGGTCAATCGATTTGAACCAATTAGCAAGAGGATAAGGACTTGTTTATCTTTGACTGTAGATCTTACAGCAAGCCATTTAAGAGGGATGATAAAGAGGTATTTTTTTTAGCTCCTGGTGCCAGGTATAACCACTGTGCTCTACCGCATTCTTGCCAATGGTGCCTCCATTGACAGCAAGAATCAGCCCCCTGCTTTCTGGGATGAGCCTACAGGAGGAGATCAAGAGAAGATCTAAGGTCTTGTCCTCACAGAGCCATTCTAGGCCTTCCTGCTTGTGGAGGCTCCCATCTGCTTTCCCCCTTTCAACAGCCACAGAGTGAAAGCTCAGTGGGCTGCTTTGGCTTCAGTGACTCATTCCATCCATGTGGGCTCAGGGAAAGGTCCCAGACTTCCACAGATAAGGTTCTGCATCCGAGGGCTTTGTGAATATTCGCTGTCATCTATGGAGGACCTACATCCTCTCATTTCACCTCTACAAATCCCCTTCCTGACACAGCCCCTGCCGACGACCCAAGTAGGTATTATCCCCTTTCCTAGACAAGGAAACTGAGACTTGGAAGCGGAAAGCGGCCGAGCCTGCCTGTGCTGCCTGCACGATTTGAAATCAGGCCTGGCTGATCTGGAGGCTAGGGTCTTTTCACTTGTCAGCACTGCCCACAGCCTTCTATGAGGTTAGGTAGGGGCAGGGGTTTCTTTCAAATTGTGGGTTTGGGAAGAACTAGCTCACAAGCTAGCAGGGAGAGAATGGAGTGGGCCCTTTGGCATTTTCTGACTCGAGACTATCCGGGGACTAGGCTGAGGAAGTTCAGACTGCGGGCAGCATTTGCCCTGCTTTTGCCCTAGGAAAGGCCAAGTGCACCTCTGGTTGGGAGAATTGGTGAGTCCATTGTAACACAGTGTAGACAGGGGAGACACTGCTCTCTGCTCCCTGAGGCATCTCATCTCTGACCCAGAGTCCCTGGTCTCCTTTTCAGTGTCCTCATAAAAGATGGAGGGAAAGCTACTCCATATAGCCTCTCAAACTTGCCCACTACTTTCCTCCCAACACCTTATCCTCACACCCAGTGTCCAAGAATTCTACCCGAGCACACACTTCTCAGAGGCAGCAAAATCTGCTTTTCCCCCAGAGATTGGGAAATGTGATCCACAGAATGGAACCAGGGAGCAGGGAGGTGGATCTTCCTGCAAAGAGGCTTTGAATATAAGTATCTAAAGGAATGGGCCAGTTCAGAGTCTTTGTGGGGTGAGGTGGGGGCTGGCAGGCAGGCTGTGCTCTTATTCCAGTTGTGCTGTGCTGGCTCAAAACAATTGACGAGTTCTTGGGAAATTGCTTCAGATCTCACAGCATTTTCCTCTTAATAGCCTTGGCCAGTGGCGAATCCTTGACCTTTGAGGGTGGGTTTGATTTTTTTGGAAAAGGCCAAAAGTAATTTGAAGTTGTGTGTTGTGAATAAAGGAGATGAGCAATCTGGAGAATGTGGTTTGTTTTGCTGTTGCGATTTTTTTGTTGTTAGGTTAAAAACAAGATGGGACTCAAGTTTTCTCACAAGAAACTTCCAAAAGCGTTGCAAGTGATGGTGGCACCTTGAAATGAAGAGTTTGGTTCCAATGGTAACCACTTTGACAGAAGGGTAGGGGAAGGGATTCAATGCTCTTTTGAGCCTTTACTATGTGTCAGACACCTTACATACATTATCTCAGCTGCCTGAAACCATTTTTGGAATAAGGCCGGTCTATAAAACAATTCATAAATAATCTATTATCTTGTTTCTCCTAACAATAATCTTAGAACAAGTGCTTAGCCCATTTCATAGATGAGGAAATTTAGACTCATGGTGGTTAAATAAATTCCCAAGGCCATAGAGTTTGTAACTGTTGGGGTCAGGATTCGAACCCAAGATCGGCCCCCAAACTTAGCTGATTCTTTTTGTAAGTTCTACTGTGTCTACCCCACTCCTCCTTGTCCTCAACAACACACAAATTTAGTTTCATTATGTCACGGTGACATCATTTGGGCTGTATTCACCACCTAAAAAAGAAAGCAGGTCATAAAGGAGTCATGTGCTAGGGCGAAATGCTGACTGTGTGGTGGCAGACGTCATCAGCAGGCATCAGGGGATGCGTGGGTGACAATGGCAGGGCATGAAGTATGGTGTTTATTAGGTACTGGCAAAGGCCCGGGAGCTCCAGATGCCAAGTGGTGATAAGTGGGAACTGCCTGTCTCAGCTCCCGCCCAGCTCCGAATGCTGAGCAGCCTCCCAGTTCGGTGCTTTTGAATCAACTGGATTCTTGGACAGATCAACTGGGATCTTTCCTGGCCACTGGCAAGACATGGCTCCCTTTGAATAATAATAATAATAGTAATAAGAATAATAATACCAATAAAGCTCATGTTGATGGAGCACTCCTTATGTGCCAGGAATTGTGCTATTAAGCTTTGATCCTTCTACATACTCTTAGCCCCCAGCTAGAGGGGGTCTCCATACTCTTAGCTTCCACTCGTGTCCCCAACCACATAGGTCGGCTCTCTCTGAATCCAGAGGGGCCTCTTTCCTTTCATACAGTCCCAACCCTTGCTCTGATGTGGCCACATGCCAGTGAGGGAATTGGAGGCCTGTGTGTACAAGGAAGGAGGGCAGTTTGAGGCTGGGCACACACCTTCTCCTGTCCTGGAGACACAGCTCCAAATGGACTTAGCCACAATCCGAGTCACAGTTATCTAAATATAGCAGTTCCATTTCCAAGAATTTATGTGACTGATACCCTGGCACTTGTGGACAGAAATGCACATACAGGAGCATACATATTATCATTGCCTGTAATCACAGAAACTGGAAACAACCTCAACGTCCATCAGTAGGGGTCCTATTGGGTAGATTACAACACGTCTATTCAGTAGGATTCTGCACTCCAAGGAATGGGCGGTTCTGTATATAGGATGGATGCCAAGATGTATTGCTAAGTGAAAACGCAGTGGTAATACACCGCATTGCCATTTGGGTTTTTAAAATAAAAATATGCTTGTACATAATAGAAAATTTTTGGAAAGACACAAAAGAAACTGTTAACAGTGGGATGCCTCTGAAGAAAGATACTGGGGACTAGAGGTCTGAGAGAGGAAAGGAGAGTTATTTTTCATTGTATACCCTTTTGTGTTCTTTGAAAAAAATGTGTTTTTATTATGTGCATACATTATCTTTTTTATTAAAAAGAAAATGGGGGGAGGTTTAAAAAAAAACAAACCCCCAGGTTTTATTTGGCATCTCTGTCTACTTTTTCTTCCTGCTGCCTGACTCACAGGCCACTTCGCAGCTCCTCTACTTTGGCCCCAGCCCATGCCCACCCCTCCCCAAGGCATCCATTACTCCCTCTTACAGATACTTAAAACCTACTTTTTGGCTTGAAATATAAATAACTCTAAACTAGAGAGAAGGCTGAGCTTCGTTGCACTTATGGAACAGATAGAAATCATCTGGCGCTGAGATGCTCAATAAATGTTTGCTGAATTGAATTGAATCTGTGACTTGGTTGGTTACACCGAGCAAGGTTCTAATTGGCCAAGGTCAGACACCAAGTCCTACCCAGGTTGGCTCTCTGAGTCCCAGAGAGGGACTCTTTCCTTGCATGCAGTCTAGATCCCTGCTCTAATGTGGCTACATGTTACAAGGGAGTGGGGGCCTGCATGTACAAGGAAGGAGGGTGAGTGTGGAGCTTGGTGTACACCATCTCACCTCCTGGAGACATAAGGCAGTGTGACTTTAAGAAGCAGGACGGAACAACAGTATGATACACAGGAAGGCCCCCTCTGGAAAGATTCTGACTCCAAAAGCTCCATAATGACTTAAAAAAAATTAGTCGGTTTGATTTTATTCTAAGAACATTCTAATAGAAATATAGAATATGGAGTTCTCTGCTAAGTGTGATCGCGAATTGCCTGTCGTTGTATGTGTTCAACCATAGGCTGGAAGACACTTTAGCAGGCATTTCGCGGGAGAAATTAAAGCATGAGTTAGTTGGTTATTTCAATAGACTATAAGGTATATTTTTTAATATTTATTTTATGTTATGTATAACAGTATTTTAATTAATCATTTTAAGTGTATAGTTCCATGGCATTCATTGCAGACGCACTGGTGTGCAACCCACGGTGACCCTTTAAAATGGTACCACTGGCACAATTAAAAAGTAGAGAAAGCCTGAGAACGCCTCTTCATAACCACTTGATTTCTGCCCAAGGAGGGCATCCTTGCTCAGACTTGGTCTACGTTCCTCCTACGTCTTCTAGACACTAGCTTCCGGAGCCTCCACCCAGGTAGAGTCCTTCTCTGGTCTCTGAAATCATACACAGGCATTTGCAGTCCAGAAGAACATGGGTGGTAGTCTTGGAAGCCTCTAGAAACAGATGTAGGTAGTACAGTGTGGTGACATTTCTACTAGTATTTATTTTTTCTTGTCTCAAAAATTCAGGAGCCTGGAGGAAGGTCCTTGCCCATGACCACTTTCTTTCTTGAGATGAAATTCCCCCAGAGATCTCTGGCCTCAGCCAGTGTGTGATGCCCTGGCACCTTTCTCAAGGCTGTGATCCAGCAGCTTGCCATGGGCTCCGGCACTCCAGTTCTCTCACAATAGACACTCTTGTCTCTGTAAGGGTTATTATGATGAGGAAGCATTTGCCTGCAAGCGCAGTGAGTCAGAAAGTTTGATGTGCCTTTCCCCCAAAAAAGCATCTATAATCTTTGGCCACATTAATAGAAGTGTCCAAATCTAGGACGGCGAGGGAGCTGCTTCACTCTCTGCTGAGCACCCACTGAGTCATCCTCTCTCTCTCGTCATCTTCCACCAATCCAGTCCATCGCCTGCACGTTGTTTAAATTCATCCCCTTCTTTCCATTTCCCTTGCCTCTGCCATCTTAAAACAGGGTCCCACATCTCTCGCTTGGACTATTGCAGTAGCCTCCTGATTGCTGCTCTAGCTTCTTGTCTCTAGGCTCCACACTGCAGACAGGTGATGTTAGGACACACAGTCTGATCATATCACTTTGATTGCTTAATATCCTTCAGTGACTTTTCACAGCTCTGGAATTAGAGGCCCTGGTTTTTAATAGGGGCTTCAAGCCTTCATGTGAAATGGCCACTGCCTATTCCTCCAACCTCACCTCGCACCGCTTGCTCCTCATGCTGATGTTCTGTTCCTCACATGTGCCAATCTCCCTCCATCTCAGGGTCCTCCTACAAGTGGATTGTGTTGCCTGCGACGTTGCCCCCACGTCATCCCCCTCACCTGGATAATGCCTTCTCCTTTAGAGCTCAGCTCAAATGACATTTTCTCAGGAAGTGGTCCTGAGTCCCCCAGACTACATCTGGTCCCCCAGTTACATGCGCCTACAGCATTCAGCATTCATTCATTCATTTAGCAAACATCTAATGATACCAGCTAGTTGCCAAGCACCTGGGTGCTGTTGACATAGTGAGCAAGGCGGGCGCGGCCCAGCTCTCATGGAGCTCATACTCTGGGGGGAGGGGGGTCATAGACAAGAAATTAATGGCGGGGCTGATAAGGGCTAGGGAGGTGAGGGCGTAGAAAGTGAGGTATGGCAGTCTGGAGTAGAGTGCTCAAAGAATCTTCTTGAGGAGGTGACATAGATCAAAGACCTGGGTAAGATGATGGTGGAAACATGGATGCTGGGCCGAGAGAGGAGCTAGGCTGAGGAAATAGCCAGTGCAAGGATCCTGAAAGGAACTGTGCTTGGTGCATTCTGGGAACAACAAGATGGCCCCCAGCAGCCTGGGACCCAGGGATGGGTGGGGGGTTGCGCAAAGGAGGTGGCAGGGTGAACAGATCACACAGGGCCTTGTAGACCGTGGTGAGGTTGCTGAATTTTATTTTGGTGTGATGGTGAGCCATAGGAGGGATTAGATTACATTTTTAAAAGATTCCTATTTTTGGAAGATGGCACTGATTGCCATGCGGGGAAGAGACTTTGGGGAAGAAGAGGAGAAGAGGACAGAAAAGTTAGGAGTCACTGCAGTGCCCCAGAGAAGTGTGGCTTGCTTGGGCTAGGATGGTAACTAGGAGTTAAAGGGCCGTGTTAATTAATTATTTAGTGTTGTAATTAGTCAAGCGCATCCCTGGACTGTGAGCTGCATGAGAACACTGCGTTATGTCCACTTATTTACTTTGTATCCACAGCTCTCACCCCGTGCCTGTTACATATTAAATACTCAGTAATGCCTATCGAATGATTGTGAACTATGAAGTAGTGAAAATGCTAAAAAATAGGGTCATGCTAAGAACTCATAAAAGAGCCATGTGATGGCTGAACCTGAGGAAGAGATTTGGGTGAAGTGTCATCAGATGCATAAAGGAGTTAGACTCAGAGACCCCAAGGTGTTACCTGGGAGTTACCAGGAAGAGTCTGGTAAGGGTTGACCTGGACTCCCAATGGACCAGCAGTTTCCTAAGGGAGGCATCAAGCAGTGGAGGTGTAATGATCTCTTGTCAGAGATGTTGGAGGGGTCCTGTGAGGAAAGTACACGTGTGCAGGAGTGTCTGTGAACATACACACATGCATTGCAGGCAGGCTCATGCACTGTGGATTTTCTGACCCCAAAATCATTTGCTTCAGAGCTAGAAGGATCCTTGGAAATGGCGGTGCCTGGTGACCTGAGGGTTGGGACACTGTGGTTATAACTGACAGAAACCCTAACTGTTGGAATGCGAAAGGAATCTCACAGGCTCCTAAAACGAAAAGACTCATCTACAGGTGCAACTTGGTCACAGCATCATTGGGACTTGACTTCTTCATCTCAGTTTCTTAATGTGGCTTCCCCTGAGTTGGCATCATGCTCAGAAGGGTCCAGAAGCTCCAGGTTTAGATCTCCCCTCTCTTCAGAAAGAGAGAGCTTCTCTTCCTCCAACAGTTTGAACAGAAGTTGTGAGCCTGATGTTACTGGCACAGTTTCTATCTTTAACCAGTCACCGAGGCCTGGAAGTATGTGCTGATTAGGTATAAGTCCACTTGAAGGTGGAGACTGAGGTCATCTCCATCGAAGCGCATGGGAGCAGAGCTGGGAAGGACCAGTTCTCCCAGAAGAAAATCAGTGTACTGTGTCTAGGAGGATGGGAATGTATTGTGGGTGGCCAGAAACCCACACAAATTGTAGTCTACAGGTGGTTTGCTAAGGCTTTTTTCTTTTTCACACCTGTGTTACTCAGAGTTCCGTTTGTCGTTCTCATCACTGTGGCAGCCCCTGAGACACCCTACTTTTCTCGCCCAGTCCCCTCATTTTGCAGATGAGTAGGCTGAGGCTTAGCAACTTTCTCAAGGTCACACAGCTCAAGTGCAATAGAGTCAGGACTACCACTCAGGTCTTGGGGCCTGAAAGCATTACCTGGCAGGCAGAGCCTGAGTCTGGGGTCAGCCTGCCAGATCTGAATCCTGGCTCTACCATTTGTTAGCTGTGGGGCTGTATTTGTTTCCTACTTCTAGGGTTGCTGTAACAAAGTGCTACATGTTTAGTGGCTTAATACAGTAGAAATTTATTCTCATAGTTCATGAGTCCAGAAATCTGAAATCATGGTATTGGCAGGACCATGTTCCCTCCGAAGGCGCTGGGGACAATCTGTTTCTTGCCACTCCCAGCTCTGATGATGGTTGGCATGCATGTGGCTGCATCACTCCAATCTCTGCCGCTGTCTTCATGAGGCTTCTCCCTTCTCTGCCTTATCTTCTGTCTCTTATAAGGACATTTGTCATTAAGTTTAGGGTCCACATGGGTAATCCAGAGTGATCTTATTTCAAGGTCCTTAACTATACTCGCAAAGCCCCTTTTTCCAAATAAGGTCACATTCACAGGTTTCAGGGATTTGGACGTGGACATATCTTTTTGGGGGCCACTATTCAATCCACTCCAGGGACCCTGGGCAAGTCACTTGACCTCTCTGAACCTCAGTGTGTCATCTATAAAATGGGAATAATAAAAGTGTCTGCATCATAGAGTTGTCATGAAAATGACAAAATGATTTAATCGTCACTGAGTCCTTCACGAAGTGCCAGGCACTTAGTAAGTGCTGAATAAATGTTAGCTGTTATTATTATCATTCTGACCCCAGATCCAGCCTGGTCTTCGTATGGCTTCCACAGATAAGCTTAGCTCCCTTCAGCTAGTAATAGTAGAGACAAGGCAGGTAGTCAAAGTCTTAGTGGAGACAAAGCTGCCAAGGTTATAGCTGAGCATCTTCCTGCTTGCTTCTCAGCTGTTGCCTGTCCTATTGTCCCAGCAGTCCCAGTTCCTGAGGCCTGCCACTGAGAGGCAGGGCGACCTGAGGAGGTCTCCTGCCAATCAGCCTCTCACCCTGGCTCCAGGAGGCTGGCATCAGAACCCTATGATTTAGGGTGATGAAATGTAAATTGTGGAGAGTCCACGCTTTCATTTCAGCTGAGATCCCATCAGCATCTCATTCAGTTTACCTGGGCTCCTCCAGGTCTCATTTGGTGGATTCTGTCGGCAGAGCACCTCCTTGGCGACCACAATGACTTGCTTCTTACATCTATCACACCTGCACTGTGACAATGTAATTTTTATCTCTAGTTGTTTATTTCTCAGATGGAACTACTTGTAAATTCCAAGAAGAAAATATATCCCTGTGTGTGACAGAACCAGCCCAGAGCGATTAATCTGGGCTTTTAAGCTGGGAATGCAAACTTGGTTGATGCTGCTCCATGCCTAAGTGTCTAATAATCAGCCACAGCCATTAATTGTCCCCCAATGAAGCCTTGGCTTCAGGAGGGTCAAAGTCAGTAGGATTTGATGCAGCTGGATGGGAATGGGCAGGCTCTGGGGGCAGAGAGTTTGAGGCAGGTGGCTTGAGGCCCAGAGTTATAAGAGCTGGTGGGAAAGACCCATATTTCAAGGCAGAGCTGACAGTCAAGAAAGAGGGCTGAGGGTTTGGTGCAGTCCAACAGACCCAGGATCAAATCTGAGCCCTACCACTTACCATACCTTTGGGGTATTTCTTTGCCGCCCATCCCACCCCCCCATCCTGACAGAGGGGTCTCTTGATCTGTAAAATGGAGCAAAGAATATTTGCTCCATCACGTAATTGATTAAATGAACAAAGTATGAAAAATGCTTGTTGCATGTAATGGGTGTTTTTTTCTCTGAAGGCCTGGGGGCAGTGCTCAGGTCTGCAGAAGATGAAAGTCACAGAAATAATCAGAATTTAGAAAGGAATCTCTAAAGGAATTTAGAGAACACCTAATGCAAAGCCTAGTGGAGGTTTGGGGAAGTGAAAAGGCTTAGAAGCTGGGATGGAACCCAGTCTCCTGACTGTCATCATTGTACATCTTCACATCACGCTGCCTCCATAGCAGGGGCCTCAACCTGGGCCTCTCCGTCTCCTACAGGGCCAACTGATATCAGGGCCTTAGGCATTCATAATCCCCTGACATGATGTGCACTATTTGTGTATAAGGGCGATTTAATGAATCTGGGGTTTTCACAGATTCTTAAAAGGACCCACCTACTTCATTCACAAAGATTAAGACTTTTCTGGACTCTGTGATATTTTGATTAAATGGGGGTATGTGTGAAGGGAGGGGTACTTTCCACCCCTCCTGTCTGCATTCGGTATACATATGGCCTCAATCCTGATCAGGATCTGATTGTGATCTTGGGGTTTCCTTGGCCTCAGGGCCCCTGCTAATCCTTCCCATTCTAGCCTGGTTCTCTCTCCTTTCCTGAGAAAAAATGTATCAGGGCAGCTGGGAATGGGGTGGAGGGAATTTCTAGGTTTGGGCATTCTGAGCCGAATCCCAATTTTGTAGAGCCTGAAGCTACACATTGCCCCTCACCTATTTTCACTTTGCTCTTTGCTGAGCCACCCCCTTCTTCATCCCCTCAGCTTAGCCCCCCTAACTCCGCTTTCAGAGGTAGCCAGCAGGCTGAAGATCTAGGGAGTCCTGGTAGCCTGTCTCTGTGCAAGAAGAGGCAAGGACTGCCTGCCGTGCATCCAGGAGGGGATCCAGTGTTTGTGGCACTGCCCTTTCTCTTAGTTTCTGTTGAGATGAGCAGAGCATGATGCTTTGTCCAGGCCCAGGTTTGGGGCAGGTTCATTGGAAGATGGAGGGTCAGGGATGTAGAAGCTGTGGTCTACCTCCATCCCTGCCTTAGTCATACGACTGGTATTTGTTGGGTATCCACTGTGTGCCAGGCACAATGCTGGGGATCAGATGGTGAGAAAGATGCTGCTGTGAGCAAGAGGCTGACCACAGAGGACCTGGCTTTGACTTTTGCTCTGTCACTTTCTACTTGTGGGTGTTGTGCCAGCCTCTGAACCTCTTTGAGTTCCAAGTTTGTCATGTAGAAAATGGATAATAACACCTACCTTGCTGGGGTGTTGAGAAGGTTAGGGATTTCACACGTGTAGTGCTGAGCACAGCATCTGCCCTGTGGTCAGCACCTATAAATTCTCACCTACTGTTATTATTTTGGAAGAACCAGCATTGCCCTTTGGAGTTTATACTCTTTCCTCTCTAGCATCCTAATGAGTCTCCTTTTCTGCTAGGTCCTAGAGCTACCTGGGAGCAGAGTGGTCAAGGCTGAGACATGGACAGAGCTCCCAAGGAAATGCATAGGGCAGCATCGCCACATCAGGCTGGAGGCAGGCTAAGCTGGACAGGGACAATGACTTGTCCTGGGATGGGTCAGGATGGGCAGATGAGGCAGCTGCAAAGATGAAGGAGGGACAACCATCTCACCCCTAATCTCCTAGCCTGTTTCCCTAATGTCTCTGGAAAGATAGAGCTAAGCAAAAGGAATATATCAAGATGGAGTCAGCTTTGTTTCTAGGTCTCATAAGAGGGTAGTTTCTGGCTGGTGCTGTGGGCAGGTGACACCAGAAAGCCTGCTGGCCTCTTGCTGCCCACTATGACCGCAGCCATTCCCTGAAGGGGTCACAGGGTCTCATCGGTAGCACTTTGTCCCAGCAGTGCCTCCCTGCCCTTCCTGCCCATTGTGGCTCCAGGAATCAGCCTGGAGCCAGGGACAAGGGCCATTTCTGGCCCCCAGGGAAACCCTGCTACATTTCTGATAAGGATTTAAACAGGTTTCTAAGCAGGCCTACTAATTAATCTTTTGTTTTTGTTTATTTATTTTTTTTTACTAT
The DNA here is from genome assembly GCF_902729225.1 of Pteropus medius. Taxonomy (NCBI): domain Eukaryota; kingdom Metazoa; phylum Chordata; class Mammalia; order Chiroptera; family Pteropodidae; genus Pteropus; species Pteropus medius. The sequence continues at coordinate 15,612,156 of NW_024349799.1, read as the reverse complement.
AAAAGTAAAACATGCCATCTGTGGAAAATTTTTAAAGTATTGAAAATTATAAAAAAGCAGGGCGGGGGGACGGGGGGTGGGTAGCTTAAACACCCAAGGCAGAGTGAAGCACAACTGTTTACACGTTAATATGTTGGCTTTCCACTGAAAAGCAGAAGCTTTTAAAAACTCCATGTAAACATCAATGTCAAAGGCTGCCTGGGATTCCATGGAATTAATCTTTTTAAGAAAGCACATCTGAGCCAAGTGGATTCGGCATCCAGGGGTTTGGAGGCGTCCCCCAGCCAGCCTGGGAGTGTGGGACAAAGTCTGGGTCTTAAGCCCCTGGGCTTCAGCAAGGCTTCCCAGGAGCCTCCCAGATGAGTCTGGATGAGGTTTGCCTCAGTCACAGAGATTTTCTTCTCTACATACTTCCTGGCAGGAGCGGCGGGAGTGCTTTCACACTTGGCCCACCTACTCGCCTGCTTGGTGGCAAATGGAAGGCAGTGAAGGGTAGAGGATGGACGAAGGGAGTGGTATGGGGTGGAGGAAGACACTCTCCAAAGAGAAGGGCTGCCCCATCGGGCAAAGGGCTGAAGTAGGCTGGCCTGCTTCCCCTTTTTCTTTCTTGGAGGTGCGGGGGAGGGGAGGAGTGCCCAGCCCTGGTGAACTGCACATGAATAACCATAGTCCTAGGAATGTGAGTCCTTAGTGCAGGCTGATGAGGACCCCCATGCAGAATGCTACCTTAGTGGGAGAGAGAAAAGGCAGGGCCAGCGAGGGCCAAGAGAGGGTGAACTTTGAGTGCCCCTGCCGCCCTCCCCCTCACTCTGTTCCTTTAAGATAGTTGTAAATGGTGCCGGAAGGCAGCGAATCCAGAGGCTGCACCTTCTGCTGGCTGGGCATGGTCACCCCATGAGGAGCAGGGTAGCCCACCGTCCTTCACTGGGCCCCACCTCTGAGAGTTCCACCTGCACAGGTTACTGCAAGGGGGTTTGGAACACTGTGTGCTGGGGGTAGGAGTCTCCCCAGCAACTCTGTGACTTGTGCCTCATGGCAACAGCTTCCAAGCCCTAATGAAACTATTTTTGTAGGATTGGAGACTAAGAATTTGCTAAGCATCGTGCTAAATGTTCTTGTGTGTGTGACTTAATTTGCACACTAGCCCTGTAATGTGGATCCTGTTTTTTCCCCATTTTACAGATGTGCAAACTGAGTGGGTTACTTGACTTGCTCAAGGTTACACAGCCAGTCACAGCCAGAATCCAAATGCAGGCCTAATTCCAAGCCAGCCCTCTCAGCCACTATTCTTGGCTGCAGAACCCACCTGAATGCTTCCACTTGGATGGCTATTGCAGGAGTCCACCAAGTCCCTCCTACGAAGGCTTCTGCTCCGTTAGCACCTTCTCTGGAGACAGAAGTAAGTGTATTTATGTGCCAAAGGAGAGCCCATATTCCAAAGAAGAAGGTGCCACTCGTCCCCATTCTTAAGTTTCTCTAAAACGCGGAGTTTCGGGTGGAGTGTGTGAAGAGGGCAAAGCGGGGAGCAGGAGGTGGCTTGCACCAAGCCAGAGCTCTTGGCCTGTGATTCCAAAGCCGGTGACCCAACACCGGCTACAGTCAGCAGTGGAGGCAGGAGGAGGGGTGCCATTGCCTGGCAGCCGCCCAAACCTCTACCCCCAGAGGCAATGGCGGTTCCTCTCTCTCAGAAGGGGGCAGGAGGAGGGGCAGCAGGAGAGTGGCGGACTGACCATCGGATGCGGGATGTGGTGCAGCTGGGGCTGCAGGCCCTCCTCCTTCCATCTCCCACCTGAGCCGGCCCGGTGGGCGCTGGTTGGCTCCGTGAGAACGCCTTTCGCCCTATCACACACCTGCACGGTTGCCGGGCAACTGGGACGGAGTTGTAACACTTCGGCTGCGATAGCCGGGATGGTGTTTTCATTTCCTGGCTGCTCTGTCTCTCCTTAGAAGTTGTGGACGGATGGGATTTGGTTTCCCTTTTCAAAGGGACCACACCCTACACACTACCAACCCATCCAGTCTCTAGCTCCCCAGCCCAGCAGTCTCCCGCCAGACCCGCCCCTGGCCTCGGGATCCGTGGTTCATTCCTGGGGCCCAGGTTCCCAGGGAGGCAGGCAGCAAGAGGCCTCAGGCTGCTCTTCTAGGCGCCCTCATTTTGGGAAAGTCATCCTCGGGGGAGCTGGGGACTTCAGCCTGAGACAAGACGGGGGATCCAGGGAGGGCCCGGAAGGTGGAGAAGGACAGGCTCCAAGGTCGCTGGCCTCCGAACAGCTTTGGGATGGCCATGGGTAGATTTGGAGCATGGTTTGGGCCCGGCTTCTGGCTTTACGCACAGGTTATTATCTTGGTGTTCCCCAAAATTCAGTCTCTGCCTCACACTTTCCCAGCGTGAGCCACTGCACTATTTCTTCACTTTTTTCTTCTACATATTGACCCACTTTAGCGTAAATAAATGTATTTTAAAAGGAAACTTGATAACACTTTTTTTGTAAATGGAGGCTCAGTATCACCATAAATAGAAAGTAACTGCAGAAATAAATACAAAGGATCAAAATATTTTTAAATTTTAGTACATGAAGTTTGATCTGGAAGGGCCCATAATAACAAAATAACTGCTTATTAAGCACTTACTCTGTGCCAGGAACTAGCTAAGCACTTTACATGAATTAGCTCATTGGATCCGGTATTATTAACATCTCCATCTCATGGATGGGAAAACTGAGGTTCAGAAAAGCTAAGGACTTTGGCGAAGTGGTATATAGGCACTAAACGATGAGCTAAGATTCAAAGCTTTCAGCCACAGCCTGTGCTGTCTCTCTTCATGGTGGCACCTCTGACTCCCTGCCCTGGTGACTGGGTGGTGGCCCTGTCCAGGATTGGGGTAGTGATTTGAGTCTCCGCCTGGCTCTAGGAAATATAACCTTCTAGGTGTTCTTACAGATAAGCCACTCATTCTCCCAATAGCCCTGTGAAATGTCTCATTTTATAGCTCAGTGAGGCCAAGCCACCTGCCTAGTCATACTGTTGCTGAGTGGTAGGGCTAGGATGTGTGTCCTGTCTCCCTCTGCAGTGCTGACTCTATCTTTTACCTCAAAGTCATGCAGAAAGAAGAATCTTTAATGCTTAGCAACCCTTGCAGCAGGACAAGCCTTCTCCCTCTCACAGGGAATCAAATCTCCACCTGGGAAAGAGCACATTTATCTAACCCAGCCTCAGCTGTGGATAGACACCTCCTCAGAGCTGAGTCCCACTTCTGGAATTGTAGCCTTCTATGAGTGGGTGAGGTCCTCCAGGGACATTCCCCCACCCCCGAGCCTCCCCCACACCTCAGCAGGACTCCTGCACCAGTGGGCAAGGATACTTCGCTTTCTTATCTGCCTTTCTGGAAACAGTCTGTCATCTGCTATCAAAATGAGCGACTGCATTTCTCTCTCCAGAGCTGGCTCAGTTCTTACCTGAGAGAGGAAGAATAGGGGAGCCTTTGGAGAGGAAGGAAAATCATATGTTATTTTTAAAAGGCATTTTGAGTGAATGCTGAATGAGTTCAAGAAAATTGCCTTAAAGACTTGCTCTCTGCGGGAATGGCGTTTCTCAAGGCTCTCAAGAATTTGGAACCTTAATTGCACATTTGTACGGGCTAGTGTTTTTATTTCTTTTTGGTCTCAGAGGTGGGCTTTGAAGATTGTGCTCTCTCTGTAATGTTTTTTAAAATATCAAATAAATTTTGCACACCTGCAAGGTAGAACTGCTTGAAAGAAACTGTGTCAGAATTGGATCTCGATTTAATAAATCCACAAATGGAGCACGGTTTGGTGAGATGATGTGTTGTTATCTTGCCCTGAGCCTCCTGTCACAGGGGTGCAACCCAACCCCGCCCCCAAAGGGGCTGTGATCTCTGTTGATGCTCTGAACTGCCTCAACCCACATCTTTGCTGAAATCCTTCCTCTACACCAAGCTGGAAGCCAGGTGACATGGGAGAGACCCAATTCTGTGTGGTTGTTTGGGACCTCTTAGTCTAAGATGCTAATAAGAAGCTTTTAGGTTAATTGTAGAACCACAGCTCTCCTTTACTGGGAACTTCCTCAAACCTCTCATGCCATATCGTCTCGAAGAACTAGAGGATCTCTTTTGGAGTCAGTACTGGGTAGTGAACAAGGTAGGGGTTAGACTGCAATGCTTAGAGTTGACGGGGTGCCAACACTCAGGACCGTAGGAGACCCCAAACTTGTGTGCAACCCTTTCTGGGCCTCTCTGGCTCCCATTCATGGTAATATGGTTATGGAAGGGCTGAATGCCTACCTTCGGAGGCAGGGAAACCTGACTTTAATGGCAGGCTCCACCACTTTCCAGCTGGTGAAAATGCTAGGGAATTCCCCTCCCACACACACCTCCGGCACGGTGCCTTAGGTAGACCTGGATGTCGTCAACACCTGTGGGTTCCTGCCATCTGGCTTTAAGTTCAGCCAACGGGAGACACTGACAGGTGATCAGGGAGAAGAAGAGTGATTGTTGGGTACGCATCCTCCTCCCTACAGCTGGCTCCATCCTCGACCGAGGTCTCAGCTCTTGTCAAGGGGTCCTCTCTACACAGCTCCTCTGTTACGGTTCTGATTTCTCATCACTTACTTCCTCCTTCAAGCTGAGGGGTATTGACATTGGTGGTTTCTTGCCTGTTAATTACTATCTTTGTGTATTCCCTGGACCCTGCCCACTCCTTTGTCAATTGTCCCTTTAGTAAACTATCTTCATATTACCTAATGACTCCCGACTGACATAGTGGTCCTGAGCAAGTCATTTACCTCTTGAAGCTTTGGTTCCCTCACCTGCAAAATGTTACTTTTGAACAGTATGCTTGTGTGGTTGAAGGTGAGTGCAAAGTGCTTTATCCAGTGCCTGGAGGACAGTAACCTTACCCCTCAGGGATAGAAACTGTGTGGGGGGCACTGATCAGTCACCTCTGTCTATAGGCCTGTGGCAGCCTTACACCCTGCTTTCTGCTTTCCATCCATGAGGCAGACACTTCTGAATGTTGGCACCAGGAGAGCAGAATCTCATGAGACTCAAGAATGGTATTTCTTTTGTCCTGTGATCCCCGACCTATACTTGCACATTTTTTTGTCTTTATTGTTATCAAGAAACAAAACAACCACAAATTTCACACAGTATAGTGTCCCCTGAGAAAGCAAAAGAAACAGATGATGCTGGATATGCCAGGTGGAATGGCCTGGGGTATGGGACCCTGGGCTTGGTTCTGAAACCAATTCAGCTGCTGCTTCTCTGTATAAAGCAAATGTATCCAGTGCCAGCCAGCCCCTCTCTGGCCTGGTCAGCTCTGGAGTCTCATTCAGTTTTTGGGTTTGAGGATTTAGGAACCAAAAGAATAGCAGAGAAAATGAGCCTGCAGAATTCTGTGAACCGTTAGTGTTTATGTGAGTGCCTGTCTAGGAAGGTGAGAAAGACATGGAGGATGGGTCTCTGCTCCCAAGAGCATCACAGCTAAGTTGGGAAGCTAACACTTATTCAGGAAATGATGAGAGCCCCAAGTGGGAGAGGGAATAAATAGATACTGGTCTGGGGCAGACTGTCAGGGAAACTCCAGGGAGAAGGAGCCTTGACCTTTGGGTGAAGACAGAGGGTCGAGAGAGCATTGCAAGAGAGGAACCAGGAGGTGAGAAGGTTCAGGGGTGGCCAGGCCAAAGGGAGAGATAGATGTGGTCTGGGAGTAGCCAGACGTCTGGAGGGGAGCATAGGGTGGGTCTGGCTTATTCAGAGTCTTGAAGCCAGGTGGGATACTTAGATCAGAAAGCAGGACTTTGGGAGCAATTAGAGTAGGAATTCTTAAGCTGGGGATTCACAAGCAGACTCCAGAGTATTCCAGAACCTCCTGAAATTGTATGGTGCAGTGGTTGGGAGTACATAGGCTATACCGTCAGACCTACCTGTTCTGAGTCCTAGTGTCACTTTCTAGTTATTCCTCAACCTTTTTGAGCCTCAGCTTCCTCATCTATAAAATGAAACTAAATGGTAGTGTCTGCCTTGCAGCATGTTTGGAATAATAAGTCGGGTAATGGACGTGCTGTACTCCGCATAGTCACTGGCACACAGTAGAAACCTTGGTAAGGGGCAGCTGTCGTTAAACGCTGCAGAATTGTGAGTGATTATACAGAGTCGCACTTGTCTAGAGAGAGGGTCTCCTGTAGCTTTCATGAGATTCCCCAAGGGGTCCCTGATTCAAAAAATGTTAAGCACCACTCACTGTTTGAGAGGTTTAAAAATAGAGGCCTGTTAAGCAGCTGAGAGCAGTGTTTATGGGAAGGAAACATGGTGATATGGGCCTGGGGGCAGGGAAGCCAGCGTGGAGCCTTTCTGTCCATCTGTTGGGCCTACCATCCTTCCGTCCATTCCCTGGATCATCAAGGCTGTCTGAGCACTGACTCAGTCAGGCCCTCTGCTAGATGCTGAGGGCCCAGAGACCAAGCGCAGTGTCGGCAGGAAGGAAGATGTGCATAGCTGGTCTCTAGAGATGGACCCTGCACGTCCTGCTCTCTTGTCCTTGTGAGGGTCTCTTCCAACATGGAATCAGGCTGGCCTGTGATTTAACTTGATTTAATCAATGGGATGCAGTAGAAGTGAGGCTGTGCCAATTCCAGTCCCAAGTCTGGAGATGGCCAGTGGCCTCACTTTTATGGTTTTGGGAGAACTGAGACACTGTGTAAGAAGTCCGATTACCCTGCTAGAGAGATCATATGCAGAGACCACATGGAGAGGGAGAGAGGGCCAAGTCTTCCAGCATCTTAGTTCGGATGACCCCCAGTGCCTGCCACCGTCTGACTGCAAGCACATGAGAAACCCCAAGTGAGAACAACAAATGAACCATCATCCCTCAGAGCCCGTTCAGCCCACTGAGCTATGAGGTCATGAAATGAGTTTGTTTTAAGCCCTCGAGTTTGGAATGGATTGTTACCCTTGTGGAAATAAGTGGAGAGTAACCAAATGAGAAAAGGTAAAGGCTTTTTATTCAGAGCTTGCTGTTCCAAGGGAGTCAGTCATCATCATTTACATTTTGGCAGAGGCTCAAAGGCACGTGGAGGAGTGGGCAAGTTTTATAGTAGGAAAAAAAAGGAAGGCTTCAGGTCTGCTCTGATTTGGAGGCTGTTGGCAGGGGGAAGCGGGAGGTGGGCTAACTAGAAGGGAGGGAGAACACGCAGGCGCATGCATGCACACGTGCGTCCTGTGTGATTAGTTATGGGACCATATTTGGTTTTCTCTGGTGGGGTCGAGGTAGGATGTGGGGACCAAAATTAGGGAAGCTAATTAAGTCCTGGTCGTTTGGGGCTGATTGTCAAAGGTGTTACTATTTGCTAGAGATGTAGTCTGATTTCCTACAGGTTTGACTTTCTGCAAGAAGCGGGCTGGCTTCTTGGGCTAATTACTGTAGCTAATGGGATGGTTTCCTCGGCTGGTTACTACAGACTGAGGGTCAGAGTTCTATTTTTATATGTGGTCTGGTAATGCATTCAGTCTCTCATGTAACAATAGACAGCTCCATGTAAACTGACAATTATGAGGCCACTTTGAATGAACAGAGTGGTCTAGGTAGGTCCAAAGTGGGGAGGATCCCTCCTACCCTGTGCCAAGTTGGAAGACAGGTGGGACTTGACAGACAGATGAAGGAAGGAGGGGCATCTCAGGCAGAGGGGACAGCATGATTCAAGGCCCGGAGATGGAAGAGAGCAGCGTATGTGCGAAAGACAGCAACGAGCTGACCTGGCTGGACTCTTGAGAAGCAGTGAGTGTTGGCTTAGGACCCAGGGCACTAGACGGAGTCGGAGATCTTTCTGAAAGAAGGATCACAGACATCTGGAGTAAAATAATCAGAGCTAGTTTAAGAAAAACTCTTCAGATGGAGAAGATGGAGGGGGCAAGGGTGAAGGCAGGAGACTGGTGAGGAGGCAGCTGTAGCACCAGGAGAGAGTTTTAGAGGCAGAAACTCTAGGATGGTGAATTGGACTCCAGGGAAGAGGAGAATGCAGAGTTCAGATTTATGCGGACTGGGGAGTTGGTGGTCACTGAGAAGGTGACCCAGGAGAAGGGGAGGGGATTTGGAGGGGGTGCTATTTGTTTCGGGAATGCTGAGTAGGAAGAGCCTGAGTAGGAGACCCCAGGGAACACATGCGAGAAGCCACTGGAGATTCAGATTCGGAGCTAGGAGAGCGCCGAGAGGAGGATGAGTGTTCGTGGAGGAGTGGGCAAGTTTTATAGGCACGTGGAGGAGTGGGCAAGTTTTATAGTAGACCACTCTGTTCATTCAGCCCTCAAGGACTGTGGGTAAAAGGAAAAAAGGAAGAGGTGCCCGTGACAGGAGCTGAGAAGGAGTGTGGAATAGACCCACACTGGAGTCCTCCCAGGAGAGTTATGTCAAGGAAATTGAGGGAGGAGGAGATTTCAAGGGGTGCTCTGCCCCCATGGGCAGTTGAGTCGCTAGGGACTGGAAAGTGTTGGATTTGGGCACAAGCAGGGAGTTTGTCAGTGAGAAGTGGGTGGAATCCAGGTGCAGGAGCTCGAAGAGAGTGAGAAGGGAGAGAAAGTGCAGAGAGACTGAACTTTCAAGCCGTTTGCATATGGAGGGAGGAGAGAGGAGGTAGTTGCAAGGAGATTTTGGTTAGGCAAGGTTTGTTGTCCTATGAGAGACTTGAACAAGTCTATAGGCAGAGAGGGAGCAGGGACGGGGAACTGAAGATGCTGGGAGACGGGGCACAGCAGCAAAGTAGGCAACTTTCAGAAACCTCGGCCTTGGGCAAAATCAGACTGCAGGTGGAGCTGTGTTGGCCCACATACAGTGATTTTTTTTTTTTTCGTCAGCTTTGCTGCCAACCAATTGCACATAGAAATCCTGATTCCCAGCCTCTGGCAAAATCTAAAAGCCTGATTCCCTTTCAGCAGAGCAGCAGTGGTGGCTGGAGCTTGAGGCTGTCAGGATGAACCTGGCTTCCGCGTTGCCACCTGCCCCATCATCCTACCTGCCCATCTCACCCTTTTCTGTTTCCTGCTTGGCTCCTGTAGGCATTTGAATTGACCTTGAGGGTAGGACCAGAGCTAGCCTCTGGCAGAAGGCTTTGTGAGGATGCTGAGAGGTGAGGGGTTAGGTTTGGAGGTGAAGGGTAGGGATTTAAGGAGAAAGGAGAAGGTTTGGAATGGCCACTGAAACTGTGAAGGCTGAATAGAATAATGCTGGGGCACCTGCATTGCTGCGAACAGCTAAGACTGTGAGCCAGGGACCTGCAGGGGCTCCAATTCACATCACTTGGTGAATGGAACAAGGGCTAGAGGGAGAGGAGGGGGCGAAGGAGCCTGCTCTGTCCTCCAGAAGCTTCCATATCCAACTCAATGTTCCTTAGCTCTGTTAGTGATTGTGTGCAGTCCCTGAAACTCAGGGCTACACAGACAGGGACCCAGAAAGTAGAGCTGCCCTACCCCATCCCACAGATTCTCCCAGCCTGGGAACGTGCTGAGAAACTCCACTTGGCACAGGGAAAGAATCAGTCCAGGGAGCCCTGCGTGAAGTTTACAAGCTCCTGAGATTCCATCTCCTGCCCCTTGTTGTAGACCCTCAGGAAGCACACTTTCCCACACACCCCTCCACCCAACTGTCCTCCCCCTGAAGACTCCTCCCTCTGCCCCTGTGTGGCCTTAGGGCTAGTTTTGTCTGTCTCCCAGGGTGGAGTTTACTTATGACAGGGTTCTCATCCAGGTAACAGCTCTCCAGGTACACTTCAAGATTAAAACTTCCCCTCCTCACCTCATGTGGAACTGCTTTCCTCTTGATCTTACGGGAAATAGTGTGGCTTGGACACATGTCACTGTATTAGTAGAGCTGGAATGTAATTAGGCGATGTTGGGGGAAAAAATCCACCTGTCTCCTGGGAATACTGGAATAATGAGCCATCACAAGGACTGAGGAAACTGGTGGGGGCTGCTGACCTGAGCCAAAGCCTCGGATCAGTTGTTAGCTCTGGAGGAGCTCCTGATTTGTTTCTCATCCTGGCTGCAGCTATGAGCTGGCCCAGAAGTGGGAGCTTTAGTGGAGAGCCTAAAAGGGTGTTCTGGGTTTCGAAGCAGGAAACCGAACAAGTTGTCCCTTTCCGGAGTGGGGGGAAGACAGAAGCCATGGTCCTCCACAGTGGCATGTGTCCCTGAGGCCTGGGGTGGGGGCTGAGTGGCCAGGGGTCTTCACAAGGAGAGCCAACTGGGAGAGGCCCCAGGCCAACTCTGCCGTGAGCACCCTTTACAGTCAGCCAGAACCACTCAGAGGTGCCCCCAACCCGTCCTCCTCCTCCATGGTAAATGCACTGGATATCCTTTCAGGTGGCTCCTGGGAAATATTAGAAAAGAGGTAAGAGTGGCCCCAACCCAGCCTGCCTAGCAGTCCCATTACAGCCCCCTCCTTCTCCATCAAGCTCCTGGCTTGTCCCATGTGGTGCTACCCATGGCTCCCTGTTCCAGTGATGGCATGTTATCCTGGGCAGCCTCCTGCTACCCACTTCCCTCTTCCTTTTCCCAGGCAGAGGCCTCCCATCAGCTTCTGCAGCCCTGTTCTGGGCACCCTTTCACCAGCCACTCAGACCCTTCCCCTAGTGGAACCCCATCAGTTCTTGGCACCAGAGCCCACATTCCACATAGGCACCTTGCTTCCTTCTCTCTCCTCTCTCCTTTATTCTGTCTTCCTTTATTTCTTCTTCCTTTTTCTCTTCTCCTCTTCTCTTTCCCTTCTCAGGTCTGTGGCATTTCAGGTTGGCGATCTGCTACACCAACTCTCCCAGAGAGTTCTGTTTGCTCTCTACTCGGAGTTGCCTCCTGGGGCTCTCAAATTCCTGGGTAAACTCCTGCCACTGCCCCTTCTCCCCAGGGGCCACAGGGAGCTGTCTGTGGGCCTGCTGCTTCTATGAGAGTGTGAGCCACTCTGAGGCAGCCACAGGGTCTGTCCTGTCCACAGGTGCGTCTGCAGTCCAGTGCAGCACCTGGCACCAGGTGGGTGCTCCAGTTGTGCTGTCCTGGAGGAAGGAGCGAATGACAGCAAAGCCCTTCCTCTGATTTTGCTCCAGACCACACCCCTTCCTGGGGGCTATGTCCAGGACCTTTCAGGGCACATCCTTCTGTATGGGACTCAGTGGTTTTCCGGCTGCAGTCATTTAGCAGAGCCCTTTGAGGGATGTTGGGACTGGTTTCCTCCAAGCAGCACCACCCTGTGGAAGGCCCTGCTCTGGTTCTCTTCCTGTTGTTCTCAAAGGGCAAGGAGTCCGTGGGGCCAAAGAGATGTCCCCACCTGGAGCCCGTGCCCATCACTCCAGACCAGTTCTGTCCAACAGAAATGTGAGCCGCATGTACTTTAAGTCGTCTAGTAGCCACATTAAAAAAGTAAAAAGCAACGGGTGAAATTCATTTTCTGTTTAATCCAACGTATTCAAACTGTTATCATTTCAACATGTAATAAATATAGCAAGCATTCATTTTCATACTAAGTTTTTGAAGTAGCCACATTTCAAGTGTTCAGAAGCCACATGCAGGTAGCAGCTACTGCAATGGACAGCACAGCTCTAGACCACAACCTAGGTATTTCAGACCTCAGAATTCTCTGCTCATATGGCCCCCAGCCTGCTTCCAGGTCTTTGTCCCCATTAGGACTCCTTATTGCACCCAGAAGCTCTAGGGGTGGGAAGGGCCCAGAGCCAAGCTTGCTTCCAAGGAGGGAGCAAATTCTCCACAGATATGTTTTCTTTCTTAGCTTTCCTTCTTAGGATTCTTAGCTCAAAATGCACTCTAATCTAGGGGCAGGGGTGATGTGACCTATGGGCACTGAGGGATGGGGGAGGCTGGGCATAGATCTCAGGAGCATCAGGGGGCCCTTGGGGTGGTGGGAGCCCAGGTTTCGGAAGAGCAGCAGGGACAGGCCAGGCTGGCAGAGGGGAGAGAGGGCGGGAACAGGTCCACAGACAGGTTAATGGCTCCTGCCTTGCACACAATTGAATTTGCCTTTCTGAGCCTCCCAGCTTTGGGGAAGGGCCTCTCCTCCTGAGAGCTCAGCTGGACATCCAGAGCCACAGGGCCTGGGTCAGCCAGGCCTGATTCTGTCAGGAGAATTGAAGGACTCAGGGTTGTAGGCAGCCTAGTGCCCAGAGGGGCCGGTGGCTCAGGCCAGAAAGATAAGGCCAGGGAGGGCCCATGTGGAGGCCGCAGGTTCATCCTAGCTCTGCCTCCCTCCTGCGAGCACCCCAGCCTCAAAACACAGTTGACAATTATCTATAATATACATCATTATCTGCTCTTACTTTCCCATCTCTATTTTTTTCTGGCTACAAGTTTATTCAACACAAAATAGAACCTCCAGCTTTACTGAGGTGGTTGACCACGTCCATGACCAAAATTCACTTTTAAACTGGAATTCACTTGCTGGTCCAGTGGGGCCTCGGCTTTCTTATTGGCACCGGGAAGCACAGAGCTCTTTGTGGGTATCTGTCAGCTTCCCCTCATGTGAATCTTGCCCACTGCTCACTCTCCAGACCTTTGGGCCTTGGCCTGCCAGTCTCAGGCCAGCTGTGGTGCAGGGTGGCTGGCACGATGGGGAGGGGCAAACGGAGGTAATCATGGAGATCCCTCATTGGTAGGATACCAATAGAAATGTCTCCAGGCAAACCGTTTCTTCACATGGCCTCGCGATCAAGAGGCAACGTGAAGATTAGGTACATTCTTGTCCACCAGCTCAGGATGTTCAGACATGTGAACATCCTTCTTGGCTACCATTAATTCCCTCCTTAAAAAGGAGTTCATAAATGGCGATCCTCTTTTTCTTAGGCATCAACATCTAGGTACGGAATGGCGCGGCTGCACTTTTGGGTATGCAGGGAGGGTCCAGAGGAAAGTCTTTGATTCGTGATAGGCTGTTGATCGCAAACCAAAAGGTCAAAATCTTCACACCATCATCTTCTATTACTGTTCCCCCAAAAGAGAGCTCAAGGGCCAAGAAAGGAGGCAGCCCAAGGTGAGGAGCTTCTTCCCCCGAAGGAAGCATGCGTTAGGGGCACGGTCCTCCTAGCCTCAGAAAGTCCCCACCACGCAAGGGCTTCTTCCTCCCTTCCTCCACCCTCTGCCACTGGGTCGCCAGTCTTCACCAGTAGCACTCTACTACCCGGCAAAGTGCTCCCCGACTCTCACCGCTCAGAAATGGGCATGTGCGCAGCAGGAGCGGCCCCACCCCTCAACACACACCCTCTGGGAAGCACAACCACTACGAGGCCAGCGTCCCATCTCTCTTAAAATTGGTTGCAGGATGACTCAAAATCAGAAAACTTGGAACCAGCCTGTTTTCCTTTGTGTCTGTGGGGATGTCTGGCACATGCTAGGACCGGGATGGGGGGGAAAAAAAACAAAGGAAAAAGACTCTGGCCTTTCTTTCCTTTTAGTACTTTATGTCTTGTAGCATACCCAAACCCCAGACATATACAGTGCCTCCCCTCAGTAGGATTCTAAGGAAACAATTAGGGGACAAATTGCAAACTAGAGGAGAAGACAGCATAGGACCCCAAAGCGCATGTCCTCTAATGCCTCCAGACCTTTGGCCATGCAGTTCCTTCCACCTGGAATGTCCTCCCTCTTCCTCCCCGAATGCCAGGGGACCTTCTACTCACCTTTGGCAGGGCTGCCTTCCCTCTGTGACTCCTTCACTCTCCCGCAGTGCTGCTTGCTTCCTCCCTCATTCATGTTTCTATAGCATTTTTGTTGGTTCCATCGCAGCTGATAGTGTACTTGCTTATTCAATCCGCAAATAATTGTTAAGTGCCTCCCAGGTGCCTGGCACTGTCCTCAGGGCTGGGACATCACAGGGAACAAGCAGAAAGAGGAAAGACAATAAACATGTAAACAAATAATTAAACAAGATACTCTCAGGGAGTGTTAAGTGCTAAAAGGGAAATAGAGCAGAGTGCTTATGTAATCAAGAGTGACTGGGGCAGGTCGGGAGCCTCTGCTTTTTAGATAGGGAGGTGATGCTCCTGCTGAGGCCTGAATGCTAAAAAGGAGGTGGTCCTACAGGGGCCTGGGGCAGAGCGGTCCATGCTGGAACAGTCTGTGCAAACCTATCATATCATTCTATTTATACAAAATATCCAGAACAGGCAAATCCACGGATACAGAAAACAGATTAATGGTTGTCAGGGCCAGCGGGTAGTGTGGGAAGAATGGGCTTTTCTTGCTAATGGCAATGGGATTTTCTGTTGGGATGATGAAAATGTTCTAGAACTAGATGGTGGTGATGGCTGCACAGCATCATAAATGTACTAAATGCCACTGAATTGTATGCTTTAAAATGATTAAAATGGTACATTTTATGTTATGTGTATTTTGCCATAAAACAAAGAATTGCCAAGGCAAGAATGAGCTTGCTGTGGCCTAGGAACAGAAAGGCTCATGCAGCTGATGACTAATGGTGGAAGACAGGGCTGGAGAGGTGGCAGGGTCTGGTCATGAGGATGTCGCGGGTTGGTAAGGAGTTTGCATTTCATTCTGGTGCAACGGGAAGCCGCTGGAAAGTTTCAAGCAGGAAAGCTACATGACAGCACTTACTGTTTTCGAAGATCCTGTGGCTGTGCTGTGGGCCATAGTGGTGACAAGGTTGACATAAAAGCAGGGAGACCAGGTAAGCAGGCCATCGCAACGGTCCAGGGGGAAAACGATGGCAGCTGGGACAGGGCGCAGGCAGTGGGGATGAAGTGACATGGCCAGATCTGGGATCTGTTTTGAAGGTAAAACCAATGAGACTTAATTGATTAAAGGGAAAGAGAATAGAGGGAAGGGAGGAATGGAGAATGCCAATTACATTTTCAGAAAAGCTTGAGCAGCCAAAAGGATGGAATTGTTGTTTACTGAGACGGGGAAGCCTGTGTGGGAAACACTTTTAGGATACATTGAGTTTGAGCTTCTAATTAGATATTCATGTGACTATGTCAAGTGGTCAGTTGGGTGGGCTGGTTCAGAGTTCAGGACCGAGACACACATCCAGTGTTCCTCCCTGTCGAGATGGTGTTTAAAATGTGTGCCTGAGTGAACTGCCCTGAGGATTGGTGTGGCTGTGGGAGAGGGAAGGCCCAAGGGCTGAGCCCTGGGGAATCAGGCATATAGACATCAAGCAGAGGAAGAGCAGCCAGCAAGACAGGAGAAAACACAGCAGAGCCCTATCTTGGAAGTGAAGAAAGTGTTTCCAAAAGGGACGGACAACTGTGTCCAGTGCTGCTAAGACGGTGAGTAGATGAGGATAAAGGAGTAACTATCAGATTTGGCAACATGATTAAAGGTCCTATTGAACACCCAGCACATAGTAGTTGCTCATGAAAAGGTTGGTGTACTTGAGATGATCACGTTCTGCACTGTGTGGCATAAACTGCCCAGAGCATAAGGGTCTGAGCTAGAAACTGGGTATTGGGAGGAAGTGGCACCTAGGAGCCTTTGCAGAGGGAGGCAGGGAGAGACTAGGGGTGGCTGCATAGCCCAGAGGAGCACAAGATTCCAGTTTGCCCACCGGCACATTTTGAGATGGCTTTCCCTCTGTTTCTTTTCCCTTTTTCCTCTCAGGAGGTGATTCATATTTCAATATATTCCAGCTGAAAAAGTATCAGATTTTGAGCAGGTGGTAAGTAAGTACATGGAAATTTGATATATTTTGACTAATGCAGTTTGAAATTTGAAAACTGCAGACGATTTTATTCAAGATCCATTTTTATACCAACTCATTATTGGGGGAAAAAGGCAAGATTTCAAGTTTCTGGGGGAGGATGTGTGAACCCAGACCTGTCACCACCAAGCCCCGCTAAGCAGACTTGACCTAGCCGCTGGCCTGTGTGCTGCCCGCGGCCTGCCTCAGCTGCCTACCATTCCTGCCGGAAAAGCTTTCTTTAGCAACCTCTTTCAAGTATCCCCCTGGGGTTACTAGTCCAATTTAATCTGACCTTCAGCCCCACCTCTGTCGCACCAACTCCAGCAAATCCCTGGGGCTGGCACTTAAGACAAGTTTTGTGATACAGACGATGGTATTACACAGAATTTCCACTTCCTTCCTTTCTGTCTTGTTCATTTCTCTGGCTTCATGAGTGTGAAGCACAAGAAGAGGAAATAAATAATGAAGACAGAGGGAAGAATGAAGTTATCCATAAGGGAGCGAGGACACACACAGTTCATGGGAGGTGGGAAAGCTGCCTGTTGAATGCTGGAGGGGGAAAGGCTGGAAGAGGGTCTCCAAGGTGGCAGTGGCCTCAAAAGGACGGAGAACTCTCCACCAATCATTGGATACCAGATCAGTCTTGGTTTGAATCCTGGCTCTACCATCTTGGGCAAATCACACTTTGTTGAGCCTTACTTTTCAAAACTGAAAAATAGTGATGTGAACTCCTTTGTAATAATGTTTTGGGAGCATTCATTGACTGTACGTGGATGCCCCCAGATGAGTAGGTCTAAAACTCAGGATAGATTCGACACGCATTGATCTCCTTCACTTCCCCACCTCAGAGATTGCCTCTTCATACCAGGCCCATGCCTTCAGTCTCTTTTGAGTAGTTTAGAGTCTAGTTGGGAAGGCAAGCAGAAAACGTCCATGGTTGGTGATCTACTGGGTGTCAAACTTAAGGCTTTATGGGCTAAACTTTGCAGAAGGTGACTTCTCTTTGTACATCAAGAGGAATTTGACTCAATGAATCTCCAATTTGGAGAAGGAGAAATTTGTACAAAGCTTTATGCATAAAGATGTTCATTCCAACTTTATTTAGTTTTAATTTAATTGACTCTTAAAAGAATAAAAGGATAGATAGGTACATTCGCATAGTACTAAATCAAAAGTTCCCGACAGGTCTGCGGAGAAGTTCCGCTTATCCCTGAGCTCCTAGTCGCCCTCCTAGGAAGCAACTAAATGACCAGTTTTGCCAAGATAATTTATAACATAAAAAATGAGAAAATCTAAATGTTTCGCAGATAAATTATGGTCTGTTTGTACAGTAAGATACTCTACAGTCTCTCAAAATCATGCCTTCTTTTATTACTTAACTCTGTGTTGCCCTTGGCCTATTCCCTTGGCCTGGAATCCCCACCCACCCCAGTGGAGTCCTTTTCAGACTTCAAACACCCAACCTTCCCACCCCCGCTGGCCAGAAGGCCCCCACATTTCTCACAGCTACCTGGATCTGTCTCCCTGTACTCCTCCTCATGGGGCGCAATTGTATATGACTGTGACCATTTGATGAGTGTCTGTTTCCCCATCAGACTGTGCTCTCCTGGTGGATGGGGTCACTCTGCCTGCTGGGCTCCCCATGGCTGCCTTAGTGTAGAGCCTTTAGATGTAGGCACCTGGAGAGCTGCTGAATGAATGAATGGCCTAAGTTAAGCAGAAAACTGCAAGACATGAAGCTGCATATATATCATGCTCCTAATTTTATTGCTTTAAATAAAATTTTTATTTAATTTCATATATTCATACATAAATGAAAGAAGTGTTAAAAGAAGTACAGCATGGCATTATCTATGGCTGTCAAGGGTAATGGGATTGTGGTGATTTTTCTTCCTTTTTACTTCTATACTTTTTTCACAATTGGCATGTATTATTTAAAAATTAAAACAAATGATGAAGAGCAACTTTAAAGAAAAAACTTTACGGGGGAAAATAGGGTTTGGGGACCACACCGGCAAGCCTGTGCTGAGTGCTATCTGGGCCACAGCAACCTGGCTTGGGGCCAGAGGCTGTTATGTGCTGCTGGCTGGCCAGAAGTGGGCCCCCAGAGAGAGTGCAGAACTCAGGCCGACAGGGAGGAGGAAGCAATTCAAGGCCTGGGACCTGAGGTCCTCAGCTAAACTCTGCAGGGTATTTTTTTTTTCCTTTGCTGATTTATTTCTTGTATTAAATAGTAATAAATGCATACATCAAAATGTATGTATGTATGTATAAGATAGAATAAGAAAATTGACATTCCTGAGCCCACTGCTCGGTTTAAAACACAGAACACCAGAGATACATTCCCTATAGGATGTCTTAAGTGGCCAGTCAGGAGAGATTCTACAGAGGGGTCAAAGAGAGGATTAGGAGGTGAGGCCTGAAATGCCTGTTAAACTCATCTGTTCTCTTAGGTATGAAGTTCCTACCCTGGAGTCTTCGGTGGCTAAAACTTATTGTATAATTACATTTACCCACAATAAGGCCAGCTCACCTGCCTAACTAAAGCACCAAGTTTCTTTGCTTTTGGCTAAAATTATCTCAGCCAAATCATTCATTCATTCATTCATTCACTCACTCACTCACCAGATACGCATGGATGAGCTCTAATGTATCAGGCACTGACAGGATACCCCAGCAGTTCTGCACCTGTGGTGGAGGCAGGTGACTTTAAGAGAATGGTGAGTGCTGTGAGAGGAGGGAGCACCGAGAAGGGTGGAGGGTCTGACACAGAAGGAAGGGTCTGGAGAGGCCTCCTGAAGCAGGTCCTGTCTGAGCTGAGTCATGGCAGTTACCGTGTAACGTAAGTTAGACTTCTTTGGTCATAAATGAGAGAAATCTAGTTGGGCTTACTAAGCAAAAAAGAAACTCATTGGAAGATGTGTTAGTTAGGACAACTTGGGCTGTAAGTAATTGAAAACTCAACTCTAAATAGCTAAAACAAGAAGAGGATTTATTATGTCGTATACAAAAAAGTTTTCAGATCTCAGGATTGATTGGCTCAATAAGGTCATATGGACTCAGGTTCTCTCCATCTTTTTACCCCGTAGTTCTTGCCAAGCTGGCTTTGGCCTTTAGCCTGGTCCCCTCGAGGTCAAAAGATGGTGCCTCAGCAGACTGTCTTTGTGTCTGTTTGGTCAGAATGGAATCACATGCTCCTGTCTAAACCAATCATAGACAATGGAATGAAGACTCATTTCCTGGGCTGGGTGGAAGTCCAGCTCCTCTAAAGTAGTGCTTCCCGACCTTTTTGGCACCAGGGACCTGTGCCCCTATGTGAACCTAATTCCTGATCATTTGGGATGGAGCTGAGGAGGTGATGCTAATGCTCAGGAGTGGCTACAGATAAGGCTTTGATTGCTTGCCAACCGCTCACTTCCTGCTGTGTAGCCCAGTTCCTAACAGAGTATGGACCAGTACTGGTCCATGGCCCCGGGGTTGGGGACACCTGCACTAGAGCATATGGCTACCTGATAGATGAAGGAAATTTGGATCCTGATAGCCAAGATAAGGGGTGTCGGGTGGACCTCTTCAGAAAGAAAATGGGACCCAAAAGAGAAACTGAACATCTCAAAACACTGGGGAGCGCAGGAACCAGGGAGGCTCTGGGTTGTCTTGGTGGAAACAACTACTGGGGCATTGTCCTCAGAACGGCCAACAGGGGTGAAACAGCTCCAACTGAGTCACTCTGCTTCAGGTTCAGGTTCACATGCTGGGGGAGGATCTCATTGTCCGAGTCTGGCCACTGATTGATAGCCCTGCCTCTTGAATCACCTGTCATAGGGGAGGAATAGTCCCCCAAGAGGACTTGGGGAGCTGTGTCCTCAAGAAGGCAGGGTGAAGGGAGTGAGAAGCCCCTGATCTGAGATGAATTGGAGAAAGCAGAAATGAAGGGAGCAGGGCCAGACCATAGATGGGCTTGTAAGCTTGAGGGACCTCACACTAATGAGGATTCTTATTTGCAAGCCACAGATACCACCCTTGACTAATTTAAATAAAAAGCAGATTTATTTATAAGATATTGGGTAATTCATAGAATCTCCAGAAGGGGCTCCCCAGGAGCAATGTTCCAAATAAAGGCAGACACCTCCAAGCTTGCACCCGCAATGTTCCCACCATAACTACTACCCCTGTTGGCTTTGCCACTGCTTCCAGCCTTGTAAGCATGGGTCTTGCTTGGTCCCTGCTTGCTTGCATCACTAACTCGTAGTTCTGAGTCTGGGGTAGGTGTGTTGAGTGGCTGAATCCAGGCCATAGGACTTGTCCAAGCTGCAGGGGAGGCTTCAGAAGTAAGAGCTTGACCTCTTTAGGTTTCACAGGGAGGGAAGGGCTCATTTACATTAACTAGGAGATTTCCCAAAATACAGGAAGAGGCTTTAGTAGCTGGGTGGCGGAAAAAAAAAAAAGCGACAAATGTCCACAACATATTGTTCTGAAGGCATTTGGGGAAGACTGTCAGCTTGTGGGAGCCAAGAACTGGATCTTCTGTCCTCAGAGCCCTCCTGGCATGGTGCCTGGCCCAGAGGAAGGGGCGGAGTAAATATTTGCTGAGCCAATGCCCTGTCAATGAGGGATTGACATGAGCAGACTTAATTGGAGGAGCCAGATAGCCCCAGCCACCCAGCAAGAGGGAAAGAGAGTTTGGGCAGAGGCTGGGGCAGTGGGCATTGGAAACCTGTATTTTCAAACATCTACTTCCTTGTCTTCACAAACCCTGTGACAAGGGTAGTTTGATTTCCCAGCACATGGAATGCCTGCTTCAGCTGTCTTCTTTCTCCTCAAACTCCCACCCTCTTCCCTACCTTCACTCTCAGCTGATGACCCCCCCTTACTTCACGGAGAAACACGAGTGCTTGGAGGCTAACTCCATCATCTCATCTGTGTGTACCACATCCCCTTCTGTTACAGCACAGGAGGTGTTCTTTGGAGCTCTGGATCACGTTGTCTCTGGCCCTCTCGCTCCGACTGCATTTTTTCTCTCTCTGCCTGAATCATGCTCATGAGCACGCAAACAGACTCATAGTTTGTGCCATCTTAAAAAACGACCTCCCTGGACCTTATGCCCTCTCCAGGTCCAGCCCTGTTTTTCTTTCCCCTTCACAGCAAAACTTCCTGGAAGAGTGGCCTCAGGATGCTCACATATGCTGCTCCTTGACTCCCCTGGGAGTATTCTTCCCTATCCCATTGAGGACGAGCTGGGCCATGTGACTGACTTTGACCAATGAAACATGAGCAGAAGTGACTAGTATTACTTGAAACAAAAGCTGTGAGAACCAATAAGGAGTTGGCGATGTCATCTGTTCCCTCTGCCAGGAGACTGGCAGCGTTCTTGGTGAAGGATGCACTCTCCACCCAGATCCCTGAGGACAGCCTAAACTGTCCTTCCTCAGGGGGAAACCAGCCTTTGTTGAGAGCCATTCAGATTCTGGAGTCACTTGTTACATTAGCATACCCTAGTCTGTTCTGACTGATAACAGTGATGTCTCCCCTTCCACATATCCCATTTACTTTTTTTTTTACATTAAAAAAATTTATTTTTCAATTATAGTTGACATATTATATTAGTTTCAAGTGTACAACATAGTGATTAGACATTTATATACCTCATGATATGTCTAGTACCCATCTGGCATCATACAGTTATTATAATATTATTGACTGTATTCCCTGTGCTGTACTCTACATTCCTGCAACTGTTTTTATAACTGGCAATTTGTACTTCTTAATCTCTTCACCTTTTCCACCCATCCCTGCAACCCCCACTTCCATCTGGCAACCATCAGTTTGTTCTCTGTATCTAAGAGTTTGTTTGTTTTGTTTGTTCATTTATTTTGTCTTTTTGATTCCACATATAAGTGAGATCATATGGTGTTTGTCTTTCTCTGACTTATTTCACTTAGCATAATACCTTCTCCCATTCACTCTTCATCCCACTCAGTATGCTTTCTGCCCCCACCTTTCTAACAGAAACAGATTTTCCAGCATCACCAATTACCTTCACGACGCCAGATCAGCTGGACACGTCTCTGTCCTCACGTAATCTCTCAGCAGCCCTCACTACTGTGGATTCCTCCTTCCTTCTAGAAACACCTTTGGTTTGGGTCACATCACACTTCCTGGCTTTCTTCTGACCTCAATGGCCATTCCTTCTCCATTACAATCCTTCAGAATTGTTGTGTTGCCAGAGGCCTCAATCCTGTATCTTCTCTCTTGACTCTCGTGTATGACCTCATCCATTCCCACGTATTGAAATACCATCTCTATGCTTATGACTCCCCAGTGTGTGGCTTGCCTCTGGGTGCTGGTTTTGTACACCCAGCTTCCACCAAGTAAATATCTCTGTAAGGCTTTCCAGACTTTAAATGTCCTAAACTAAGCTCTTATTGGCCCCTATGCTTTTTTCCTAGCTCCTCCAGTCTCACTGTCCCTCATCCTCTCAGAGTCACACTGTGGACCTCCCACCCTTCTCCCTCACATTAGTTTATCTGTATGTCCTGTCAGTTCTATATCTCAGACATTTCTCAATCTATCCACTGCCCCATGTCTGTTTCCATAGCCCCTACTCCCTCTAGGTCATCCACATCTCTCACAGATAATAGCCACAGCCCTCTCTACCTTGACCTTCTCCCCCTCAATCCATGCTCCAGAAACAGCTCCCCAAATCCAATCATGTCGCTTCTACTTCAAGCTCTTCAGTGGCTTCCTGCCACATCCAGAATTAAAGCCAAACTCTTTAGCAAGGCTTTTAAGGCCCTGGAAGTCCTGCCTGCTGCATTTCTGACTGCGTCTCCTGCCCCTCTTCCCTCTTCCACACCAAGTTCAGTCCTGTGCCAGGGCCTTTCCACCTGCTGTTCCCTTTGTCTGGAAGGCTGTTCCTTGGTTCTGTCTTATCCTTTAGGTTTCAACTCAGGTGTCACTGCTCAGAAAGGCCCTCCATGAGCACGCAAGCTAACGTTGGTCCCTCCATTCATCTCAGTCTTACCTCCTTCTTGTGTCCCTACCTACCCTCTGTCAATCTGGGCTTCTCTGGTTCTTTTTGTTTAATCCTTTACCCCCTAGAATATAGGCTGTGTGTAGGAAGGAACACCAAGCACAGAGCTGTTTCTTGCATGAATGAAGGAGCTGGGGGACAGGTTCAGAATGGGGTGATCGATAACCAGATGTGAGTTCCGAGTATCTTTCACTGACACCAAGGAAGGGGTGGCTGTCCTGGGGACCAGAAACAAGGGCTTCTTGCAGAGACTTCTGTGCATTCTTCTCACAAGCTGGTTTTCAACTTCTGTTTTATATTGCCCAGTGCCAGGGCCTTCAGGATTTGGTAGGCTTTTACCCCACTCCCTCCCCTCACACTTCCTGAGGAGCCCCCAGGCAGAGATTTCAGTAGACACTTGCCCCTGAGGACTGTTCCATCTCCACAGAGGTTTCTCTGTCCGACTCAACACACCTAAGATACCACTCTGGTTTCAGAGGGCCTGTCTGGTTGCTGGTGGGTCCATAGTTTGCTGTGGTTTGGAGGGACAGACAGTTGGCTCCACAGGGTTTGGAAGGAGGAAGTGGGGCCCAGAGCCTTCTTGAAACCTCCCAGGAAGAGCTGGCTCTCAGAGGCCCTTGGCCCTCAGCCTTGGAGACTGGGCTGCCACAGCCCAGGTTCTGGAGTCCCCAAACTCAGGAGCAAATTTGAATAACATGTGACACATTTTATGAGCCCCATGGGTAGCTACACAAGGTGAAGGAAGGTAGAGCCCACATGGTCAGGGCTTCCTGCAGAGAGCCGGAAGCTCCAGTTGGGGATGGACAAAGTAGAGAGGTCAAGACAATGTCCCCACCTGCTGTGCCTTGGGGGCAGCCAAGGCCTAGCAGGAAACTTGAACTTGGGGTTGAGCCCTGACTCAGAATGTGATCTCTTAGGTCCCTCTGCCAAGCCTCTTGGGTCTAGGAGAACCAGAGTGGGAGGGGTGAAAGCCAGAGTTCCCAGGGGGTTAGGGAGAGCCCTAAGGGGATGGGCGGCAGCTCCCTTTTAATAATAGCAGAAAAACAAAGCATCGCCCTTGGGGAGCTCCTCCCTGCAGCCCTGCCCCCCCTAGTATTTTAGAGGCACGGCCTCACTGCATGTTTCCAATACCCAGTAAAGCAGATGCCCTGACCCCAGTTCCAGAATAAGAAACTGAGGCCTCGGAGGTTTAGTGACCTGCCAGAGGTGGCCCAGCTAAAAAGTGCCCCCTCTGGGGCTGGTCCCATCCCAGACAGTATCCCACTCCCATGCAAGGACCCCCACAGCAAGGAGGCAGTAGACGCAGATAGGCAGAAAATAGGGGAGCCTGAGGTTTCTTCAACAAGACCTCCTGGGATCTGGCATCCCAATTAGCATGGCTTTCCTGGCCAGGCTGCTCAAGGAACTGGGTGCAGCACATGAAAGCTAATAGGTTATTTTAATAAGGGGCTGCCCACTTGCTAGCTAAGAGTGATCCTGGTGTACTGGAGGGACCTGGAGTGGGTACATAATGCAGCACGCTCGGGGATGGAGCTCAGGGATGCTGCAGGATCAAAGGGCCTGGCTGCTGGCCCCCTTGATGGTCTCCAGAGACAGACATGTGTATTCATATGCACACATGTATACTCAGATCTATGCATACACATGTGCACAGCATGTACATACATAAACACAGAGGTGCACGTGCACACAGGTACACACACTCACACACGCAGGCTCCATCTGGGCTGCAGGCACTGGGCCTGAGGTGTAGGTGTCTGGAGAAAACTCATGCTTCATGCCTGTCTGTTTGTCCCCTCCTCCTACGTACAGAGATTTTTTTTGGGGGGATGGGGGTTGAGGGTACAGTCCTCGCTCCCAGGTAGGGTGACTAACTTGTCCTAGTTTGTTTAGGGCATTCCAGTTTTAATCCTGAAAGTCCTGAGTCTTAGGGAAACCCCTGAGTCCCAGGCAAACCTGTGCTGGTCATCTTGCCCCCCCCTAACTATCCCTCGCTCCTGCCTCAGGCAGGTCTGGTGAACACCCTCCCTTTCAGAACTCTCCTCACTGTCTGTCACCTCTGCGATGGCCAAGGGGCTCTTGGGAGGATGCCAAGGCTGAGTTGCTCTTACCTTGGAGGCCTCAGTACTAATAAGGACCATTATGTTCATTGAACACCTACTGTGAAGCGGGCCCAAAGGTTTTCTTCTTGAGCACCTACTGTGTGCCAGGCACTGTTCTAGGCCCTGGAGGTACAGCAGGAAACACACCAGAAAAATCACTGTCCTCCTAGGAGGAGACAGAAAATAAACAAGATACATAAGTAAATGATATCATTTATTAGAAGAAGATGAATGTAATGGGGAAAAACAACCAGAAGGGACCTATTTAAAATCAGCTGCTGAGGAAGGCCTCACTGAGAAGGGGACGCAGGGAGAGACCAGAATGGTAAGGGGAGGAGCCCTGCAGATATATCCTGGGAGGTGCCCCAGGTAGAAGGAACAGCATGTGCACAGGGCTAGAGGCTGGAGTGCCTAGCTTGTGAGAGAAAGGTGAGGCTGGGGGAGGGAGTGAGGGGGAGAGAAGGAGAGGAAGCGGGCCCAGGGCAGGCAGCCTCTGGGCCACGATAAGGCCTTAGGGGTAAGGTAAGGACTGAGTGTGATGGAAGCCACATGGAGCGGCTGAGCAGAGAAGCCACATGCTCTGGCTCACCCTTTTCCCGCTGTGCCAGCAGAGATGTTGGGGTAAGGGTGCGAGCACAGGGACCACTCAGAGGCTATTGTGATAGTCCGGGGGAACTACGATGGTGTCCCAGATCAGGATGATGGTTGGGAGAAGCAGATGGATTCTAGATAGGTCCTGAGGTTGAGCTGACAGGATTTCTGACGGATTGGGTGTGACGTGAGAAAGGAGTCAATATGACTGAGGTTCTTGGCCTGAGCAGCTAGAATGAAGGAGCTGAGCTGCCTTCCTCTGAGATGGAGGAGGCTCGTGGGGCAGGGGATAACAGCAGCTCAGCTTTGGACAGATTGTGTTTTACAGGTGGAGATATGAAGGAAGCAGATAGATACAGGTGTCTGCAGACAGAGGGCCAGGCTGCAATTTTAAAGGATCATACCCATTTTATAGGTGATGAAAATGAGGCTCACACCAGCAAGGGAACAGGCTTACTAATCTGAGGAGCTGGGACTCAGATTTCTGGCTTCAAAGCCTGTGCTCATGCCACTGCCTTGTGCCATGGGACAGGGAGATATCGGCTGCTCTGCCCAATTCCCCCATGTCCAGCAGTGGGGGCCAAGGCAGGTAGCCCAGCTCTGCCCTGGCAGGTTTCCTTGTCTCTGGGGCTGGGTCAGGCTGAGGAAGGGAGAAAGCTCACTAGGAAGTGGCTTGCGCTTGGGTGCAACACAGAGGAACGGTGCCAAGTGGCCTGAGGCGCCAGTAGCTCTATGAGCACAGCCTGGCCTGAGGCCATTATCTGACCAGCAGAGCCATTCAGTTAGCATTGATTGGCTTAGAGAGGAGCATCTGGCAAGTCTGGGGCAGAGGGGAGCTCTGCCCTGCTCAGGGGGAGGGCAGGCTGCAGAGCCAGAATTGACCACATGGCTGACCAGTCTCCAAGCCTCAGGGAGCCCCACAGACCTTCCCAGGGGCCCATGGGGATGCCAGTCCATCAGGCTGTCCCTGTGCAGATGTAGGGAGGGGGACCCCCTTTAGGGACTACCTGATGTCAAGACTCAGGTCCAGATGAGGCCCGAGACCTTGGGGCCAGGGAGGGTTGACCAGCCTCAGATGAGGCTGCTCCACTGCCTGGCTCCCCAGCTGTGCGGCCTTGGCCAACCACTTCCCTCTGTGTGCCTTGTGTCCTACTCCATCAAATGGTATGGCACCCATGGCGGGTGGGGATGGTGTAAGGATTCCATGTAAAGAAACTGGCACAGACTGAGGGCTTGGTTCTCCTTGCTCAGCTCCCTTCCTGCTGCCAGGGGTGAGGAAGGTGTAGGGCCCCTTCCACATTGGCGCTCTACCCTGGGACTGGGCAGGGGCCCTGTCAGTGCTGGTCCCAGTGAGGAGCTTTCTGGTCTTGCCAGCCCTGGGTTCTCCCTGCCCAACTGAGCTGGTATTGTATAGCCTCTTTGAGATCTCTGGCTACTTAGAGGCTGAGAGAGGGGCTGGGTTAAGATGAGGGCCTGCCATCTGCTCTCCCACCTTAGTACCTTTGCACATCCTGTGCTCACTACCTTGAATGCTCTTCCCACCCATCCTGCCAGGTTCAGCCCCCATGGGACTATTCAGAAACACATCTAATAAGTGGGCTGCTGAGTGGACTGGTTAGGTGCCTGCCCATGCTCAGGTCACTTACCCCTGCCCCCACAGGTCCCTGCCCAGCAGATGAGGAGTTTTGGGGTTTGCAGGAAGGAGGACATGAAAACAATACTGGCTCTCCATTTCTGCACATCCTCTGTGCTGGCAGGGGAGCAGAGGGCTTCATGGAGGAGGTGGCATGGGGCAGCAGAAGCCTTACCCCCTTCCCCCCCCACCCCCAGATGCCTACTTTGGGCCCAGCACCTGCCCAGACTGTGTAGTATTATGAGACATCCACCCCATCCTGCCAATCTGCTAGTCCATAAGGACCCTCCCAGTTCATCCTGGGCCCCTCCCTACCCTGGGATCCCGGACACTCCAGGACTCTGGCAGCAAATGTTGGGTGGAGGAAGAATGAATGAGGCTGCAGAGACACAGGGGAACTCAGATGTGTGTGAGGCCGAGAAGTTCGAGAGTAGCCAAGCAGAGCAGTTAGTCTGGTGCATGCCCCTGGAGGAAGAGGAGGAGGAGAGGGAGGAGGAGGAGAGGGAGGAGGAGGAGGAGGAGGAAGGAGAGCCTGAGGAAGACCAGAGAGTGACAGAGACCCAGCCTTGCTTTCTTCAGCCCCCTCAGTCAGAGCAACCCCTGCCCCACCGAGGAGGGGGCCAAGGAGACTGATGGGAGGTGGTGCAAGGCTCCTACATGGAGACTTGGATCCCTGCTAACTTGCAATCTTAAAATGCATAGCAAAGGCACCAACCTCCTTGTTAGTGCATTAATAAGCAATCAGTGGGTCGGGGTTCCCATGGGCCTCATGGAGGAAGCACATGAGAAGGCTTGGCAATGCAGTGCCAGCCTTCCTGGGAAGGAACCGGGCAGGGCGACAGTCCAGGGCCAGAGCACCCACTAGCTCAGGCAGGGGGTGCCAGAGGCAGGTGGGGTTGGCTGGGAGGGTGGATCCAAGGCTTTGGAGATGGGACCAGCTTCCAGGGTGAAGAAGCAGACTCAGCTGAGACCCACCCCCAGTGCCCAGTGGGAGGGGGCAGCTTCCCTGGCATGGGTCCCCTGTCATCTAGGCAGTACTGAAGGATGGAAAGCAGCTCAAGCATTGGCTGGGCTCCTGCCCTGGGTCCTGCCTTCACCCCAGGCCCTACTTTCTGATCCCTCCCACCTGCCAAAATGTGTTAACTTGCCAGCTGCTAAGCTCACAGCTAGATTTTTGGGCAGTCGGCTTTTTCACCCAAACTGAGATCTTCACCTGGTTTCCCCAGTGCCCCAACATCCCCTGGGAGCACCTGTTTAAGGGAGAGATGTGGCTCTCCTTGGGCCCCCCCAGCTTCTCTAGGGATCATTTCAGAGAAACTCATCCTGGAGCCCTAAGGAGACAGAGCCACAATTACAGGCAGAAGTGCTGTCTGTCCCCATCCTAGGTCAGGGGGCAGGAGAACCTCTCTCCCTCCCACCCATAGGGTAGTTCTGAGGATCAGAGGAGTGAGAACAGAAGCACTTTGTCAACTCCATAAACTGTACAAATGTCAAGTGGTATTAGTGCTGAGCCTGCCCCAGCTCATCCCGCCCCGCTTCGCATGAGCTGTGAACAGCTCTCTGCTGCCAGACTTAAGGGAAGGAAATACTTTTGTCTTTGTAGGACCCTAGAGGTAGGGTAGTTGGTATGGCACTGTGTATCCCACAGGTACAGTTTATGGCCATGGCCCTGTCCCGTCAGTACAGTGAGAATTACAAACTCCCTTGAGCAAGGAGGAGACCCTGGGCTCCCTCAGAGTGGCAGGAGGACCCCTCCCTGGGGCAGGGTTCCTGGAAGACAGCAGCATGGGCAGGGGTGAGGAGCAGAGCTGAATGGGGAAAGGGAGTGTCAGGCTCTAGAAGGTGCAGCCAGTGTGGGTTGGGCCCTCTTCCCAGGCCTGAGTGTTGGAGGCTCAAGGCAGTGGGCAGCCTCCCCAAGAGTCAGCTGGGATTTGGGGTCCAGGCTCCTATCCTGTTACATTCCTGCCATCCCTGTAGGGCTGGGGTCCCCTGGCCAGACTGAGGTGGGCAGAGGGGAGCTGGAGGACAGACCCAAGCCTCCACATGGGAAGAAGGAGTGGCATGGCGACCATCTCCTACTCATGTTACAGAGGGGGAACAGGCTGAGGAGGCACCAGCCTTGGGCCTGGCCTGCAGGCTGCAGGCCATCCAGCGGTCACGATGACCAAAGGTACTACAGGGGCTGAATAGAACATGACCTGGCCCAGAAAGAGTCTCCACAGCTGCACTGCCACCACCACCACCACCACCACCACCACCAAGGTCACAGTTGCTCCAAAATCGCAACTGAACCCAATTATGCAAAAACCAAATTATGTATGATGCTTTTTATGTGTTGGAAACATTAGGTCGAATCCGGGTGATTACAGGAGGATGAAAAGCAGCTGCCACTCTCTGGGAGCCCATAACTCCCAGTAGCTGGGAGCTGTCATTTATTTGCGATGTCATTTCTACCAGAATGGAGGGGGTAGCAGTGGTGGGGAGGCCCACCTAATCCTGGGCAGGCAGCTGGGGCAGCAGCAGGTCTGGGGGCCTGGCTGGGCCGCGGAAGTGAGGCTGGGAGTAGGGCTGGCGGGAGAGGCTGAAAGGGTTTGTTCTCTCGTCCTGCACACTCTGGGCACAGCTGGAAGGACTGGCCGAGCTGTCCCAGGCCCCCGGCTCTCCTGAGAGGCCCAGCCAGCCATGCTGGAAGGGAATGGCAGAAGGCCAACTCGGGCAGTGACGAGCCTGGAGCCTGTCCCCCCAACACTGGCGCGCCTGCTGGGCCACCAGAGGCAGCCGCGACCCTGGAAAAAGGCAGGTAATGACTATCGTCCATAATGAGGCTGCTCCGATAATGAGCACGGGGCTATTATCCGACCACAGGCTGGACACATCCGAAAATAAATTATTTTAAGGATCCATTAACGAATGCCTAATTAATGCCCAATTAGAGGGAAACGACAGAGGAAACGCTCCGGACAGTCACGAGGCAAGGCCTGCTTTGCCGCCGCAGCCTGGGAGCCAGAGCGTGGTAGGGAGAGGGGAGGGGCCAGAGGTGGACCTGAATGGTGGGCAGACAACACCTCGCAGCTTCATGGACCCCAGAGCTCATCAGCCCTGGTGCCTCCCCCAGCCCTTCTAACACCTGTGCCCTCTCAGTACATCCTCATAGCTCAGCGAGGGACAACTATTACTATTTAGAAATGAGGAAACAGGCATGAGGGGTGTCACACGTTAGAGGACATGAGAGGCACTGTAAATGAGACATCTTTTGAGATGAACTTTGGTGTCACGCATGCATGCTTCACTTGTTTTGGGGAATAATTTCAATAAAGAGACTCCTCAGGACTCCATATGAGATACTTATTTGGTTAGGAGTCTGCACTGCTGTCTGTTCACACGGATAACTGTGAGTAAGTGGCAGAGCTGAGACAGGAACCAGAGCTGGCTGACCCCCGACCCCAGCAGAGCTGACAGAGCCTGAGGGGGTGGGGGTAGGGCAGTTCTCTGGAGGCTGGGCGTATGTAGGGGAATCAGAGCCTTCGCTCCAACCTTACCTCACATCTCAGACTGGGGATAGAACCCCCAGTAGAGGTGGGACAAGGCGTGGGGAGGCAGATGGGGTCCTGGCTTAGGTCTAACCCCTGCCTTCCTCTCATCAGAAACCAGTCCCTCAGAGGACCACTGTCCCAGACAACTGAACGCAGCAGACAGGACAGAGCCCCAACGGGGCAAGAAGGGTCACATGTCCGGCCCCGCCCCCTCCTACCTCCAGCTTCCCGGCAAGCAAGCTCTGACCTGGCTGTGCTCTCTCCCCACAGGGTGCTGTGTGGAATTGCTGCTGCTGCTCATGGCCGGGGAGCTGCCCCTGGGAAGCGGCTGCCCGCGGGACTGCGTGTGTTATCCGGCACCCATGACAGTCAGCTGCCAGGCTCACAACTTTGCCGCCATCCCCGAGGGCATCCCGGAGGACAGCGAGCGTATCTTCCTGCAAAACAACCGCATAACTCTCCTCCAGCAGGGCCACTTCAGCCCCGCTATGGTCACCCTGTGGATCTACTCCAACAACATCACCTTTATCGACCCCAACACTTTCGAGGGCTTCGTGCACTTGGAGGAGCTGGACCTTGGTGACAACCGGCAGCTGCGGACGCTAGCACCTGAGACCTTCCAAGGCCTGGTGAAGCTCCACGCCCTCTACCTCTACAAGTGCGGGCTCAGTGCCCTGCCTGAGGGTATCTTCAGCGGCCTGCACAACCTGCAGTACCTCTACCTGCAGGACAACCACATCGAATACCTGCAGGACGACATCTTTGTGGACCTGGTCAACCTCAGCCACCTGTTTCTCCATGGCAACAAGTTGTGGAGCCTGGGCCAGGACACCTTCCGGGGGCTGGTGAACCTGGACCGGCTGCTGCTACATGAGAACCAGCTGCAGTGGGTCCACCACAGGGCTTTCCACGACCTCCGCCGGCTCACCACCCTCTTCCTCTTCAACAACAGCCTCTCCGAGCTGCAGGGCGACTGCCTGGCACCCCTGGGGGCCCTGGAATTCCTCCGCCTCAACGGGAATGCCTGGGATTGTGGCTGCAGGGCACGCTCCCTGTGGGAATGGCTTCGGAGGTTCCGTGGCTCCAGCTCTGCTGTCCCCTGCGTGTCGCCCCGGCCACGGCAGGGGCAGGACCTGAAGCTGCTGAGTGCCGAGGACTTCCGGAACTGCACGGGGCCAGCATCCCCGCACCAGATCAAGTCACACACGCTCACCACCACCGACAGGGCCGCCCGCAAGGAACACCACCCACCCCGTGGCTCCGCCAGGGACAAGGGCCACCCACATGGCCATCTGCCTGGCTCCCGGACAGGCTACAGGAAGCCAGGCAAGAACTGCACCAGCCACCGGAATCGCAATCAGGTCTCGAAGGTGGGCGCTGGGAAACAGGCCCATGAGCTTCAGGACTACGCCCCCGACTACCAGCACAAGTTCAGCTTTGACATCATGCCCACCGCTCGCCCGAAGAGGAAGGGCAAGTGTGCCCGCAGGACCCCCATTCGTGCCCCTAGTGGGGTGCAGCAGGCCTCCTCGGGCAGTTCTCTGGGAGCCTCAATCCTGGCCTGGATACTGGGGCTGGCGGTCACTCTCCGCTGAGGGCCCAGGGCACCAGCACCCAGCACTGCCACATGTCCACCAAGGAACAGAATTTCTTTTCTTTTTTTATAAGTGGAGGATCTGCTGGGGTTCAGGCAGAGGCTGATAAAGGTTTCGGCTGCTGTCTGGGCCATGCCCCGTAAATTATAAACCCAAAGTGTACAGACCCAAGCTGGAGGGGATTAGCACACCTCACCCAGCTGTCCCAGCCAGCCCCTTCCGAGCAGCCACGGACAGGATCCACCCAGCCAGGCGGTTAACGTGCTCAAAGCGAATCCTTCATTAGCAACAATTGAACAGTGCCCCATGGGAGCTTGGCTCTGTGAAATCCTAGTCATTTGGAGAGGTCTGAAGACCCCCTGCCATTCTCGGAGGAAGCAGGACTCAGAGGAACAGATGAGGCTCACCCAAGAGTCTGGGATGACCAGCCATCTTGGAGCACACGTGCAGGTGGCATGTTGGCTTTTGCCTGACGCCACTTCGTCAACTTGCCCTGAATCTCACAGTGTGCCACCTTCAGCCCCTCCCTCGGAGGTGATGCCTCTCATTCCTGATGTCTCAGGAAACCCTGGCAGACCCAGCCCAGACCTTGGGCTCCATGAACCAACTACCAAAGGAAAGATCATCAGAGGCTGAAATTCAGAACTTCATCATGTATAATGAGGTTCTCACAGGAGGTGCAGTTTTATAACTATGTCCACTTATATATACACACTTTACATACATAGAGAGAGAGAGAGACACACAGGCACAGGTCCCCCACCCCTCTCCCTTACCAAACTGTATGTCTTATGTTTATAAACTATATGGAAAACTATATCTGCTGAACTAAGGATTGTATTGGTGATTTCTAGCAAGAAAAGAGTTATAGGATTTTTATCCCTGCAACAACGGTCCCCATGTAACTTGGGCTTGCCAGGTGCCTGAGGTATATGGTCAGTGAGGAAGGTCATGGAAAAAGGGGGGCAGCAAGAATCACTTCAGGGGACCAATATACTTAGATATTTAGAGCATCACCTTGTTTTTATATGCAACACAAACCCATCTGCTGCCCCAAAGTACCATCGCCCCCACTATAGTAGCTGTTTGTATCAGGGTGAGAAGCAAGAAGCAGCTTGTCGGACATCAGGGAGCCAGATCCTGGGGACTGGATGGACAGAGAAGTAGAAGGAAGGAGCTTTGGGTTTCTTAGGCCATTGGGTGAGGCAGCCTTCACAGTGTTAGTTCAACAGTGTCGTCAGCCTAGCATGTTGCCAGCGATAGTCTGGACAGGCCAGGGAGACTCTGGGCACGAGCTCATGCCTCCAGTACGGCTCAGTTGCTGAATTTTTCCTTGAAGCTCTTTGATGGGTGTCCTAGCACGGGCCCTCTGTAGGGTGGCAGGAGGGAAAGCATCAGGTAGCTTTAGCAGAAGGGTAACAGTGAGGGCATTTCAAGAACCATCTCAGGCACTTCTGCATTACAGAGGCCCCATCCTTCCTGACCCTTCTGAGGATGCCCAGGGATGGGCAGGTGTCGGGGGGCCAGACTCAGGGGTCGGGAGCGGGGATGTGCAGGGAATGGAGCAGGCAAGCCCAGACAGGAGACAGGGGCTCTGGTCAAGTTTGGCCATGCTGCTGGCTGGGGCCCGGGTGGGCACAATCTCCTTTGCGCTTTGCACAAACCTGAATTTCCCACCAGAGAGGATGTGTGTGAGGAGCAAGAAACACTGAATCTAATTAAGAGAGGGAAATAATAATAAAAAAATTTTTCTCTTGGACAAGAACCCTGTTTCTCATTTCCTAACCCTGCATTCCTGAAGGGGTGGCAGATCCCAGGCTTTTGTGGGGTGGGCGAGCCTGGCCAGGCACAGCTCTGAGAACACAGCATGTTTGTTGGCAGGATGAGCCTTATGGGGCAGAGGCATGCTGACTCACTGGGGTGCATGTGCACATGCGTACAGACACCACACACACACACACACACACACACACACACTTGTTGTTCCATGGTTCTTCCCTCGCCTGCACAGAACATGACTCACTTCCCACACTCTGGCTGCGCTGGGTCCGCACCATCCCTGTGGCTCTCCCCAGAGCAGGCTAGCTGGATCCTTCCCTGTCTGTTCCCAGGGCCTCACCAATAGCTGCTGAGCTTTTGATTTTTAGGGGGCTTCGGGGTGGCTGCAAAGGACCTGTTAGTTCCTTGGGCCCAGAGGAGTTTCCAGGAGTCCAGGGACCGATTCAGACAGCAATAAATGGGATCTGGAGACTGTTCCTACCTCTCCAGCCTCATAAAAAGGAAAGAGTTCCCAGCTGAAGGGAGGAGGGCTATGTTTTCCAGTATGGACAGCTCCTCCTCTGTACAAGGCTTGAAATGGGCACTAAAGGGAATCTGGTGAGGGTAGAACAAATCATCTTTGGCCTGCAGTCGCTCCCCGATGGTCCACCTGCTCTTACCCAGGCCAGTGCCAGGGCTGGCTGTCCCTTAGAGCCCAAGGATGTTGTTGGGTTGTTGATTTCATTTCCAACTTTAGACAGCAAAGCCCTCAGTGGGAAAATTAAGAGTCCAAGCACTTTATTAAATTTTTTTAAAAACACTTAGTAAGTCCTGTAATATGGAAGTGAAATGTCAGAACGAGAAATGCTAATGTTTTATAAATGATCCTCTTCTGTCAAGTGCAGAGGAGTCTCTGGTTGCTGACAGTTATTAGAGGCAAGGCAGAGGGGCCCAGGACGCCAAGTTTATTTTTAGCAGCTTTCTTTAAGAGGTAGAGGGGTGAAAAAGCAGTTCTCCTGTGGATGACATCACTTGTCACTCAGCAGCTCACATACTACCATTACGATGACACCATTGCCCAAAACGTCAGAGCAAGTTGACAAGTCAGGGGGTAAGGGGAGGCACCTTTATTCACCTCCTGGGTGGTTCAGGGCAGGGAGGTGTGGGTTTCTGCCCCCGAAATCCTGCTGTCCTTGTAGGGGCTGAGGCCATTCCTTTGCTCCTGACGGGGCCAGTCCTTTTGCCATCTTCAGTCAGCACTTTCCCCAGGGAGGGAGGCATCACCTCTTCTGCCTCTCTCCCCTCTGGCCACACAGCCCTCCACTCTAGGAGGCCTACAAGGGGTGCTTGGTGGCCACTGGTGGTCTGAGTCCATACAAGTTCTTGCCATGATTCCAGAACTTGGCTGGTTCCCTACCCTTCATTCGACAATTGCTGATCAAGGGCCTATGTGTGCCAGCCATTGGTCCAGGCTCTGGGGACATATAAATGAGAAGACATGGCTCTCCTTAAGGAGCTCAGAACCTAAATGGGGAAACAAGGATGGGATTGGTGAAACTAGAGTGGAATTGGTGTCTCTGTTAGGACTCACCCCACCCCCCACAGTGAGACACTCACCTGGGGGGAGGGCAGTCAGGGAGGGCTTCCATCGGGAGATGCTAGTCCATGGCTCTCAGAGAATGAGGTGGCCAGAGAAGAGTGTTGGGAGCATCCCAGGCAGAGGGCTGGAGGCATACAATAGCATCGCCTTTGGGGTATCGGCAAAGAGCTGTGAGTTGAGGGCTGGGAATGCCATTTGTGGAGGTGTAGGGAGAGAGTCTGGCAAGGGGAGGGCTCAGGGATCCTTCTGAGGGACTTGGATTCTACTTCAAAAGAGGAGATATGCCCCCCACAATTGGGGTCCTCTGCCCTACCCCGCACCCTGAGAACCCCTCCAAGCACGTGGTCCCTACCAGTTGCCAATGTTCCTCAACAGTGGGTTTCATCATCGCAACTTGCCGCTTCTGCTCAGCCAGACCCTTTCCTCGTGCCAGCAAGCTGGCACACTCTCTGGGCCAGAGTCCCATTCCCAGACACCTGCTGCTTCCAAGCTCAGAATATATCCCATAGCCGTTTTGTTTCCTGCGCTCCCTCCTTTTCCATCCGCACAGGGCTCAGCCCTCAGCCCATCTCCTTGCTTCCAAGCACAACTGCCCAGACACCCCCTCAGCGACCTCTACATGTGCCAGCTCTGGCTATCAGTGATCCCCAGAACCCCTCAAACTGCATCTCGCCCTTTTTCTCTCCTGCTAGGGCTGTTTATTACCAGGGAGCCAAGAATCCCATTTAGTAAATGTTTACTCATCACCTAACTAATCACCCAGCACTCTGCCACCATGATGAATTGGGTTCCAGAAGGCCTGTTGGCAGGCGGGAGCGGGGCAGGAAGGTTTCTTGGAGGACAAGCTACAGGCCCCAGTGTCAGAGAGAACGATTTGCTGGGAGGGCTCCCTGGAGTTGGCTGGGAGCCTTGGTGCCTCAGAAGCTCCCAGCAAATCCTTCCTGGCATTGTCACCATCCCCCCAGGCTCTCCCCACCTCTGGGACCCAGCTTCTCGTGCCCTTATTTGACACTGACCTAGAGAATGTGCCTTTCTCTGTGCACATTCTTTGATTGACCAGGAGCGAGTGTCGCTCTGACAGGGTTCCAGCCAACGTCCACTGTTGAGCCTCCTGACCTGGCCGTGGTTGCCTTTTGGTTTATCTCCTCCCAGCCCGGCTCTCTGGCCTCACCTTCGTTTAAGTAGAAGTTTAGTCCATCAGCCATGACTCCATCCCCTGTCACCGATTCACCACTCTCAGCTCATAAAGGGCCAGTTTTCTTTTACTTTCTGTCTACTTGGAAGATATTTCGAGGACCTTTGATTATGCATTAAAATACTCTTTATAATTCTATGCTCAATATCTCTTTCTGCTCCTCGAATTGTCTCTTTTAACTCACTGCACTTTCAGGATAAATCTCTCAGTCTCTCACTTTGCAGGTTGTTAATAAATATAAGCTCTAAAAAATATACATAAACATCTATTGTTGGCTAAATAACTCACAGCATAATCAAAAAGCTAGGGGAAAAAGGAAGGCTTGGCGCAATGCACGCCCACCTGCACTCTCACTCAGCCTGTCCTCGCTTGTCTCTTTGAAGAGGATTGCTAGACTCAGGGTAGTTTATGGCTCTAAAAAGTCCATTGGGTGAAGGGACCAAGGATGCCCCAGGGGGGAAAGGGAAAAGAGAGTAACTATAGTGCTGTGTTGACGAGCTTCCTCTGAGAGCGACAAGGGAGGAGTGAGGACAGAGGGGACCATTGTGCAGGGA
Organism: Pteropus medius; assembly: GCF_902729225.1. Taxonomy (NCBI): domain Eukaryota; kingdom Metazoa; phylum Chordata; class Mammalia; order Chiroptera; family Pteropodidae; genus Pteropus; species Pteropus medius. The sequence goes on along the minus strand of NW_024349799.1, from coordinate 15,574,861 downwards.
GCAGTGGCTAATTCGAGCGACATTTCAGTGGGCTGGTCTGCAAGGCCCCTTACCTCCAAAAGAAATGGGTCAGCCTCTTCTAAGATCCGGTACCAGCCTGCACTGATGTGGCCTGCCCCCCATCTCTCTCCTTTCAGCTCTCATCTCTCATTAGAGCCGTTAGTTTCTAAGCACCGGGAGGGTGGGGAAGGCTGTGCCTTTTGTGTCACCGATTTTTGTGTGGCAGCGTGCACACTAATGGCATGCCTGAACAGCAGAATTTGACATTGCTGCTACAAAATGTGCTTGGGTCACAGTGCTTTCCAAATTGGCTGAGGCTCCAAGCCACCCCCTCCTTCACCCAGGCATCTCGGGGTGGGGGGGCGTGCCAGTGACAGCTTCTGCTGCTCCCCCTCAGTGCCTCAGAAAAGGGAGAGGAAGTGAGAAATGTATTAAACTCTTCAATCTCTGTAAGTACCATTTCCCAGGAGACAAACTCTAAGGAAGAAGGAAATGCAAGTGCTCAGGGCCTAAACAGGTGGGAGGCCTCCAAGACGACCAGCACCATATTAACCCCCTCCCCCAGCTTCAGGGACCATCAGGGGCAGGACAGTGGTGCACTCTGGATGGCAGCTGACTGGAGACTGAGATGTCCAGCTGGCTGCTCACTGCTCCAAGCAGAGATTCAAGATATAATCACCAAATAAGACTTTCTCAGTGATGAGGAGCCAGCAAGACAAACCCACAAAGGAAGAACTGTGAGGGGCAGGGTTAGTAGTGGACTGGAGGGTCAAAGGAAGGTGGAATCTGAGTGAAATACCAGAGGACACCAATATAGTGTCATTCCTAAGCATCCCTATAGGGCAGCTACACAGCCAGAGAGCGAGAGGCAGGGAACGATGCAGATAGACAAGAGGGCGCAATAGCGAGAAAGAGCCATTTTGCACACATGTGCACACACATCACTCAAGCACCACTTCCTGACATTGTCCCTTGTGGGGTCAAGTGTGGGACATCCACACAGTCCACAGATTCGATTGCCCACCGTGTGCGTGGCCCTGGCCAGGCCCTAAGATGCCACAGTGAACAAGAGTGCCCATTCGCGAGAAGCGTGCCTTCCAGTCGAGAGCAGCCCCTTTATTTGATTACAAGGGATGTGGTCAGGAGGGGGGCAGTGGGGTGGGACAAGTCCTGCCTTCCTCACATTCTGGTGACCATCCATCAGGGACACCTGTGCGTGATGAGGGGCAGATTCTGGTCTGAGCCCTTGCCTTGGCATTTCCCCCTAAGCCTTGACCCTGAAAGCGTTTGTCCAGCTCCCAGTGCAATGGAGGCTCCAAGAGGCCTCGAGCCCTTAATCCCCCGACACTATGCCTGTTGGGCATGTGCCTCTTAGCTCTGAGCTCTGGGCCAGCTGGGCCACATTGTCATTCTCCCCTACAACCCCTCTGTGCTCTGGGTCACAGGGGTCTCTGAAGTGTTTTTATTCTTTATCCCAGTGTCTGAGCCTCAGAGGCCCTGAGGTCCCTGACTCCCTGTCTTGCCTGCTACCCAGAGAGTCTCTCACTGTTTTATCTGTGGCATTTAAAGTGCCATCAGGCGTCTGGCACTTTGCAAGTCTAAGGTGAAGGTTTTTCTGAATTACCACAGCAGCCCCCTTTCCCGGAGCCACTCCCCCGCTGCACCAGGCTCACTTCCTTGCCTGCCCCTCTGCCAGCTTTCAACAGTGTCCATCAGGAAAAAGGGGCAGACTCACATTGGTGGGTCCTATTTTGCTCTCAGCTCCATGCCCACAGAGGGGAGACAAGGCAGAGACTGGGTGTTTTGGCTGGAAGTTTCTATAGGCACAGAAACTCCAATTCCAGGCCTGTTCTGATGCGTTCTTCCCCATCTCCTCCCCACCACCCCACAGACCGACGTCCTTTCCCTCTGAATTTCACAGGTGATGCCTGCAGGGGAAGTTCTCCCTGCAATCATTCCTGCTGCCTTATGAGCTCCTCTCGCCAAGCCCACCAACCTCACACTGGGTCCAGCATTGGCCTCAGCATCCCCAGTTCCCACCATTAGGAGCTGCAGGAGCTTCTCCTCTCGCCCCCTTCTTGGCCTTCTTGCTCCATATCAGCTTTATCTCTCAGAATCACTGACCCACTTCAGCCCCGGGGACAGGCTTCAGCCAGGCCACCGCCCTATCTCCTTACAGATCTTCCCTCCTCATCCATTTCCTCTGCTAAGATCAGTGATGAGTGAAAATGAAAAAGCAACTTAGAATTGGGTAGTATTTCAGGTTTTTAAGGTCCTCTCGTAGACATAACCTCTACAACCAAACTGGGAAGGGTCATCTCTGAGATCTGATTATAATTCCCTTTATACAGTTGAAGAAATGGGCCTCCTGGTTATTCAAACCCAAGCTATTAAGTCTAAGACGAGGCTTTTCCCCAGCACAGCCCTATGCTTCCTTCCCTTAAGGAGAAGGGATCCAAATGCTTTGGACACTCTCAGGCCCAGCTGCCACTAGTGGAGACCCCCATACCATGCAACCCGTGGCTAAGAGTGCAACCACCTCAGGGGACCCAGCTCTTCCTTCCCACCCCCAGGGATTTCAGGCTTAGAAGAACTAATCTGCAAAAGCCATGGAGAGGAACTTGGAGCTTTTTCTAGAGGGTGTCTCTGCTCTCTTGACCCCTTAAGCTTTCCCAAACTAGGTCACTGTAGTCACCAACCTGGTGACTGAAGTTGCTGGCAGATGCCCTGCTCTCTGCCTTCCTTCTCACCAAGAACGGGTATGCAGTAGCAGGAAACTCCCAGCTGGCCAGGGGTGTTTTCCAGTTTCTTGACAGCTGTACCTGGGTTCCTGTTTCTGAAAAGACCTCACATAAAGTGCAGTAGACTCAACAGTGAGGCGTAGAAAGAAGACCTAGCCCCATGATCCTTCCTCCTGCATGGCACCATGAGGACCATTCTTCCCACATGTAAAAGGAAGACAGTGGGCAAAGGGTGAGTCAAAGGTGACAATCAGGCCTGCAAGAACCACGTGGGGGTTCCTATGTACAGACATAACGACTTGGGTACCTTCCTAGCTGCCCCCCTCAAGTTGCTGCATTTTTTACAGTTGTTCATGCTTCAAGCATTTCCCGTCATTGATTTTTGGTCTTGCCTCAGAGCTTTTTGTGAACCTTGAGATTAAGCTGGGAATTTATATTTTCTTTTTGTTCATTTGGAAAATTTACTTAAAATGGTCGTAATAATTTTCAGTCGAATATATCTGCTTTGCTTGTTTGAAATATTTTTATGAATTTTTACATTTTATTTCCAATTTTAAATTGTCTAATAGCAAATTGGCTTTACAAAATGAACAGGCACTCACTACTTCAGGTATTAATTTATCCTAGGAGGTATTATAACTTTCTGCAATTTGTCTTAGTAAAGTTTTTTCCATTTGAAGAAATTTTTCTATTTGGAAATAATATAGGTTCAAATGAAGTTGCCCTTTCCCCCTCAAAAAAGGTACAGAGAGATTCCATATACCTTTCCCCCAGTTTTCCCCAGTGGTAACATCTTTCATAACTTCATTTTACCTTTTCAATTCTAAATTTATTTTCAGTTACTGATATTTTCTTAACCTATTTAGGTAGAGTTTTCTTATATTTAAACAACTTTGATTAAAAAAATAATAAAACTTCCAATAGGGACAAAGATATGAATGGTCACACTTTTGCTTGAATATTTCTGAAGGAAACATTAGGATTTTTAGTGTAAATTTTATCATTGGACTGAGAAATGAAAGATGAGAAATAGTAGCCCGAATCAGGTTTTGTAACCAGGGTCCATGCCAGAGTTGGGGGAATGAGGAAGGAGTGTGTCCACACATCCCGAATTTGACGCAAGGCTTTCTGGGAATGTGTAGGTTTCTTTCTTTTTTTTATTTTTTAACGCCTACAGCACCTGCTATTCCAAGGTGGTCTCCCATCTAAGTACTAACCAGGCCCGACCCTGCTTAGCTTCCAAGATCAGACGAGATTAGGCACCTTCAGGGTGGCATGGCCGTAGACTGTAGGTTTCTACAGAGAACTTTGCCTCCAATCCTCAAAAAGGTTAAGAACATTAAACGTTCAGGTAATCCTAGGCATTGTTGTACCTCCCCATAGGTGGCGCTCTGCCTTTGAGCTGACACCATTGACTGTAAGGGCAACATGGGCAAGAAAATTTACAAAGTCTGTGGTGGAAATAAGCATTCTTGACCAATTTGGCTGTGACCAAATGTCTCCTTCCTCACTCACACAAAGGAAATGGGAGTCAAAAAAAGGACCTGAAGAAGACAGCACCGGCATTTTATACCTAGGCTCTCTGCTTCCTTTTCATTCCAAAAGCTGTGGCCACTGGCGGAAGCAAAGCTTTCCGGGAACAGCAGTTTCCAAATGCCATTGCGAAGACCAGGGGAGACTGTAATTGAGATTTTACCGATTTGCAATGAAACATTAACGTAGGGAGCTTTTCATTAAGCCAAATTTGTTCGATGTAAAGATAATCCTTTATTCTGAAACCGTGTCCCTATTTTTGGTTGGGAGAGGGAGAAGCGTGTCTTAAAAAGATCTTTTTTTAATGAACCGATGGTATGGGTGCATAGCAGCTTGTTGTTTCTCAATGTCTCTAGCTGGCCAAACGGGTAGGCCCTCAAAATTTTTTCCGGCATTTTAATGCTCTGGGGAATCCCAAAACTCTGGGAACGACGGTTTTGGAGGACTTGGGCAGAGCAGTCCTTGCCTTATATCCTCCCATCCCCACCCCTACCCTACACAGGCCAAGCGGCCTGCTTACCTGTGCCAGTCCCTTCACACAGCCTCCTTCCTCTTTATAACCTGCCTCTCTGTTATTTGCAGACAATTATTTGTAATAATTAGCCAATGATTCTTAAAGACAATTATATTCTTCCATCAGCAAACATTGATGTTCTTTTCTTAGGTCTTTTGATGAAGCCAGTTTTAAGGAGATACTTTATTTACATAAAGCCAAATGGTTCCTTTTGAGGAGGGTTTGGATTCAACGTTAAAGTTTTAAAATCTTAGCTAAGGGGTTGGTGCTTGGGGCTGGCGGTCAGGGTAGAAAAAGAGTTGGGAAGACATTTTCCCCCTTGAAAAAAGAGGAGATGCTTTAAAAGGTAAGATGCCCAGGGGGCCTGGAACAATGTGTGCCGGCCCTCCCCAAGCTAATGAGATCTAAAAGTATCAATGTGATGAGCTCAGCCCTGCAAGTAAAGTTATTCAGAAGTGCTGCCCTCGTTGCTGTGCCAGCCTCTTACTGACCACAGCTTCAATCTCTCCTCCTAGCCACCTCTGGGGACCTCCAGAGCTAATCGCTTCAGGGAGCTTGATTGAAATGTGTTCCTCACCCTCGGCTGTTCATAAAAGCTTTATCCTGGGCAAAGGCTGACCCAGAATGAATAGAGGCATCTCACGAGTCAGGAGGCCAAAGGTGCTGCCCAAGGCAGGATCTAGGCTTATAGACAAAGCTCCCTTACTGCGGTTGTATTAAAAAGAGGAGAAAGCTACAATTTTATCTCCTCACAAATGCCCCTCTCTTTATGGGTTGGCCCTACCTGGTGGCTATTTGTACTTGACTCGTCGTGGGCAAAATAACAGCTAGATGCAGTTTCTATCAAAGTTAGAAAAAAAATAAACCCCGAGAGTCTGTTCCTGCTGGGTTTATAAAGAGCTGTTTTCTTCCTGAGCTCTATGGCATGGTGGTTCTAATCTGAAATTTCTTTTTAATCATAGCAGGAGTCCCAATTAGCGTGTTGGGTATCTTTCAAGGAGAACTGGGAGTTCCATGACCGTAGAGAGCCGAGGAAATAGTACATGAGAAGCCCCCGAGGAACAGGGCAGAGCAGGCAGCGCCATCCGGCCTGTGCGCACACGTGTGTGAATAAACATGTATTTGCGGGTTGACTTCCCACTCATGAGACTGGGTGTCTGTCACCCAGGTCCCCGGAAACCCAGCACCAGACCAGGACCAGAACCAGAGCAGACATGCGAAGTGTTGCCCTCGGTGTACCATGGCAGGAACCCTGCCCGTGAGCCAGTGCGAAACACACAATACATGTGCACATACCCTGCCTGCTAAGAATACAGAGGGGAGACAAGCTCCATTTGTAAGGCGGCAGAAACAGAATTTGGGGCGTCCTTCTGCTCTCTGTGAGATGGGCTGCACCTCCAGCTCAGCTGGCACCAGGGCCCAGCTCCAACCTGGAACTGCCAGTGACCTACTTTCCTTTGTTGTTGTTTTTGGAAGTGCTGATGTCAATGCAGAATTCAGCAGAGAGGCTGAGTGAGAAAAAAAGAGAAGGGGGAGAAGGAAGGGGAGGGATGGAAGGGGGGACAAGAGCACGTCAGATAGCTATAATGGTACAGGTACCTGCAACAGTGCTAAACTAACCACATACTATTCCGTTCCCATAGGCCTGCCCAATATAGCTGGAATCAGTCAGGGCCTTGCAGCTTCGGGTTGAGTAAACAAGGACCAGTCTTCCTATAGCTTCCTCTCTCCATCTGGGGACAGGTAACAGGTGAAGGTGATGCCCAGGTAGGCATGCCCAAATGTGCATTCCTTGGGAGGAGCCACACACTCTCCCTGGTGCCTGGAGGTGTTGGGTTTGCAGCCATCGCTATGCCATCGATGAGATGCCAAGCTGGCCACCCTGCCGTGTGGGACTTGGTGCAGGCTTTGCACACTTGCTAGGGCTGGAGGAAATTGGCCTTTGGGGATGTGGAAGGCAGTTTCCTCTGTTCACCTGCTCCTTGGTAACGCACACGACAAAGAAGTCGCCTGCTCTCACGTCTCATTCTCAGGCACCCCAGGAGACCTGCAGGGTTTGGAAGGAGGAGACCCTGGACAGTCTGAGAATTCTCTGAACCACAGAGAATTTTTCCAAGGTGCTGGTCTTTCAGGTTCTGAAATTCATCTCTTCTTCACTGCCTGGCTTTCCCATCCTACAGTTAGGGTTGAATTCCAGGCCCGGGATGACAAAGACTCATGCACTTTCTACCTCTTTGCAAAACCCCAGCTGCAGCTCCGCTGCCTCCGCATGGCTGCTGAGAAGAATCCACAGCCGAAGCATCAGGCTACTTCTCCCTGACTGAGCCACTCCTCGTGACACTTGGTCAACAGATTCCTAATGAGAAAATAATTCCAGATCCACATTGTCATGAAACCTAAGGCCACAAGCCTCATGACTCCACAAACATAACACATTTCCCCTTCCATGTGCCAAAGGGACTCCATTTAGATGGAGCTGGGGGCTGAAGTGGGTCAGATCCTCCTTCTCTCTCTTGCTTGGCCCCCTGGCCCACAGATGAGCGTAGCACACAATTAAAGTCATTCTTTCCCGCTCCATAAACTCATACATTTTTCAGGTAAAGAAATATACTGAGGAAACAAAGCCCTCGTATGCTGAAATTAGCCCCCGAAAAATAGGTTACCTGACAATTACTTGCTTCTAAGTGGAGCATGGTCTAGTGGCAGAAGCACTGGATGGGCTGCTGCGACTGGCGCCTTCTACTCTCAACTTACTGCCTCTTAACCTCTTTCAGTCGCTTGTTTTAGAGAAGAGATAATTCCACCTCCCGCCCTCAGTGGGCTGGTGGAAGGCGTAATGAATCAACGTCTGAAGCGCTCTGAAGAGGCCGGGTTCAGGACGCCGTGTAAGTACACAGCCTCACCAGCTACCTCTCAAATCTACATGGAGCTGATTTATTTATTTCCCGTGAAAGAGACAACAATCATCATATTTACACTTCATGCTGCCGCTTCCTGCATCTCCCTCCAGCGCCCCTCCCTCTGCTACCACTAAGGACTCCATTAAAGACGCTGCCTTCCTGCAGAAGGGACCCTCCCTCTCCCCGCAGCTCTCCTGCCTCACGGATCACAACCTTCTCCCCCAGGTTACAATCTGTTGCCACGAAATGCACTGCCCCACTGTACACATGAGACCACAGCATCTCCATGGGAGAATGAGGAAATGGATTCCGTGGGCAAAGGAGGCTTCCTTGGAAGTCAAACTCTGCTGATAATTAAGAAGAAAAGCAGAGGTACGTGAAAGGTAAACGGATGTGGTTTAAATATGGTGTCATTTGAAGAATACCCTGGTGTGTGAGTTCCTTGTGACCACGCGGAGCAACAGACTGGTGGCAGTCAGGCTTGCACAGGTGCTCCATCCACCGAGGAGTGGGGTGGGTCATGACCCACCTTTCAGCTATTGCTATTGGGGTAACATTGGATTTTCCCCTTCCTTTTTCACTTTTGACAACTCCCTTTATTTGCAGTAGCATTTAGTGCTTGGTACTTTCACACAGACAGTAAAGAATATCAAAAGGAGGGAAAAAAAGAAGAGAGAAAAAGGTTTGAAAGGTTTTTATTAATCCCGAGAATTAGAAAGGCTGCTGCTCCTCAGACATCCAAGCCTGGCTGGGGGAATCGCAATGGCCAGAATATTTGACACTGTAGCAACAGAGTACGATGTGAGAGCTCCTTGGTGCCACCTGCCAGGAGGCAGGATGGATGTATCCTCTCTCCTCAGAGCACAGCCCAGGGACCAATTCCCCAATACTGATGCGTGAGGGAGATGTCAACAGAGGTCCCCTAAAGAATGATATCTCTATTTCCATGCTAATCCTGGGCTATGCAGAAAAGAAACGTGTCTTTCTCAAAAGTTGGATGGGCCCCCACAGCTCAAAGAAGGACACCCAAGGGTTCAGAGGTTCTCCCAGGAGAGAGCATGGGGCCGGGCTGGGGGCTGTGTTGGGTGGGCCGGAATTACCCCGCCTTCACGCCCCTCCTGCATGGTTTGCCTCCAGACCCCTGGCAGGTGGATCTGCAACTTTTGGAAAACAGTGTTGCCAAATGCTTGTCTCTAAAGGATGTCACTGCAGGACCTTCCGGCTTGTCTTCCTAAGTGCTTTTGAGATCAAAACCCCTAAACTCCTTAACTACTTTGCCAAGGGAACAATACCCACCAAGATGCAGGAGGTGGTGCCAACTCTCTCACTAAAGTGTTTTTCAACATGAAAATTCACTGCCAAAAACAATGGGCACTTGGTTGCTGCCAGTTCAGAATAAGATGCGGAAGAAAGGAGAGGAAAACAGCTGTGGCCAGGTCCAAACGGAGTAAATTTACGGCTCGCAGACTATGGCTGAAAGCTGTTTATTGCATGCTTGGTGCTACTTTTTCTTTTTAGGTGATTTTTGAAAATGTTCTTCCTATGGGTGATGTGCCCTTTTCATGTGGGGCATGGGCCTTGTGCCGAAGGACCTGCGTTCTTTTGTGCTGTGGCTCGACGTCATTAAGCTATAAAACCCCAGCCACTAAGAATATGACACAATTGTACCTGATGTGGGAGAAAGCAGACACCAAGAAGCATTTAGAGATGGAGAAGAGTGAGCACTGAGCTGGGGAGCCTAACAGAACAACCCAGGAATGAAGGATCCTAGTCGTTCATGGAACACAGTGGAAATTTGGGTAAGCCCATGGCTCCTCTCACTGACCCAGCTGAAAGAGCATGAGAGAATTCACGATGGCAGAACAACAGCTGTATTAGTTTCTCAGGGCTGCCGAAACAAATGACCACAAACTGGGTGGCTGACAACAACAGAAATTCATTCTTTCCGGTTCTGGAGGCCAGAAGTCTGAAACCAAGGCATTGATAAGGTTGTTTTCTTCCGGAGGTGCTGAGGAGGATCTGTGCCATGCCTCTCTCTTGGTTTCTGGTAGCTGCCAGCAATCCTTCACATCCCTTTGCTTGTAGAAGCGTCATTCCAATCTCTGCTTCTATCTTCACGTCACCTTTTCCTCTATGTATCCTCTCTCCTTCTCTTCTAGGGACTCTTGTCATTGGATTTCAGGTCCACCCTAACTCAGGATGATCTCATCTCAAGATCCTTAACATAATTACATCTGCAAAGCCCTTCTTTCCAAATAAGCTCACATTTACAGGTTCTATTAGACGTATCTTTTGGGGAGTCACCATTCAACTCACTAGGACGCCCAAAGAATCTGAATAACTGCTCCCAGCGCAAAACCTTCTCCCATTGGATTCTCTGCCTGCCCAGGAGGCACCTATGATTTTGGCTCTGTAACAAAGCCACAGGGACACTGAATCTTTCCTCAAAGCAAGGCTCACACCTTTCAAAAATATTTCCCCACCTCAGAATGTCACTTGGCCCTGAGAGCCTTCTCTCTGAGGTGGTTTCTAAGATGGCAGGCAACAGCAGAGCATCTTGCCCACAAGGCATCCTAGGTATTCAAAAGTAAAGTGTTAAGCCAAACACTGACGCGGAACTTTGTTCCTCAGATCTGTCTTCATCCAAAGCTCTGAGTTGCCACAGCAAAGCTCAGGGCTCCTCTCCTTTAGGGGTTTTGCAAATATTTACCAGCCTTTTCTTAATAAGAAAGGGATGGAAGCTCATTGTATTCTAAAGTGACCTATTATGTTATTGGTCATTCTGATAATTAGAAAACACTTTCTTTGATTGAGTCAAAACTGACCTACTTGTAATGTCAGCCACTCACTGTCCCAAGCTGGTCTTTGGGAGTTCTAGAAATGAAGATCACGACCAGGCTCCCAGAAGCTGCCTCATTCTAATCAGTAGAGGGGATAAAAATATCCCCACAGAGGTCACAGGGCACTGGCAGCTGAGCCAGACCACAGGAATTTTAGTCCTTCCATGGATAGCAACCATCACTGAAAGTTTTGAATTTAGCCCACCATATGCTATGTATATTATGCTTCATGTATATTATTTCTAATTCTCACAACAGGCCTGAAAGGCATGTGTTATCATCTGTGCTTCATATATGAGGGAGTGAATTCTGAGGTCAGGTCAGTGGAAGATGTGGGATTTGAACTCAAATCTGTCTGACCAGAGTCCTCATACTGTCTCCCCTCCTCACTGCCTCTCTCATGGGTGAAGGAGTAGTCTGCTTCCTGTGCCTGAGGGCAGGAAAGTGGAGAAAGAATGGAAGTCCTCAAAGGAGGGTGAGGATGAAGCAGAAGCTCCAGTTTCACATCTAAACCAAGCAATAATGTTTTATTTCAATTTCCCTGAACATATAGTTCAGTTATACTCGGTTTAAAAAAGAAAAAAGCACAACTGGTGCTTGAGAAATGTCAAGTATTACATTTCAGCGGACGTGTACAGAACAATCAAAATGTTGAACATCCCCAAACAGATGCAAACCTTTACCGCAGTCTCTTCCAGAGGCGCATCACCGAGATTTGAAAAGAGCAGCTCATGTTGCCAGCCCAGCTGATTTTTCTGGAGTATAAGTGCTGTACCTCCAAAGTCTGGTTCACCCAGAGGAGAAAACATAATTATCCCTTGCTCACTTATGGAATGTTGTATGCTTTCTCTTTCCCACATATCATTGCATTTGCTCCTCACTTCCTCCCTATAAAGTGGGGGACGGATGTTACCCTCACTGCAAAGGTAAAGACATCAGGAGGTGAAGTGGGTTGCCCAGTGGGATTCCCCGGGGCGGCGGGGAGCAGGACAGCAATCAGCTCCCCTCTTTCTTTACTACCCTCCTTGCAGGAGCCCCACTGTCCCTTTGCGAACTTCAGAGTCCTGGGAAAGATATAACAATTCGAGATCCCACCAGAATTGGGGTGGGAGGAGGAAAGCTGGGAGAGGGAGAGGAAGGACCATGGTGACACCCAGGAAGAGGAGTCGTGGTCACTAAAGCCGTGGTGGGGTCAAGTTGGAGACTCCGTTACAGCTTCTGCCAGGGACACAGAAATGAGCAAGAATGCCCAAGCTCCTTCAAGGAGATAGGACCAGAAGTCTTTTGAAATTAAATGTCCTTCCCACTTGCAAGAGCTTTTCCTTGGGACCATGAGCTTGTCCTCGACAATGACAATGTCAGCTCCAGAGAGACTGGCAGCAACATGTCCCCACTGGTGTGCCTGTGACCAGAAGAGATGATCTTAGATGCAGGTGGCTTCTTTGAGGTCATATTATCTAATGAATTAAGGTTAAGAGCCAAACAGAGAAAGAAGGGCATTGAACTTTACTCTGCTATCTCTTAGCTTCTAAGTAAATACTTTGGGGATTGCCTCACTCAGTTTCAAATGCCAGTAGTTCCAGTAACCAAACTGAAGATCTTCAGAATACCTGAGTGGACATGTGCTTCCTTCAGGGGGTCAGATTGGTCTTTGCCTTATGCAAAACCCCAGGACACAGAAAAGCTGAACAGTTGCACTTCAAAAAATTCTGTTGGCTTAATAATTCCCACCCAGTAAGGCACTGGCTTCTGTGCAGTGAACGTCTAGAACTTGGCCCTTCCCCACCGTGGCCAAGGAGAGCCCTTCTTGCAGAATTCCCTATGACCCACACTTCTGTTTTTGAGGGGCCACTCAGCTCCTGCACATGGAAGAAGAAAGAGCTGAGCTTTACGTGGTCATTTTTGTTACAATAATAACCTCGAAATGATCACAAAAGAAAATAGGAAAATATGCCTCCTAAAAAGAGCCAAGGCAAATTTTTATAGCAACCGAATCCTAAAAGGAATTTTCAAGTAAAAATATGGCTCATGTTAAGTTGTTATGGCAACTGACATTTAAAAGTAACTGGATTTGGGCAAGTTTCTTCCTCCACCCTTTCTGCAAAGTCTTACAGGAGCTTCAGGCTAAAATTATACTTTAATTTTAATTAGTCAAATAGGTCATAAATATAGCATATTCCCAAATCCTTACAATTTCTACCCTGCAAGCAACTGATCTACTAATGAGAAAATATTCCTATGAAAACCCACTCACCATTAAAAAATCCTATCTTATATTTTTCTAATATAATTTATCAATTTAAACAGATTGCATAATGTGATATTCTGTAGCATTCCATTAAAATGATAAATAGCGGTGGGGGTGGGGGTGGAAAACAAGAGATTAAACATACTGAAAGCAGTGTAACTGTATTCAAATAACCCAGACCACTGCTGAGGAAAACGCACTGTTCCTTTCCTCAAATACAGTGGAAACTGAGCAGCATATTCCTGACTGTATGGGTATTAATAGGACAGAAGAAGGGGGGGGCAATAAGAAATGACAAGCAACTTCAGAAGAAATAAAATTTCTATTAGGCTTTGTTATAAGATTACATCAAAGCAATTCATATGTTTTAATCTGGGGAGAGAAACAGAAACTGTTTGGGGTTTGTGCCTGGGGGCTGCCTCTGTGTATTGAACCAGACAGTTTGCATAATGAACAATTTTCACTCAATCACGATCTCAGCACAGATAGCTCTCACTCAAGGGTCCTAGGCACTGGCTCAGTTTTCATTCTCCCAGCTCCCCCTGCTGGAGAAACAGCACTTAATAGGGATAAAAGGATGCAGGGCAGCTTTTCCAAGGCACTACTCTAAATTTAGGTCCATAAAGTTAGAGACCTGACTCTACATACATCCTTCCTTCCCCACCACCATCAACCCAAAGTTCCTCTGTAAGATACAGGAGGGCACTTTAACAACTCCTGTAGGAGGCAGGAAGGCTCCACGGGGTAGAACATGAAAACCTTTGCCTTTTACACTGTTTACTGAATTAGAGATCTTAGAAATTGCTGTTTGCATTCTGGGCCAAACATTAGGGAAACTAAAGTTGCTGGAAGTTGCTGAAAGGCAGCTCGCCCTGAATGATGGGGGAACATGGTCGATGGTTTAAAACACTACGTTTAAAACACCTGGCTAATCATGCTTCAAGTTTCCCAGGGTCCAGGTCTTCATTTAAAAATAATAATAATAATAATAATAATAATAATAATAATAAAACCCCTACCCAAATGGAATTGCATTTTCTTGCACAATGGAAAATTTACAAGCTGAACAAATCGTTCTGAAAAACTGGCAGAGTCGACATTGGCTTGGAGGAAGGAAAGTCCTGGGTGTGCTGGCTTTGCCAGGACCCAGGGCTAGAGCCTAATCCTCCTTTATCTGAGGGTTTAGTTCGGCTCCCGCCGCTCCTCTCTCTTCGCTGAAGCCACAGAACAGCTATGCTCCACCTGGCTCCATCCAGAGCAGCCACACCGGCTGCTTTCCCATGGGGAAGCACTGGGAGGGGGAGTGACAAGAAGCCGTGTGAAACTGTTTTCGAAAACCTGGGATGATCATTTAAATGTTTAAAATATGCACATGGTAATTCAAAACTAATTACCCTGAGCACATTTGAAACATTTATGCCATCATCTCTGGATCCTGCCTACAGATTGTGTACCACGGCTCACTCTGGTGTTTCTATAAACTGCTCCAGCGATTTTAACTTCCAGGCTAAATCAGGCAGCCTCAGGCCCTGCCTCCTACCTTTGGTTGGTGGAGAGACCCCTTTCCCCGACGTCCAGGAGAGGTGGCTGCACCTCATTTCCCAGAAGAGCCATTTGTCATGGTCACGTAGTCCTGGCAGTCGAATGATTCCTCTCATAGCTGTTCATAATTGTCAGTTCCATTATTTAATTTAGGTTATAATGACCTCTCTCCTCACCTGTGCTTTTCCCCCTAGGGAGGGCCCCATTTCCCCGTCCTCTGTCTCAGTATGTGGCCTCCATTTCCTAATTCATTCAGGCGCATCAAAAGGTGCCTTCATGTTCACATATCACCTGGCTACTTCTCTATCTGGGGGTGAATATGGGATATTTTCGGGGTTGTAGGGTGGTCACACCCACCAGCTCTCTTGAGAATAAGATTGAGATGGGCCAAACGGAATGAATAGTAGCCATTGCTGAACATATTATTATAGCCACGGGCATACATATGCACATGCCATACACGTGCACATGACCCTCATACGCAGAGCAAACCCTGCTTACAGACTGGACTCAGTAGACATAGGCAGATCCTGAAGCAAATTCATTTCCCCATTTTCCAGAATAAAATGAGTTCTCTTCCTTTGGGAGTACTAAACCAGTGTGCCAGTAGTTAAGAGACAGAGAAGGGTGATGCTATGGCCAAAATAACTTCAATGTTCTGTTTATCCAAGGACACTGACCCCAGGCTGGGGAGCTGGAATTGCAAGAGACACAATTCTAGAGTCAAGAAATTAGCAGTGGCTTATAAATGTACTCTGGGAAACAAAGGAGTGATGGCTGGCTCCTTATTAACTCCTTGAAGATGCCAGGGGCAGGCAGGTTTTAGACGTTTAGAAAGGAATAGAAAACTGGGTTAGACTCCCACAGCTGGCTGAAGGCTGATAGAGTGATATTATTGGGTTTAACTAGAGCCATTAAGAGACTCTTCATTATCCCCACACCACTGCCACCAAAGTTATCACATGAGCCATAATGCAAGAGAGAATTTTCATTCCATCAACAAGAGAGGGAGCCAGTCTATCTTTGTCCAAAGAAAATGAGTAGCGCAGCATGAAGCTTGTGAGGAATTGAGTGTACAACACTCCAATAACATTCCCTGCAGGATTTCCTCAGCGATTTAGTTGGCTAAGCAGAGCAGCTGCACTGGACCAATCTTTCCCGTACTTGGCTTGCTGGAATGCCAGTTCTAGGAGCAACTGAAAGGTCAATTAAAGACAAAGGACACTCGCTGAGACTACATTCCTAAGGGCTTAAGTATTAAGCCCCAAGAAAAGCAAGGTCCAGGCTGTTCTCCTGAGGTCCAGTAACCTCATTTATTTCTCTGCAAAAATCTACCACTTGAACTCAGCTAATTCCCTTGGTATCACCTGCACTGGGTTTGCTTCTTCCACTCCCGTGCCTACAGTGTGTGCCATTCCTTCGGCTTGAAATGGACCTCTCTTTTCTCTTTGCCAACCCATTTTTCTTACTGTTACAACTCACAAGATTTGTGCTGCCTCTGCCAGATTCTGTCCCTTCCTTCCCACCCAACTCCTTCTCCACGTCACATACTCAATCTGCTCTATATCACTTTGCTTGTTTATGAAGTGTTCTTGCATCTTGCGAGCCTTTCCCTCTAGGATTAAAATTTAGAAAAGGAAGTAAGTCTTATATTTCCTTTGCATTTCTTGTGGCATCTCAAGTAGGTTTTTCACATTAAAGACATCCATGTTAGACATACTGACTGACCTAGCAGTTTTATAGCTGGAGTTAGAAGATCCATAAATGACCCAGCACACCCCCACATGCCGGGCAAAAATTGCACCCCTCATTCAAATGTTCCAGGCATCCTATAACTTGCCCAAAGCCAGATTTATTGCTCCCGCTGTAAAGTGTATCTTCTCTAAGCCTCACTTAAAAGCTACCATTTGGCAGAAGATCAAGTTAGAAGTGCAGGATAGCAGGTGAGGGTGAGGGTAGGAGGGGGTGGGGAGGGCGGGGTGGAGCAAATAATTGAAGCTCTGAGAACTACCAGCTCAATATTTAACCTAACTGGTAATTTGCTGTGACAATTATGCCACGAACAGAATACTACTACTATGCAAGAATGTCGCTCTCTAATTAAGAGGGCTTGCTTTTCCTAGCCACCCGCACTTTAATAACACACACAAAATGAGACCTGGCTCTGGGAGCTAAAGGTTCTATTAGGAGGCATGTGTAGCAAGCAGCTGTGGCATGCACATCCACCCGTGAGTGATACTGCCCCGGTAAGCCTGCTAACCCCTTCAATTCTCCCTCAGACTACAAGAGAGCCGTTTAGGCCTCTCACAACATGAGGCCCATCTGACTGACAGGCATCTTCCCCGAACGCCTGTGCGTGCCTCTATTGCAAATTGACACACTTTTCCCATAGCCCTGCTCTCCAACCAGGAAGCCTCGGTGTGGGTTTGATCCTTAAAGAGTAACTTTAATAAGGTTTTGGTAAAAATAAAAGTCCACGGAAATGAATTTTCCTCTTAAAGATGGAGAGGAAGACGGGAACAGAAACACACACACACACACACACACAAACACACCCTACCCGCTGGCTGAAAGACAAAAGAATATTATTAAAATCATAGCTGGAAAGAAGGATGTTACCATCTTCTAAATTGACTGCTAGATTCATGGAACGTGGCTAAGCAAGACAAACCGTTTTCTGCTTAATTAGTGGCTCCTTTATGGAAGGTTTGCTGCCTGGAGAGAACCCATTACAGGAAGAGAGCTCATTTACAGAGATACACCTTCTAAAGCTATTCGAATTTTAAATAAATAGTGGGGAAGGAAATTGGTGGTGGAGGTGGGAGTAGGGGTGCTATGGAGGCAGAAAAGCTTCTACAAAAGACAAGCTTTGCATTCAAAGCTGGGTGCTGGAGAGATCAGCTTTCCTAGGCAAACGTAGAAGCCTCTAAAATTTTAGGCCAATAGAATGACCTCTGGACCATGGCTGACTGAAGATATAAATAAACTTCAACATGAACAGCAGTGTCAACTGTGAGAGGAGAGATGAGAGTCCAATTGGGGCTTATTTTTTAAAAGTCCAGGTTGTTCCGACTCTCTTTCAGGGGAGGGCATTCATGAGGACAAAGCTGCTGCTCCCTGCAGCGAGCCTCCTGCTTAACTAGGCACCAGCTTCTAGGTTACCTAACCAGTGAGAGGAAGCTGCACCACACACGAGTTAAATATAGGCTGAATTATCTGCATTTTACAAGCACCAAGAATGCTATCTGAGGAAGCTGTCATTTTTAATGACAGCACAAACTTCCAATTACCAACTGGGTAATACACCAGGGAGCAGGGATGATTTTATAAGACTGGCTCACAATTATTAAAAGTTTACATGATTACTTTTGGGTATAAATATTTCTTATGAGGCAGGTGGGATCAAGGTGGTATATATTCGAGGCTGAAAAAATTTGTTTTCTTGAAAATTATGCATTTTGAGATTTATCAACAGCTTAGAGGTAGAGGATGCAAGGCGATAGACATTAAGAGCCTGGCAAAGCTGGAAGGCTGTAAACATGGCCAGGTGGTTGGTTCAAAGTCTCAAGTACACCCATAAGTTTACCGGCAAGTCACAAACTCTCATGACAAACCCCAATGCAAGAGTTAGGGGTCTGGCAATAGTGAATACAAGACCTCTTATATCACCCATGGCCAAACATTATTCACACAAGGAACCCAGTTTCTTTTGGTGCTGTTTACCTAACTTCCATGGCATCCACATAGCTTCATCCGTCAGCGGTAAATATGGAATGAATATTATCAGGTAGTGCACACATTTTTCCACATAGATCGGACAGCCCTTGACCTAAATGAAGGCTACAATTTGTATCTTAAATCACCCAATTCTTTGAGAAATTTTTCTTGATGGTTCCAGTCTCTGGTGATCTCCCCAACTACTGAATTTTAATCTGACTTGTGATATTACTACTTAGCTCCAATCCTTGCTCCAAATAGACCACAGTTCTTGGGGACAAGGTATCTAGATTAAAGTCACCTAGAAAGAGGATAGAACAGGTAATCAATGAAGACAACTGCTACCCACTTTTCTCAACAAATTAAAACCAACACAAATGTAATTAAAAGATTTAATAATCACTAACTCATAGATTCAGATAAAGAATTAGGTTTCTAAAGCAAGTCAAATGTGTTCTCGAGGCCATTTCTGCCGCACTAGCAGAAAACAAGAGTTTAGGCCTCTTCATAGGCACAACCCCATCGTGTGTGGTAGGTGGGATGAATCACCTACATATGGCTCTAAAGCCTTTTTGTCCCATCTCCCCTACATCAGTCTACCTGCTTTTGCTCCAGAGGATTCGAGGGCCTGCTCAAATTACCTGCCAGCCCTTAATAGTATACAGGGTTACAGGAGTTATCACTAGACTAAGGCAAAGGAAAAGTAATCAGAGAACCTAAGAGAACAAGAAAGGAGGCGTACGTTTTCACAGTGCCACAAAGGATAAATGCTTTGGGCCCATCAAAAACTGAGCTTAGGATAACAATTAGAAAGTATAAGCATCCAGCGAAAGTGAATTGGCTCAATAAATTTACACATCCATATAGCCAAATACCAATTAAAATTATGTAGATCTATTTTTATTGGAATGGAAGAGACGTCCATGCTAGGAGAAAAGTATGCATGGTATAATCCCATTTTTTATTAAAACTATACTTACATGCATATATGCATATAAAAAAGCAGTCAGCTACACAAGTGGTTCTTGCTGACTAGTAGGATTATGGGTAATTTTTTTCTTATCTGCTAGTTATTTTTCTACCATGAACATAGATTACTTGTATAAGAAATAATTAGTGGTCCAAATGGTCTCCATTCCTTTCCTTTTCTTCTTTAACAGACATTAACAATATTTAACATCAGCTTAATAATATACTCACTCATAAAATGTTTATAAAAGCCAGAACTCTACCAACAGAGCGGATTAAAAATCCAAGAGCTAACAAACCACATAAAAAGGTGTGGAGGGTGAGGGTAAGGAAGAAATCTTCTCTTTGAAATAAGGAAACAATCAATTTACTGGGGGGATGCGGGGGGTAGTGGCCTTCTAACAAGTGAAAAGGAGACCCAATAACCTGTTTCATTTGCTATAAATAAAAACTTGGAAGGCATATTGCCAAAAACACAAGCCAATATAAACCTTTATATACGGGGCTGCCAAACTTCACTTTTAGACAGTATATTAATTATGTAGTCAATAACCATGGGTTTCATTAGTGTATTAAATACCACGATCAATATTATTTATCCTTTTCGAAGATAGGCCACTCAGGGAAAAAAAAAGTGGGGGAGGGAAAAATTTTTGACCCTACAGTTCAAAAAAGTCAGAACAGCACACTAGAGATTAGCAAGGCTTTAATGGAAAGCATAAAACACTAAAAATATGGACAGAAATCAGATTATTACCTTTATTTTTCTTGCCTTCTTCACAATGAGACTGGAGGGAATCCAAGAACCATTTAAAATAAGGGCAAAATGATGAGATTTTTTCTTAATTGCTTAATGCTGATGTCATGGTGTACATAAAATAAACATTGATCTCTAAGTGAAAGATGAGAAATAGAACAACATGAACTGCCTTTTGAGGTAAACTATGTCCAAGAGAATTCTAAGAACTGTGGGCCAGAATCTATTTAGGCAATCCTCAGGGACCTAAATCTCTTAAAAGCATAATAGTGGAGCCAATTTCTGACGTTCCTCTACTGGTGATCCGATTATTAGTAGGGAAACCTGCTAAACAGCCTCCTTAGTGGGAGCTGCCTCCACCAGGACACGGCGCCTTCACCACCCTGTAGATAGATATCTAACCGCATCCATGTAGATGTGGCTTTATCACACGGTCATTGAGAACGCAAGGTGACTGATAATCTCTTGAGATGTGTCACAGTAACACTGCTAGTCAGTTCTCTTCATGGGGTATATACAAGACATGTGGGGAGACAGGGAATGCTGTGAGTGGTAGATATAAAAGACTGGTTATTGGACTGAAAGCTAGATTACCACTTCCAACCCACAATTTGTCAGTCCAGAATAGTGCTGAAGACTGTAATTTTCTAGTCAGTGCTTTATAAGCAAGGTCAGACAGTAAAGAACTTCCATAAAATCACTGAGGCCTTGGCCAGAGAATCTAGTGCAGCCCAGTGACCATCTTCTGAGATGAGAAAGTGTCCAATTAGTGGGCCTGAGAAAAAGACCCTCTATGTCTGTTCTGAGCAGTAGGGGCCATCCTGCCTAGAGCCGGCTGGTTCCTCCCAAGAGGGCAGCTAAGAATGAAACAGACAGGATATCATTACTCTACAGTTCCACAAAGGGCCTCCACATGCTGCCCTTCCCCAAATAAAAAACCAGGTCCTACTGCTGTAGGCTGACTGCAACGCCTGGATACTTGGAGAGGGGTGTGCAGCAAACGCCAAGTGGTGGGTTGCATTGACCAGATAGTTAATTAATATGATTAGGAACACACAGAACAAGCATGCTCGTGCTGACTGAAAAGCCCAGTAGCATAATTACTGTTTTCTTACCAGCTCACTGTCTGTATACATTTCAAAGCCTGGTTGGTGTTATACTGCTGTGTAAACATCAATAAAATCCCAAAGTACCAGATCATCAGCATTCTTGGGCACAATGGCTTTTTGTTTTTAGTGTTTTCATTCTTTTAAAGATGCAGTTCAGGGCATTTCAGGGTTGCAAACATTAGGAAGAATGATCTCTGCGCCTTGGACTAATAATCTTTGAGTTTGTAATGAGTTAACATCTCCCCCAAGTGAACATTTATTATGGAGGCTAATTAATTGCTTTCCAGTTACAAGAACTCTCTGCATTCAAAGAAAGCATTCATAAGCAAAGAAAATACTGTTTATTAAAACAAAGCAAGGGAAACAAAGGGCTTCTCCCTTCAAAATCCCTATTTAATACAGCATCAATCAAGAAATGAAACACACATGCAAAAAATATGTACAGGTAGAAAAAGTATGCATTCACCAACCAAAATGCAACATTAATTGAAGTGAAAAACTAAAGCAATGCTTTGTAGTTGCCTGGAAGTCCCTAGGGGACAGCAAGTCAATGCTTATCAGCCTGCTTCAGAAGAAACAATTTTGATTAATATCAGACTCATCTGACTCGGTCTATTAAACCCTGAAGGAAGGATAGTCTTCAGATATAAAAGATATGTTTTTGATTAATAATTCTACCCTATTGCCATTCCAAGCATTAACAACTATATGGCACCTCTAGGAAGATAGAGCCTTTGAATTCCAGGAAGACACGCTTACTAAAATACCCAGGTTCCACATAGCCACGTCTCGGCTCTCCCTCCTGAGAAGAAACCCAAGTTATGAAGGTGTCACACTGGAGAAGAGAAACACTAGCTACATAATTTATTTTACTGTCTGTAGATTTAGGGTCAATTACTTGTGACATAATTTCTGCTTGAAGATAATAAAATCTCAATATAACTGACAAAAGCCTGAAGACAGAGGGAGTGATTGGCACCATACTACTGGCCAGCTGACCCCTTAGGTCTGAGAGTTTACACCACAGCCATCTGAGCATATTGTCCTTTGCCTACCAATGGGTTCCAGGTCGCATGTAAGAGGAAATTGTTTAGTCCAACATAAAGAGGCACTAAGCATTATGTAGTTAATGTGAAACTGTCACACAGAGGTGAGGAGAAGTCGATTTCATTTCAGCTCTTTATTTTCAAACTTCTGCCCAATCACCATTAATCCTCTCATATTAGTGCATTTTTCCTTATGTTCATGATCAGCCTTCTGCCATATTCTCTGAAGTCCACAGGCTTCACATCCATCACAACGGCCTTAATTCGAGACTCATCCTTTGAGAAGAGAAAAACAGTTTGTGAATGAAGGCAGGCCCGTGGCATGGAGCAGTGGTTACAACCCCCTTTGCTTCAGTGGCTTCAATGATCCCAGCAAGAGAAAACACAAACACGTACTGGATTCAGAGTTCAGTAATTGCAATAAAGGAAAAGTTGTGAGTAAGAGCCAAGTCCAGAATTTCTGGGGCTGGGAGAGTGAACGGAAGCCTCCTTCGACACAGGCCCCTTTCATCCTTTCCCAGTGTTCCCAAATATTCAGAAACCTAGAATTCCAAATGGGATGGACATTTGATGGCTTATCAAGCTCAATTTATTCTCTTTACAGAGGGGAAATAGGAACCCAGAGAAGATAAGTGACTTGCCTAAAGCCACACAGCTAGAGCTAAAAACAGAGTGTGGTGTGAAAGACAAAAGCACCTGTGGCAAAGGAGGAAGACCTGGTCTGGATTCCATCTCAGGTCTGCCGGAGGCAACCTCTGCACTTCACTTTCCTTGTCCATATCACGAGGGGACTGAATGACCCTTCAAATCCCTCCCGAACTCCACAGCACTCAGATATTGTATTACAGATATGTGACTTCCTATCTCATTTAATGCTTACAAAAATAAACACATCTATCACCAGGTATGAAGATTAAAGTCTAATATGAAACAGAACGAGTTAACCTTGAAACAAGTAGAGACGCTCTCAGAATTCTCCCTCCTCACTCATCATTACAATTGAACAGTGTCTTTAGGGGCACAATGGGGTGATGCCCAGAAAGGTTGCAGAGTCCAGCTCTGGGGCTCACACACTTTAGCGTGCTCAGTAATTACTCAGCATGGTCATATTTCTAAGCATGGTTAAACAAATAAAGCTCTTAACTTAGCTCTGTCACTTGCTAGCATATGACTTTAGGCAAGTTACTTATTCTCTGTATGCCAACATTTTTCAATGGTAAAATGGTGGTGATAACAACGGTTCCTACATATAGGTTTATTGTCAGGATCAAATGAGATGCTATATGGAAAGTAAAGGATGCAAAACAGTATCGGGCAGATGGTAGTACTCAATGAATACCGTTTATTATGACTATACAACTGTTGATGTTGTGGGCAATATAAGGAATTTTCAAGGTAGTTGTAACTACATGTGGTTTTTGTTTCATATACTGACTTCAGAAGCCAAACCTTGTGGAAGATGTGAGTCCACTAGACACATTACCTACCATTCTTTGTCAGTACACAAACAGAAAACCCCAGGTTTTAACTCAAAAGGCCATACAGCATTTTCCCCTGTAGATGCCTGACACTGGACAAAACACTTAACGTCTAAGTCCATTTCTTCATCTGAAAGCAAGGATAATAATGGTATCTCAGTGTTGGGAAGATTCAATGAATACACACAGGGTGCTTGGCACTGGATCTGGCACACAGTAAGCAATTCATTGACAGATAATATTATAATTAGCTGTTGTAATTAATGTCCTTGTGGGTGGCACACAGCAGTTTGCCACTGTTAACCCTTCGGCAGCCTTGGTGACCTTACTTACATTGAAGGTCTCTAGTTTGACCCTGATCTTGAATATGAAAGATCGAAAGTTGGCATTCTGGAAAATTTCTTCAAATGCCTGTTCATTCTGCAAAAAGAAATATAAAACTTTAGGTTAAATAATACTGAAAACATCTATTAGCCTTTTAAAAAGATTTTGAGAAAAATCTCTCTGAGAAAATGATCACCCAAGTGGTTTGAAGTTACTCAAGAATGACTAATCTACAGGTGACATTTCATCACATAAAACTGTTTAAGTAGAATTTTATTAAAAATGAAAACACTCTTACGTGGAGTAGTCAAATTCAGAGAGATAGAAAGAATGGTGATTGACATGGGCGAGGGTGGGGCTTGGGAGAGGGGAGTTTGTATTTAACGGGTACAGAGTTTCAGTTTGAAGGGATGAAAAAGTTCCGGAGATGGATGGTGGTGACGGTTGTACAGTAATATGAATATACTTATTGTCACTGAACTTATACTTAAAAATGGTTAAAATGATAAATTTTATGTTATGAATATTCTATCACAATAAAAAAACTGAAAACACTTCTAGGAAACAACATTTCTAAACTTTAAAAGTTTGTGATGGACAAAATCTGAGGCCCGGCATCTTCATTATAAATTAAAAATTACGAAAACCACTCAGAAAAAAGTTCAAGTTGTCATATACATTATTTTGGCCTCAGTATTTACAACTACTAATTTGGTGAGCACGTGAACACAGCAGGTAAAGTGGGCAAGATTAGAGAGTTTAAAAAACATAGTACTCTCCCTCTTTCTCTCACGTCTCAAATACTATTTGATTAAGCTTCTTTGTTAAAACGAAGTCTGGTAAACAGCGGGATTAGAGAAAACATTTTATATAAATAAGCATAAAGTAAATTTACAATAACTATGTAAAATTAATAGTTCATATCAGCTAAGTGTTATCTTTGCAAGCCACATGGAACATGAAAATGGCTTTATTACAGAAAACTCTTTTGTGTAAAGGTTATTTCACACATACACAAAACAAGTCTTCTGGGCTTTCAGATATGTAAATAAAACAATTTGTTAAACCTTCAGAAAATTATACCAGCTGCCATTATTCTTCCAAGATTAGGGAAAACATGGAACACATACTCCAAGAATATCATGGTTCCTGAGGGAAGAGTTTCTATATGTCCTCATTCACTAGCAGTAAAAACAGTCAAATGTAATAAGCTCATAAAAAACCCTGAAAGGCTGCCTTGAGCCTTAAAATCTGATATGAAAATAGAGGACCACGCAAAACAGATAGAAGATATCATCATACTTTAAAGTCAATTCCAGTTCTTTTTATAAAAGCACCTGTTGGGATCATTTCCAGAGATCACACAATTTAGAAAAGAGGTGGGGGAATAGGCCAGAACTAAAGACAAAAAAAGTAAGAAAAATATACCAAAACAAATGTCAGTTCCCTTTTTCTAATGGTTTTATAAGTATTCTAACCAATTTGGAGGAAATGGGGGGAAAAAATCTATAGACAAATGCCAATTTGCGCAGCCCAGAAAATACAGCTTTTATTGGTCTTTATACATTTTGAGCAACTATCTTTCCTAAATTTAGCACAATTAGTCATCCATTCTCCACATTAGATAAATCTAAAATGTAAAAATATAAATTTATAAAAATGAAATAAAGTTAATTCATGAAAGAAAGTTACATCATAAGAATTGCCTCTGACCACCTGAAATAGCATGTACTTAATATGTGAATTTAAATAAGGATTTGACTCAACTATTAAAGAAGGTATTTACGATGTTAAAAAGGCACACTTGTACTTCAGGTTATTTCAGAAGATACCTTCCATATCTCAAGTCATCGCAGGCAGACCAACTTTGCTATGCTAATGGTAATAAGAGAAATAGTGCTGTTTTTAAGGCACTTGGATCTAATTACTTCATATCTCATTGTTAGCACAAGGCAGACAAAATTAGACAAAATCAGATAAGTACCTCGAATAATCATGAGACTGAGAAACTATACACAACGTCTAAAAGAAACAAACCAAAAAATATTAAAGAGCAGTGTTATAGCATGAGAACTATTACAGTAATAATGGAAGATGTGGCCGACCTTCTCTTTTAACTCCCCAACATAAGCAGTGCTTTGTCCGAGGATAGCCTCTGCAGATTCCTGGAAACAAGTCACCCACTGATTTTCTTGAAAATCGGCAATATTTACCTAAAAAACATAACTCTACATTATTTCAGCAAAGAAATAATAAAAGGAAGATACACTCAGGAGATGGGGAGAGTAACTTTTCCACTCATTAAAATATTCACCAGGGAAAAAACCATTACCACCATATATACTATATTCTTTCCAAAGAATGTGAAAAAGTACAGAAAAAAAATTTTAAGGTAAGTCTGGAACACAGCAGGAAAACACTATACTGTGGAATTATGAATTCAGATCTCAATGGAGATACAGCCCAACTAAACTCTCCTTCAGATGAAGAATCCAGGTACACCAGATTAGTGTTCCTCCAATGGCCTTTGGACTAAAGGTTTGAATGTGTGCCTTCAATGAGTCACAGCAGGGTCTCTCATTTTAAATTGTACATACTTCAGTCACTAAGAGGAGCTCCATGGAATAGCCCTCAGTCACTGCTACATCCCAGATGATTTAAAATCACCTGAGCTGGACACTAAATTTACCTAGCAATGATCAATAGTATCTCCAATAGGGCTGTGGTGTAAAATAGGGAAGTCAAGGAAAAAAGTGGATCACAAAGAATCCAGTTACTAAAAGGGAAAAGTAAAATGTTTAGTAGAAATAAGAGTGCAGAGATTTGTTTTTTTTAATGTATCATTTTGATGATTTCACATATTCACTTTGCATATACATAGGGCTTTTTTATACAAAGCTATGATAAAAAATAAGGGGACAAGAGAAGTTAAAACACTCACAAAAAAGGGGAGCATATCGCATACTGGGGCTTATACCAACAGTTCAGCCCATGGTATCCTCCTAGAGGCAAAGGGCACCCACTTTCCAGGGTGAAAACAGCAACGATAGACACACGGGTAAGCGTTACATGGAACCGGTGTGCCGGAGATTCCACTTAGAAGTTTAACAGAAAGGCTGATGAAATAAAACTACCTGAAACCATTTTCTTCATTTTAGTTCAATTGAGTTTATAGTTCACAGAAAAGAAGAAGCTCAAATATATAACTTTCCTGCTGAACTAACATTTTAAGGGGGCAATTAGAATGTAGAAAGAGTACTTTCTTATCTTACTTTTTTATCTGAAAAGATTTCTTAAAAATTTCCTATTACAAAAGTATTCACTGCAGGAAAATATAAAGAAGAAAAATCAACCAGAAATAACCATTATCAATAGTTTAGTATTTATCCCTCTAGTTTTTTTTTTTGGTCTGTATACATACCACAAGACTATATAAAACATACCATTTTAAATCTGCTATTTTCAATTAATAATGACTGAACATTTGTTTATGTCATTTAATAGTCTTCATTAACAATGGTTTCCAAATATTTTAACTGTGGAAACTATCAAACAGCAAATTCTAATGCCTTCATGGTATTCGACTCTACAGATATTTAATAAAAGAATTAACCAGTAGACTATTAAGGATGTTTAAGTTGTATCCAAGTTTTCAAAATAAACAAGGTAAAAGACAATTTTATAGAGATGTAACATCTCTACTTTTTTAGATGAAATTCCTTCCACGTGTTTACTGTGTAAGAAAATATAAATATTGTTAAGGCTTGCGAAATACTACTGCCAAATCATCTTCTAGAAAAATATGAGTGCCTATTTCCTTGTACCTTTATTATCATTCGGTATTATAACTTTTTAAAAACATACACTCTTCATCTTAAAGGTTTGTAAAACCTTTAAAGAAGCAATTCTTACAATGCAAACAAGCTACAATCCCACATCAGCATGCAGTCACGTACCTCTGAAGCCAGCTTTACTAAGGCTAGAGGAACAGATTATCCACAAGAAAAATAACTAAATATAGGCATCAGCTATATAATTACTACTCTCCAGAAATGCTATTTCAAATTAATTAATCTTCATAACAGTTAGCAGGCAAGTGCCACCAATGCTATAACTGTACTACATGCGCAGCAGACTGACATCAGCTGGGTATCTAAATGCAACTTTCTGGTATGAAAAAAAAGCTTTTAGCAGGAACAAAAAGACTGCTATTCAATTGAAAAGCTCCTTACTTTTGTATTTATAAAACAATAACAAGCTCTTTAGCACTTACTTCTCTGCAGGCTTCCTGCCACAAGTGGTCTTGTTTTTACTGTTTCTATAGTGCTTGGCACTTGCTAGGGACTCAAACACCACAGCAGTTTGCATGTACCCATTCTACTTACTGACAGGATCATGCGGTACTTGAAATTTGGAAATTCACGGTCACACTTCTCACAGCGGTACAATCCATTCTGTTGATCAATCACTTTCTTATTGCAGTCCTGAGTTGGGCAGGCCTGATACATAGAGTTCTCTTTGCGAAGATACACCACTGTTGCCACAGAGCTAAAATAGTCTGCCTTCAGGAGAAAACAGTGATATGAGACACTGAGCACCAGGCCTACCTTCAGGACTGGACTTAGAGGCAGCCCAAAGCATGCCCTTACACATAAATATTTATATATTCTAATCACAACGTGATTACAGGGAGTAAATCATTCTATAGTTTTAGAAATCACTTGTGCTAACCATAAAACTCATGAAGGTAAGTTCTACAGCATATAAGTCCTTAACAATAAAAGTTAATTCTAAATTAGACTTAATTAATTAATTAAAACTGAATAGTGTAAAGACAAAGACTTCAAGAGACAAAGACTTATTCTTATTCCTCTGACCCTCCAAAGATAACAGATCTAGGAAGTACAGACGAATGCAGTAAAATCTAATGCAGCTATGTTCAAACATCCTCCCACACTGAAAACAACAGCAGTGATTTCTAGGGCCTAGATTCACCTTTATCTTCGTCTAGGCCAGGGGTCAGCGGACTTTTTTCTGTAAGAAGCCAAACAGTAAATATTTCAGGCTTTACAAGCCATTCGGTCATTTGAGTAGCCTCTGTTGGAGCTACTCAACTCTGCCGTGTGAGCAAAGCATTCACAGACAATACGTAAATAAAAACATGTGGCTGTGTTCCAACGAAACGTTATTTACAACAGGCAGCAGGCTGGATCTGGCCTGTGGCCTTGTCAAGCCCTTGTCTAAGCCATCAAATTCAGTAGAAAGGAAAAGTAACTGAACAAAGGGCATTCAAAGTAAAGAAATCACTGATAAGTAAATGCAGCAAAGGCTAGTTCACGTGCTGGGGCTTTATGCTGTTGCTCTTTGTTTTGATTTTCAATTCTCACTGAAAGGAAATGAGCTGGATCCTTTTTGGGGGTGAACAATTTCCTCTGTGTATACTCTGAATTCAGAGCCAGGTCAGCAACTTCTGGGAATTTCCAGTGTCTCAGACCAAAAGAGGCAAAACAATCATGTGGATGTTTAAAGAGCTTGGATGAGCCCTTAATCCAAAGGGCACTACAGAAAGTAAGTCTCCTAGAATGCCTAAAGAGTTTTTCTGTATTTCCAGGTAAGGTCCAGATTCAAAGCACGACTTGAAAGTTTGCGTACAAATAGGTACTTTCTAGGCCCGATTTCTTATTATATACTGTCTACCTTTAGATCTAAGAGAGAAACTGAATGATAAGAGGATCCGAAGAGTGGCTGTTCCTATGACAGGACAACAAAGATCTGTCCAATGCTTAGCTCTGAAAGTGCTATATAACAGCATTGTAAGTTGCAGCTGATGACAATGATGGATAAGGGAGTACAGCAAAATGAGGCAGTAAGGAATAAAAACCATATTGTACAATATGAAAATAAAGCAGGAATTGTTATTCTAGGACAGCATAAAGTATAAATAAATAATTTAAATATTAAACTGCTGGCAGAGTACAGGTTTAGATCAAGATCAGAGCAGAGTCACTACATACAAACATGGAAAGAGAAGCTAAGACTAAACTCAAATACCAGAGCCAATTCTTGTCAGAGAGTACTGACAACTCTCAGCGCAGGAGGGGTTAATATTCTACAGCCAGTGAAAGTACACGTGAACTACCTGATGTCTGATACTGGGCCTGACTAATGCTGTGTGAGCTATATATATAACCTCAAAAACTGTCTTCTTGGAATGTGGGCATTTCAATCTGCAGGAACAATTGAATATGGACCCAAAGGCAGTTTACATTATAATACACAACTTGGTTATGACCACTTCATTAAGATCCCTCTGAGAATTAAAACAATTCTCTAAGTCAGAGTTCTTAACATTTTTCTGCCCCACATAGCGAAGGGATACAACATACTCCTATTAGGAAGCATGGCTCCTTCATCCTGGCAGTGATTCCCAACCATCAAGCCAAGCTCTGGTCAGAGCCCCAGTTAAGGATCAGCTTTCTGGCAGCTGGTACCAGAAATGAGGCTTGAAAACACATCCTTTTGCAAACTTTACATGCTTTTCTAAAGAAAGTTAGGAATGTAGGATACCTTGTCGCCTTGGCCCAGGTTCTCTGATTTAGCCTCATACAAAGTTTTCCAGTTGGTGTTGCTCCCTGCTATTCCTCCACTCTTTAGATCCGAGATGGAAACACCATCTAAGGCTTGTCCTTCTGAGTCAAACCTGAGAAATAAAGTATGACAGGTACTTTATATACTTACTGAACATGCTACTTATTTATTTATGCCAGATATAGGCTACTTACCTCCCACCCAATTTTCACAGGTCATGGTCACATGGGCTGCAGTTAGTGTCTTCCTCATTGTATCTAAGCCTGCTGAAGAAACTGAATGACCTCTTTCTATCTCAATTGCTTTGATGCCCCCCAGTGGTTAAGAAAGACAATGCTGAAGTACCACTGAACCTTTTCTTAAATTAGCCCTGCGTATCAACACGGGCCTGAGGGCCTAAGGCCTAAAAAGAGTAACCTTGAAAGTCAACAACAAAAAAGCAGTAATGTAGAGCTTCCGTTTAGTTCTTGAGGCTACTAATGCTCCTTCTCCATCAGCAGCTGCATTTTTATCATCACTGAAATGTGTCAGTACAGAAAGTGACAGTCATCATATTATAACAGGGTGGCAAGAAAATGTTCCCACGGTGAAAAAGATCTTTTAAACCTGATATAGAATCTAAAAGATTATATAACCCAAAGTAATTTATTAGAAGGTACTACCTGTTTTCTTGCAGATTTACCTTCTTAGTGGGAGTTTTACTTATGCCAATACTAAAATTAATTTGTATTAAATTATTATTAAAATTGAGTATACTCTCTTGATTGAATATCAGCCAATATAAAGGAAAGAAAACCAGGGAAAAAGTGGCTTAGATGCATTTGTGGCAGGAAAGAGCAAGTCTGAGATTAAAAACATGCCAATGTCATCCATAAGGAAGGTAACTAAAAGCTAACCACACACAGAACAGGCTCCTTAAAAAGAGACCATCTAATGGAATGAATGCTGTTCTATACTGCAGACAGCTGCCTTCTCATTCTGTCAGGGAAGCAGCTAAATCCGTCACAGAGGCACGGCAAGGTCCATAAATCTATTTCGCCAATACTTGCTACACAAGTTTACGGTTTCAAAAACTTCAAGGAGACATTTGTCACCAAGAGAGCTCATCAGGAGTCAACAGAGCAAGAAGAGAGGGAGCCCTTCTTACAATAAAAATTCTGCATTGTTATAACCAAGATCTAAACATCTCCAATTCTTGCCTAGGTGGAGTATGTGCACTGAACCACTCTTTGATCAATACCCAGTTATTTTATTTTGGAGACAGCTGTGTCTTTTTATGTTGACCAGGATCATGGTTATTGACAAGTAAAATATAAAGACCTTAAGGCAGGCATGCAATTAATCTGGGATCAAGCTCCAGAGCCTGAAAGAAAATCAAGCAATAAGGACCCAAAGCTGTGGTTATTTCTGGTCAGACTACTAACAGGCCCCCCTGCCTTATAATGCAAAGCCAACTACTAGATAGTTAAATATAGATACATGAGGCTGGCTTAAGTGACATTGAACACTCCAGTAGATGTTTCATGAAACTATTCAAATACTAGTGGTATTGGTTCACATCAGACTCTAAACAAATGTGGGGAGTATGTAATGTGAACTAATTTTTTAGTCGCTTAAACCCTAAGACATAGCCGGAAACCAACGCACTCCCCTCGTGTGACTACAGCTATACAAATTATTTAAGCTAAAGTGTTCTCCCTGACCACATCAATTCTTGCATACCATGTTTCAGTTTAAAGTGCTCTTCTGAGGCAGAGTTTTCACACCCTAAAAAGCTAGATATAGCGAGATTTTAATAGGCTCTCCTCACCCCGAGTGCTTTGGGAATAACAATAAAGTGCCAACAAAAGCCCATTGTTCTCGCCGCACTTTATCAGAGTCCTGTGAACACATACTAGAAGATGCAATCGGCACCAAAGACTGGACAGAACAAGAAAGCACTTTCTCCCCCCATGTTATAGTAGCCCACAGCTTTAAATCTAGGAAAGAGAAATGCCTTCAGCACACAGCCGCTAAAGCCTGGCCTCATCCTGCTTTGGTAGGATTGAGGTCAGCATGCAGCACTTCCATTCTAATTGCCTCCTCCTCCAACTCTCCAGGTTTGTCATGGGATTACAGGTTTGTCAGTTTAAGGGCTTTAAAGACATCCTCTCAGAAGGGATAATGCCGCCAAGAAATAGAGGAACTGATCCATTCAGTAACGAAGCCCTCCGCTTGGTAGACAGCTCACACACTGATCTTAAGAACCGAAAGAACCAGCTCTTCCACGGCTGAAATAGCTCCTTTGTTTAGCCCCATAACACCTACCATCCACGAAGCTTATAGGCCTCTGGGATGTCAGGATTCACAATGATTGTGCTTGAAGACAGTATAGACAGGCTCCGTCCACCAAAATCAGAAACCCTGGCTCCTTTGATAGCCATCACAGGTTGTCTAGAACCATCAAATTTATCAGCCTGCATAACAACAAAAATACCAAACAAATACAAACAAGTGTCACTGGCAGGAAGAATACATGGAACATTTTTACAGAAAACAGAAAATAGTGACTAGAGTGAATGCAATAAATGGTATATGGAATCTATACAAGATAACCTCATACACAAGAATTTGCTCAGAGATATATCAAAACTAATATAGAATTAGAAGAAATAGCATTTCATTATGTGAAACTTAAAACAAATCTCACAGAAGTAAATCAAATAAAGGATTTCATATATTCCCCGGACAGCCCAATCCTTTGTTAGGAAAGATCTACATGGCCTCCATGGCCAAAGGTCCACAACTCACAGGACAAGTCACCACCTTTCTGCACATGCTGTTATGTTAGTACAAGTACTTACATCTTCTCCCCACAGAGTTGCAGATACCACTTTCCCTGACATGTCCATCAAATAGATATTTCTCTTAGAAACTTCTCTGTTGTTAGACTTCACCGTGATTTTAGTGGCATCTTCATAGCTCTTGCAGATCCCAATTATGTCTAAAACACAGGTACAATGTTTTAGCAGGAGATGGTTAAGGCTCCCATTATAGCATGACCAAGGGTTGTAGAGTAAGCAGGTTAAGTCTTATACTTCCCTTATGTGTTGCCAACAAAACTGATAATCGCCACTCTCTTTGCTCTCAGATGCAGACTTACCTACAAGTGAATCCTTAGATTTGCTCTCTAGGTCACCGATCCCCGTGAAATCAAACTGAACTGTGGGTAAATGATGACCATCTTCACAGGGTATGACAGAAGTCTCATTATTGAAGGTCATCTCATAGTCATTTTTAACAGCTGTGAATTGTTTGTTAGCAATCTTCAGAGTACCTTTAGAGAAATAATAGACCTGCAAAAGAGGCCAAACCATGGACTATGGGGTAGTCCATTAAAGTGGACATATCCTTTACCTCCACACCGCTCTCCGGTGGAGAGTCCCTTCATCCTCATACCACCATTCAACTGTTTCAGTTCTAGACTCGACACTCCCATACCTTGTTCACATCAATAAGGGGAAAGAACTTGTCCACTTGCTCATTGAAAGCAGTAGCTCTGATTTCACCCTGCGGAAGCATTGCAAGAGCAGGTTAGAATTGTAGTGTTCATCAAGTTTTGCAAGTGAAAAACAGGACATTTTAGTGTCAAATGACATCTTTAAAGCAGTAGTAGCATAGCACAAATGAGATCTGTGAAAGGGCTACAGACACCCCAGAAACATACATTTTATAGTCACATATTCAAATTATTAATCCCATGAAACAACCTAAGTATAATCATGATTTTTCAACCTTTAGCAACCTAAAAAAAACAAAACAAACCCAACAGTGAGTTTAATATTCTGACAACAAAAATAAAACAACTTTGAACACTGAGTGACACGAATAAAGCCCACAGGGAAATGTGCTGAAGCATAGTGATTCACCAGCTTCCCTCGCATTTGCATTAAGCAAGGAATTACTTCATATTCAGGAGTCATTGCCAAAAAATGTTATAACAAGTCATGTTTCCAAGTCACTTGTGATCTGATTTTCGCTTCTACTTTTTGTCAGTCAAAATGCTACAGATGGATAAGAAACTTAAATAAATGGCTTAAAATTTAGCCAACTTACAGAATAGGCCAATAATTTGGTAAAAAATTAGGTCTGACATTGATTCAGTATTACTTAGTCAATACATTTGGGGTGTTATTCCACCTTCCAAAAACAAACCACCTATCTTTTTCTGCCCTCTTCAAGGTTTGAACAAATAGGAAATACGCGGCAATTTGAAAAGGATGCTAGAAGTACATGTTAGGAATTATAAATAAAACTAATGGACAGAAGAGAAACAGCTAACAAGACTAGAGATTGCACAACTTGGATTTTGTGTCTCCTCACAATTTTGTTTTAAGTAAAGCAGGTAGAGAGTCTGCCCAGTCAGACTCCATCTCCCACAAAACCATTCACTTATCAAGGTGGATGCTATGTGCCTTCTGCTGTGGCTCAAAGCTCCAGTTTGCTCATAAGCAGACATCACCTCCTATAGCTTCAACTAACTAAGTCTGCCAGCAAGTCAGACAGAGCATCTCTGGTTTCTTATGACCATGAGGCTACTTATACACTTAGAAAACTAATTTCCGCTGCTACAAAAGCTTTTGTTTAAGGTTAAGGGTTTTATTTATGACCTTTATTTTAACCCTTTGCCTCCAGACATAATAAAAACACTGCAGTAGTGGAAAAACAACAAAGACAATTATGTTTCTTTTTGGTTTATTATTGTTTTTCATCTCATTGGCCTATACAGAGATGAGCCTTCTGTTTCTCAGAGTTGACTACCCCTATTTCCCCACTTGACAAATACTCACACTTTCATCAACTAGTTCTATAGAGAAAAGCTTCCCTTCCCCTCGAGAATTGCTCCAGGTACGGATCTGACTTTTGTTGGTAACACGAGCACAAATAGTCCACCTAAAAACCAAATTGACACATTACAGTTCAGAGTCTTACTCGGGAAAGATTTAAAAGGTTACATAACATCTTCCTATAGCCTTTCTTACCTTCTGCATACTTCATTTTTCAAGGTAAGCTATATTTTAATCCACCTAATTAAAACCCCAAGATGACATACAATTTTGACAGTTTATAGAATAAGCAAATAGTAAAACATACAAGGTAATTTAACACTCATTCTTCTGTCAAATAAGTAAATTTATAAACTATTTTCCTTTTCCGAAACAGCATCACCAAGGCAACAACATCCCCTTAATGAAAGGTTTGAAGATAGAAAATGTGGTAATACCAGCAATTATGATTTGCCTACTATTTTCATTACGGGAACTAATGTAACTGGGGTCAAACTTCCGTCTCATTCCTAACACATACTGAATAGAAACACAAGGTTATGGAACATGGCGTTGGTGAGCCTCCAAAGGAAAACACACTCAAGTGGTATGATCTCAGACAGAAGCCACTAAAAAAAAAGAGGCACAAGACCCGACATCCAGTCCTGGTGCCCATACTGAACGTAGGCATTGTTATGTTAGTTACTTTACTTATAATTTCACAGGTGAACGTACCTTCCCTACATTGCGAAGAACTGAAGAATAAATTAATAGGCACAAGACCTGACATCCAGTCTTGGTGCCCATACTGAACATAGGCATTGTTATGTTAGTTACTTTACTTATAATTTCACAGGGGAACGTACCTTCCCTAAATAGCGAAGAACTGAAGAATAAATAAAAGCATATCTGAAAGAATTCTGAGATGAGAACTTATTCATTTGCAACTGCTAAAATTAATTTTTAATAGAAAAAAGTCATAAAAGAAATATCTGTTCAAGTATATTAATGTGGTATAATACAAATAGCACTGGTTCTTTTAGCCAATTAAATTAGAGTAACAGTTTTTTAGACTAAAGATCACCTATTTACATGACAAGACGATGAAATACCTTCTGAATTAGAATAAATATTTAGTTTTACTCATAAGACTATCAACTCATTCTTTAGGCATTACATATTTTAGATTTCAAAATGAATGAAACACCAAAGGCTAGGGCAGATTGCTCTCTTTGTCATTCTCTTCTGATAAGAGAGTTCAAGGTTGCCACAATTTGTTCCCTCCTCTCTCTTGGGAAAAAAAAGAGGAAACCTATTTTATGTGTGGTAACGGTTCAAACATAATTAAGACAAGAGCCCATAATAACTCATTATACTATTTTGTGAGAACGTTCTAAACTTATTCTATGGAATAACTCACTTGGATTGGTAAGGGGTGAGGCTGGCAATAGGTACTACTTTGGCTTGTGTTCCTCCAGAACTGTTCACTAGGCTGGTACCTCCAGCTCTTCCAAATGTCTTTGAGGCTCCATAAGCCTTAGATACAGTGGAACCTTTAACAACAAACACAAAGACAGACAATCACCATTCTATTTAAATTTTATAGTAAGTTTTGAAATAACTCTCCATTACTGAGGTGTCACTGGTGAAATCACTGGTGAAACGAGAGGCAGAGTTTTTCCTTTTTAGTACGTAAGAGATATGGAGATCAAATAGAGACTGAAACAGGAGGCTAGAAAAGTGATCTAGAATGAAGGCTGGGCACAAAGAAGTTCACTATTTGCTGACTTAAGCCCCGAGGTCAAGAAAATAATGGTAATGAAACCAGACACTGCTTCTTCGAAGATCCACCCTTCTTAAATTTTTCTCTTCTATCAATGGGCAAGATAATGAGTCAGAGAAAGAAAATCAACCTCCCTGACTGGTAAAACTGATGGCAAGTCACTAGTTGCATAAGAAAAAAAGCAAAAAGAAAGGCTAAGTAAGGGACATAGTGGATGAACCATCTGAGGTCAAAGATACTCGTTACAAATATGTCACCTCAAAACATCCCCAGAGAACTTCCAGTCCTCGACTGGTCTAACAGGACTGAAAAGTCCAGAATGAGGTCTATGGAACTGGGTTTAATTGGGAGCAAAGGGCAAGACAAATAGATGGCTGGCCACCAGGATTCCTTCCACTTCCTCGATCCAGCCTAAGCAGCTGCCTTGCACTTGGAAAGAATAGAAAATTAAAGCCTATAAGCACATGAATTCCTCTGTATGCACTTTGTTTCTGTAAAGCTTCAACCTCCTAATTAAGAAAATATAATTTAGTCCAATGAATTCATATCTTCTATATCAAAACATTTCTTCAGAATGGAATTTGGCTAG
Organism: Pteropus medius; assembly: GCF_902729225.1. NCBI lineage: Eukaryota > Metazoa > Chordata > Mammalia > Chiroptera > Pteropodidae > Pteropus > Pteropus medius. Next base: position 15,537,378 of record NW_024349799.1, on the reverse strand, counting down.
AAATGTAAATCTACCATTCAGCATTTATTTATTGAGTTTCCACAGCATTTACTACACTATTCTAGGTATTTATGGCACTTAGTAAAAAAATACATAGACCGTCCCAGATCTTAAAATTTCCTATTCAAAATGGGGAGTCAAGAGAGACATCTACACACACAACAGTAATAATTACCTCAAGATTATGCAAAGAAGCACATGTAATGTATAGAAGATGTGTGTGTATACATACCTAATATATAAAACACACACAGCCAGTTTTCATGCCGGGTAGCTTCCCCTCAACACATACCCAGCCTTTTTTTCACTACTCAACTGACGCATGTTTAAGGAACACTGACTCTTTTTTTTTTTTACAGTTTCCACTGCTGATAATAACAAAGTTAACATATAGCAAACTCAAGATCATGGATATCTCCTCTTGATTTACAGCTGCAACTCTTTTATCTTGTTCTCTCCTGCTCTAGCCAGGTCCATCCCTCAATGTCCTTATCACACGCCATGCTCCCTTTTGTCCTGACCTATTCTAATGTCTTCTCTACCTATTACAGTCTTACCAACTTGTTAAGTCCTATCCTCAAATTCCACCTCTGCCCAATAATCCCCTTAAATTCTGCTCATTAAGATAAATCTTCTTTCTCTTCGTTATAGTATATATTATCTAAGTCGATTATTATTTTTATTAAAATTATTGGGGTAACATTGGTTAATAAAATCAAATAGGTTTCAAGTGTACAATTCAAGAATATGTCATATGTATGTATAATGCACTGTGTGTTTGCCACCCACAGTTAAATTTCCTCCCGTCACCAAATATTTGACTCCCTTTACCTCTAACTACCTCCCCACCCTTCTTCCTCTGGTAACCACTAAACTGTTTTCTGTGGCCATGGGTCTCTGTTTGTCTTGTTCATTAGTTGCTTTCAATTTTATATCCCATATACGAGTGAACTCATATGGTTCTCAACTTTTTGTCTGACTTATTTCATTTAGCATAATAATCTCAAGTTTTATCCATGTTGTTGCAAATAGGAGTATTTCCTCTTAAGGCTGAGTAATATTCCATTGTATATATGTACCACATCTTCTTTATCCAATCATCTATCGATGGACACTTTAGTTGTTTCTATGCCTTGGCCTCTGAACAATGCTGCTATGAACATTGGGTACATATACCTCTGCAGATAAATATTTTCAAGTTTTCTAGGAAAAAACCAAGAAGAGGGATTGCCGTGTCATATAGTCATTCTATTCTTAGGTTTCTGAGGAACCTCCATACTGTTTTCCATAGCTGCTCTATCAATTAACTGATCAATTAATAATCAGCATTAACTGATCATTAACTAAGTTTAATTTTTAAAATTAAATATTAATATAAGCCAAAGACAGAAAACTGAGAAAACAAATCTGTTGCGAGGAGGGAGAGGAACAACACACTACTTGTTAGACTATTTGTATTTTGGTCTAAAGAAGTGACTTACCATTTTAGGTAATCTATTTACCATTTTAGATACTCTATTCCACTACCTCCCTTCAACAACATATATGAATATGTTACACTTATAAAGGGAGATAGATAGAAGGTAGTTAGATTTTGCAAGGTAAATAAAAGCATCAAAGACCAATGGAGAAAAGTCATATGCCTTGAAAGTTTCACAGAAACATTAGTGATGCCTTAACCTTGCTTTTTTTGGAGAATCTTAGCATTGAGAAATAGAACTAATAGCTGAGGGGAGGAGAGGAGGTGGTATATGTGAAGCTGTAACAGAAAAAAAAGAACCTCTAAAGATAAATCCAACCAAATTCTACATATCATAATTTTCAATGGTAGTTCTAAAGTAAAAGCCAGGAAAAAAACAAAATTATTCCATGACAGTTTCTCAGGACCTGCTGCAGATAAAAGTTAAAAAAAGAAACTATTTCTCATCCATGAGACTGAGAAGCAAACCGATATAAATGACCGATATAAATGATACCGTCTTTAAGCTAAGATGAATAGCCATGAGAGCCCCAAATGGGAAATTTGGAGAGGCAAGCCGAATTTAATAAGTAGATCTTAGGTAAAAGGCTAGAATTAAAAAGGTATATAAATTCGCAAACTCAAGAGGGTGTAATACCTAAGATGCAAGAAACTACCAGAAAGACTATTGACAGAGAACAGTATATCATTCTGATAAAAAAAAAAAAGAGGCATATTAAGCACCTTTAAAAGACTATCTTTAATCTATTTTTTTCAATCACATACTTTGCAGTAAGAATTGGTGTTATTCTTTGCAAGAAGCAACTGTCATGAATGGCATTCTGAAAACTCCATTTAGTCTGATTAAATTTCAAAATATTATTCCAAAGCTTGACACATATAATCAGCACAAGTCCTCATGTGACAGTCTTACCCACTCCTGAGCTCCCATTCTGTTGCTGGGGCCTGCTGGTTGGTGGACTGGCAGCTGAGACTGGAGAAGGAACTACCTGCTGTTGTCCATGTCCTGAGAATCAAAGAGAAAGGTACGAATAATATGGGTTAAAAGATTTAAACTTAAGTAGAAGAAATACATGAGAAAGTATGAATTTTTTATTTTCTCAAAGACTCGCGTGGGTCAGAAGTCTTGCTGGGGCAGTCAACGGCATGCAGTGAATTTGTAGGGGTTCACTTTTGTTTTCATTACATAAAAGGTTGGCTCCATTTACCTTTCACCTGCTTATAATTGACAGCTTTCAGTTTTAATGAGGTTCTCCCCTAAAGCCTTGCCCATTTCTCCTGCATGAACCTGAAGTAAAGTCACTGGGCTAAATCTGTGACAATACCACTTTTTCCATAGCAACAAATCGATGTCATCAACAGAACTGTGTGTTCACGGCAGGATCTATTAGAAGAAAAAGCTGGGTGGTAAGAAAAACCTAAAAAGAAGTTCAATTGTCTCTGAAGTGCCCCTGCTTCAAAGGAAAGGAGACATTCAGAAAGGATTCTACCCTTTCCTTCCCAAACAAAGCAACCTTATTTTGCAACTGACAGTTGGTGGAAAATAAGAGTTGAAAGAGCCTTAGATACCCTGAAGTGCTAGTGAACTGTCACAGCAGGAAGAGATGAGAATGGAGTTCAGAGGCAGGTGTGTCAAGGAAACAGGAAGATTAAAAGGAAAAGAGGGGAAATGAACATGTCTCTCAAGCAGAAAATAAGAAATGCCACACCATTAGAGTATTTATTTGCCCCTCATCCTTTCTACAAACGTTTATGAAGTTGAAAAATGTTAAGATAGCAAAATACATCTAATTGAAAAAAAGAGTTACAGAATTTGATTTTGCCTTTGTAATGGCTCTAAGAGTAGAAGTCAACCTATTCTGGGCTGCTCACCAAGAGTATGTGCAGCACACAAGTGCAGCTCAAAAACATTTCCTAGAGTGCCCTAAGAACACAAATAGTGAGCACTACTGAAAAAGCTTGCCTTCTACCATCCTGTCTCTGTCTTCTCCAATCACTGGATTTATTCCTGCTGGGTTTTCCAAGGCCATAACTCAAATGGGCATATTACACACCAATGTCTTACTCTTAACTGGTACAACTAAATGAGAGTTAACTATGCCATTAGAGTAAAATTAATTTAGTATAAAATTCAAAAGGTTAAACAGAACTATTTATTCTTTAGTTCTTCCTGTGGAGAGAAAAATTGAGAGACCTATTTATATAGAAAAAGAGAGTCTAGATTCTTGACAATGAATCTGTTTACTTTTTATAGCTTTTCTACTATCGCTGAAACTTACAAAGTATCTTAAGAAACTGAGAGAACTGCTTTTGCTCTGATAATGTGTCTTGTGAAGGAACATTTTGAAATTCTACAGTGAACCTTTTTTTAAAAAAAGGGAAAAGAGGAATTGCTCAGTAAACAATATTAGGGGCTAAGTGGTTGAGAAAAATATATTTTTACCTGCTTCATGAAACATTCAAAAGAATGAAAAGATTTAAACATCAAAGATGTTACCATAAAAATACACAACTCCCTGCTATACTCCACTCTCGTTTCTTGGTCTCTGCCACTGTCTTAAACATGTCTGAATTCTCAAGTCCCTTCCTCATTACCATGCCTGCTTCTTTAAGTATCTTGCTGGACAGGACATGGTGATGGTATTATGCTGATCTCTTACATTTAATTTCCATCTAGGTACCTTTATGAGGTACCTAGAGTAGTCAAATTCACAGAGACAGAAAGTAGTGGTTACCAAGGGGCTGTGGGGAGTGGGGAATGGGGAGTTAGCTAGCAGACGACGGAGTACACAAAATGACAAAAACTCAATTTCTACTAGCAAATGCTTTCTTAACAACAACTACAAATAATATAAAGATGAGTCAATCGAATAGTTACAATTTCCTGTTAGTGGAAAATAAACAGAGTAAGGCAGGAAAAAATTCTAACTAATAATGAGAACTACTACTAGGTATTATGTATGAAATTTATGGTTAGAAATAGTGTAGGTACATAGAACATGCACACATATTAACAAAAATATATAGTGGTTAATATAGGAGGCTTAAAATCATCCAATCCAGTATTTTATGAAACATGAATTGTGTTTGAAGTTTTATTTTTCACATTTTGAAAATTCTTTAGGTATCTTTATTTAAGGTAGTACTAGTACCATAAGACAATTTCAATGCACATTTTAGAATTCCTCTGCCTATTTCTGGGCTAGATTTAGTCAATTAATCTTACTGGTCACCTGATATGTAACAGGTTCTGGGTTAGGTGCTGGGAGGATACAAACCTAACTTTATTTCTCTACCCACTAATAACAGTTTCCTTGCTATCACAATGGACAATTAGAAATCATTTCTGTGAAATACACCTGTAAAGTACTAGTCATTGTAACAAAGTTATTACCATGGTGGTCCAAGTAACAACATGTTATTGATCTGGTTACAATGAAATTCAATAGCAAATAACCTTGAACAGTAAAATCTTCTCTCATCCCCCTGCACTTTTAACATACGCTGAAGGGAAGAGCCAATGGAACTGGATAGTGAGACAAAGGAGTTTTTCCCATAGTTCTGTAATCTGACCCCAAGTGGTAATTACCTTTTAACCTTTTTATCTCTACCTTTATTTGAAATACTTTGCCCCCGAAACACAAAATGCCCAAACAACCCGATTAAACACATATAAAAACATTAAGAATCTAGCTAAAAGTGAGAAAGTTGGGCACTATCATGTCTCCCTCACCTCTAAGATATCCAAAGATCTCACAGAGATGCTAAGTATTGCTTTCTTAGCTCTCTCCTTCCTAAAAGCTAATTAAGATAAACTGATGAGCTCATTTTAACAAAACTTCACTATTATAATACAATGTGATGTTCCAATTTAATATTTTAGAACTTTACCTGAATAAGTTCCAGCATTCTCTCTCTAATTTAAAGCACCAAATTCCTGTTTTGTGTAGGTACAAATTAGAATCTAGGAGGTTCTATTTTTGGAAGAGCAACAAAGAGAGTACCCATACCACACACAAACATTTCACATATAGACATATCTTTAGTGAAACTAAAGGACAGATAAAATCCACAAATTCCAAATTATGTGAAAGTGAAGCCCCAAATACCATAAATCAAGAAACCACAATGTTAAGACAAAAGCAGCATGTATGATTTAAATGTAAAATATAAGATCACGCAAGTAGTAGAATAAAACACTATTCTGGTCTGGATTTATATTTGATAGTTTGTTGAATGTGATGACAAAGTTTGAAAGTCCATGTGTTAAAAGGAAAGGAGAGACGAGAATAAACTTTTTTTCACAAGAAAAAAAAATTATACAAGTTTTAAAGGACAAATATACTATGAAACAGAAATAATTTCTATTTACCATTATGGACTGCATAACATTTCACTCAACATCCACATATATAACAATGGTTCCATAAGATTACAATGGAGTTGAAAAATTCCTATCTCCTAGTGACGTCATATCATAGAGAACAGCATTACTCATGTGTCTGTGGTGATGCTGGTATAAAGAAATCTACTGTGCTGCCAGTCGTATAAAAGTAGAGCACTTACCATTATATACAGTATGTAATACTTCATAATGCTAATAAATGACTATGTTACTAGTTTATATATTTACTATACTATACTTTTTATTGTTATTTTAGAGTATATTCCTTCTACTTATGAAAAAAGTTTGCTGTAAAACAGTATGCTGTGTTACACTGGCAGCAGCCTATACATCTTGTTTACTGCGTCTCTTGATTGCATCATTTTCTATGTGTCTGATTTAATCTTGGTTGTTTTGTAGTGACATGCTGCCCAGGCTTAGAGCCTAGAGCAATAGGCTGTACCATATAGCCTAGGTGTGTAATAGGTTGTACCATCTAGGTTTGTGTAACTATGATGTTCACACAACGACGAAATCACCGCACGACATATTTCTCAGAATGTATCCCTGTCATTAATTGGCACATAACTACAAATGTACATATATAACATTCCTGCAATAGATTCACTCACACATCTATTAGCGTAAATACAATTTTCATAACAGGCAAGAACTTTATATGAAGGCTAATCTCTGAAGGTCTGGGTACAGTAGAAAGTGGGATAATGACTGGAAATCAGAAATAAGTCTCATTTCTTGAATCAGCTCATCTGCTGTGAGACCTTGGGCAAGTTACTTCATCATCTTATTCACCTTCATTTTTCTTCATGGTTAAAACAACTGATTTCTAAAATAGCTCCTTGTATTTCTAATATTCTGTTATTGTGCTGAATACTCTCCTAGGGTGCCTGAGCCTCTCAAATTTTCCTTTCCATTACTCCACTTAGGCAAAGGCTAGAACTGAACTCCAGATAGGAAAATAGACAGAATGTAGTTTACCTCCGGCACAGAATTATTGGGATTAACTTAAGTTATCCTTACGCAAAAGCCCAACTAACACCAAAAATTAACAATAAATTGAAGAACTACATTTGATAAGTTTAAGGCTGTGTTTAGTGTACTTCAGTGGAAACCACCTAAGCACCTTTTTCTATTAGGAGCAACAGTGAGAATTTAATTTTCTTTGAGTTTAAAAAACAAAACCTACTTAATTTCCTACTGGGAAATAATTTAAGAGAAGAAAATACATAGTGGAAGACTTCAAATAAGTTAAGTCACATATAAAACTCTGGGCATCTTTACACTGACCAGATGAAAGTCATTTTTAATTTTTTAAATGTCACATTTATAATTAAAATAGCCAATATAAGCTATATATTCAATAACTTTTTCTTGTAAAAAATTGAGTAAAGATACAGGCATACCTCATTTTATTGCACTTCACTTTATTGTACTTCACAGATACAGCGTTATCATCAAAATAAGGCAAGATGCTCCACCAGCAAGAAGATTATGACTTGCTGAGGGTTCAGATGAGGTTAGCATTTTTTAGCAAAAAATATTTTTTAATTAAGGTACGTACATTTTTTTAGACATAATGCTACCACACATTTAATAGACTACATTAGAGTGTAAATATAACTTTTATATGTACTAGGAAACCAAATTCGTGACTCATTTTACTGCAGTCATTACTTTATTGTGGTGGTCCAGAACCAAGCCTGCAATACTTTCGAGGTATGCCTGTATTAACCCTTTGTCAGCCCTACCTTTTAAACTATTTTATCCTAGATAATAAAGTTTACATACTTCCTATTTTTATTTAACATAAATTTTTTTTCAATATAATCAAATATTGTGAATTATTCCAATCAATTTATGCAGCCCCACCCTCTTTTTAAAAATTATTTTTGATGGTTTCATTTTCTAACTTTTTAAATAAATCTGGAATTTATTTTGGTGACCAGTGAGGCTCTATTTTATTTGACTTGGAGAAGACAAGCCTTTTCCTTTTATGGGGCCTGTGACTGAAGACACTTTGCCTTTTTCTAGAATTATTAGTCTCTTGTTTAAAGTAATTGATTTTTTCTAATTTCATTGTGCTTTTCTATATATTTTCACAAGAAAATCCAAATCATTATCAAGAGATAATCACTCTAGAGAGAATTTTGGGGAAAATGGCAGAATAGAAAGCACCAGGAATCTATCTCTCAATGTAGATTAGAACTGCACAGGCAGAATCTGTCTGCTGTAACTATTTTGGGGGGAGGCAGTCCTGTGGGACTGAGCCATTATCCTGTGAGATCTGATGTTAACTCTAGGTAGGTAGTATCAGAACTGAACTGAATTGTAGCACTCCCAGCTGGTGTCCACAGAGAATTCAAGAATTGCTTAGCATCGGGAAAAAAAAAACCTATACATTTAGTCACAGAAGTGCCAGAAGTGTGAGTGTTGAGTAAAAACACAGGAGAGGTTTTGCCTTTATGGACTTGTACAATCATTTCTCCAGTATTGAAAAAAACTGAAAGAAGAACCTGGTTCCTAGACTCCCAAATCACTAGTTTCATTAAGACTAACAATCAAACTGAATCCAAAAGGTAGAATTCCAGCTCTATAAAGAGGTATTCATTTGAGTGCTACAACCTATAAAAAGCATTTTACCTTCATTATAGGGCACTGGATTGCCAATCTTTAATCCAACTGCTTCAGCTGATTTCAAAATGCTTAACTCCATTAAAATAATTACTCTCCTACAACAGAAAAGAAATAAATAAGTTAGAAAAAATAAACTCAGAAGCCCTTCAAATGATAAGCTACTTAAAAAGCTTTTCCCCAGTAATCATTTTGATAAAACTATTTCCTTTTGTCAGTTTTCAATACTGAATAACTTGAGAAATATATGATAGCAATTCCTACATAAATATTTCCCTTAATCTTTCACTGCATCATTATTAAGGCTTTTTATAATCGCAGGGTTTTCATTTCCCATCTAGTCATTTAATTAAAATGCAGTGTCCTGACTACATACCATATCTTCAAGGAGCAAATGACATACATGATAAGAATTTAGATTATTAAACACAAGAATACATGGCACAAAAGGTGATATCGTTTCAAAAATGTAGCACTTATCTAAACAATTACCTTTTCCAGGTGAAAACCAGTATGACTATAGATGTTTAAAACATATTATCTAAGAATTTAGTTCTTTGACCCATTTTAAACACTGATTAAAACCTTGCAATAACTTCCCAAGGACCTTAGGCTAAAAATGAAAACCTTTCACTTGGCCCAAAAGGCTCTGTAGTATGGTCTTGCTAATCTCTCTCTAATTCATCTCACACCAGTTCCCCAAGGCTCTCTGCACTCTGGCCACACTGTTTTCTTTCTGTTCCTGGGGTATGTTACATTCTCTCCTGCCAGAAGGCCTCTGTGTAAGCTGCTCCTTGACTGGGATTGCCTTTTCTGGTTCTGCCTCATCTAATACACATTTTTTGGCTCTCATCTCAAATGTCACTTCTTTGAGACACTTCTCTAATCTTTAGCTTAGGTGAGATTTTTGTTATACTCTTTTCTATCGCCATGACTTCTTTCCTTCAGATCACTTCTCTCAGGTTTAATTAATATATATTAACATATACGTATTTATATAGTTTATGTTCACTATTTATCCATTCATATATATTTTAATCATACAGTCATTATTATTTGATTATCTACTTCTCCTATTAGACTGTACTTCTTTTTCTTTTTCTTTTTTTTTTTTTTTA